>NW_016690242.1:0-147776 GCF_001604755.1 Lepidothrix coronata
CTCTTACACGAAGAGACACCCATGACTGCCCTGAAGAGTTAACAGCCCAAGATCAGTGGCATATGAAGGGTAGGGGAACAGAGGTTCCCTCTCCATCCATAACATTTCCATATGTATTAGTTTATTTTATGATTAAATACATTCTGTCTCCATGCCCTATTCTACTCATTGCTAGTAATCTTTGAATAGCTATATATGAGAGTTAGAAAAAATGGTCTGGAATAGATTTCAAACCAAAGCTAAGGGCCTTCTGGATTAGTTTAGGGAGAATGCTTCTTGGAGGAGGTTGAAGCATTGAGGAAGAATCTTCAATGAGTGAAGGACAAACAACCATGTCTAGAAAAATAGAGATACCTGAATGGGAGGGTGCAGTCAGAGGACTAGACAACAAGGCTGTAGTTGAATTAATGTAAAACAATCTAATTGTGTTTTGAGTTGGATAAAGATAAAAGGAGAGAGAGAGATAAACTGGAGAGAGGGAAGTTGCATTGAACCGGATTGGATTCCTTTAATTCCTGGATGAAAGCTTTAGCTGCAGAAAGGGCAGAAGTTGTACAAGAAGGTTACAAGCCTGAGTTTGGAATTGCACAAAAGGAAATGAAGATGATCATGCAGGGGAACACAGAAGCAAAGCGGGGCCTTAGCAAATCAGGAGTTTTAGAACAGGCTTAAGATGGAGTTGAGCCAGAGGAGTGTAATACGATAAAAGGAGGTCAAAGCAGCTAATTAAAAGCAGAAGTTACTGGGAAGTGATGGATTGCAGATTTCTAGACATATATGGTTTGTTTTTATCATTTGTTGAGGATTTTCTCTAGCAACATCCTTTGTTTTGTTTGGTTTGGGGTTTTTGGGCCATTGCCATTGCCATAACTGTTGAGTGACTTCTCAACATGCATGCTTTACTATTAAATAGTAAAGAAAGTAATCTGTGTACTCATCCTAGAAGCCCAGAATGTAACTGCTGAAGAAAAATTAATGTGCTTACAGTAATAGTTGTCAAACATTACTGGACTTCAGAACATAGCACAAGGCAAATGTTGTAGGCTATTACATGTTCATGTTTTTAATGTTTGAACGTACAGTATATAGTGGATATAGGAGAATTCATGTGACTTCGGGTTTCTGCTTTTAATTCCATTGTGGAATAGAGTCACTACCAGTGTCTGTGACACTCCTATGTTTCAATTTCTCTGTTCCCCAAAGGGGGCCTGTTAGCAGCTGCACAGAACTTAATCTAAGGAGTAATCAAGATAAGATATATCTAAAAATATGCTAATATTATATAATTATTAATACAATCCAGGATCTTAGCAATGGACACTTAATTTACAGTTGCATAAATAAGCCTATTAGAAGATGAAAGTCCTCTATGTCAGGGGCATTCAGTGCAGGCTGAGCTAAGATTTTTGTGTTTAAAAGAAAGAAAGATCCTACTGTGGACATTTATAAGGAACCTTTTAACTCTGTGTCTTGAGCTGTATTTTGGTATTGTAAAAAGCACATGGGAAACCACAAGTTTCTTAATATTCTCCTTTAATCAATACTATGCAGATGTGTTTTTCGTTAAAATGTGACTCAGAAGTGTATGTTGTTTGTAGTTCTCTGTGGGTCAGATGTTCTTGTTGGGAAGATGAGGTCCATTTTCCAGCTGATGATTAGAGTACCAGACCACTACATGCCTTCACCTAACAGATGCATTCCCTGAACCCTCAGTATAACTTGAAAGTGATCTTGCTCTTAGCTGGAGATTGCCACTCAACACCACCAGTGAAGGGTCCCAGTTCTCCTTAAGGCCAGCACTTCATGGTCATGCTAGTAGGTCTGCATACACAGTCTGAGGGACAACATTGTTCCTCTTGTGGCTTTTATTGCATTATCCATTTTTGATATATCTAGGAGTTGATATGGAAATATGTGAGATTTATAATGATTTTCAGCGGGAACAAGGTTCTGACCTGCTATGGACATAGATTCCCTCATCTCTACTGTTATGAATGCCTTGCACAAACATAGCAATTTCGGTTTGTCAGGCTGTTTTTCACTTGCTCGTTGCCAGTTGTCATGAAGGTACGCTGGATTCCTTCCTAGACAGTAAAAGGGCTGACCTGGTTGTAGAGAGCCTGGTGTGAAAGGGCTCCAGGACTGAGCTGAGACAGAAGTACATGTTGTTTGTAGTCCAGAGTGAGTCAGTAGTTCTCAGCAAAGAATTTATTCGCCTTCCACAGCCTGCATTTCTGATTTGTTTGTGACCAAATGATAGAATTGCAGACACCAATTTGGAAGCATGGCTTGCAGATTTCTTAAATGACTTCTTATTGATAATAATAATTGCAGTGAAACTTTGCTCTGTCATGCTGAGTTTGCATAGCTCTGCTTACACTTAGGGTTGAAATCTTCATTAGTTATTCAGGTGTTGCCTAGTCTTTGCTTTTGGATTATCTTACTCATGGCCTCTCGCTCTGGTCTTCAGCAGAATATCCCTATTCTTTATAGTTGCTTCTGAAACTGCTGACTTTGTTTAAAACACTCTTGCTTTCTGTTCTGATACTTTCAGCTTCTGTTGGTATTGTAAGTTACTGTGTCAGGTAGCTCAAACAACTAGTAATTTTTTGGTTAAAGTATGAGTGCTGACTGTTGAGTGGTTTATAAAAAATCTCTAGAGTTTGGGACTGATGGATGGTGACTGTTGAAAAGAGAAGTGTCATGAGAAATTGCCCAATTTTAAAAATTATTTTCTGCTCACTTAATCTAATGAGTGTGGTCTCTTGGAGAAACTTGGGTGCAATTTTTGGTCATCCTATCACAAAACCAAAGGGCAGAAGGCTAAACTGGGCTATAGTGAGTAATAACATGCTTTTGGTTTGTTGCTGAATTTGGTCTTCTTCCTTCCTTGTTGCCTCTTCTTCCTCTTCCCTTAGAGTTTATAAGACATTAGGCAAAGTGTGTGAGATACTTTCCTGCATGTTCACTGTATGCAGTTCTGCAATATTTGTGTAGGGGTAAGATACTTCACCAACCTAGCAATACTTTATGAATATGTAAATGATGGTTAAAATACCCATACTTTTGATGCAGGTCTTGCCTTTCTGAAAGCCACGCTTTGCTATAGATTGTTGAATGATGCAAGGGCATTTAGAGTGTCCTTTGATTTCTCAAATGTAAGAGGGACTTTCAGATACACCTTTTTATAAAATACTCATAGTGTGTTTTGGTATTTTTTAAGCAAAGAATATTTCAAATTCCTGATTTATCCTTCTCTGCAAGCTCAGTGAAAGTCTTTCCCTGCTTGATAATGAGATTTGTTATGACAGTAAATGCATAAGTCCAAAAAAATCATCCATCAAAAAACCTCAGGTAGCTGCTGCTTCAGAGTTCATGTTGCAGAAACATTGTATCAGGACTTAGATTTTGAGGGGTGGTAAAAAGACATAGGTATATTTGAAAATCCTAGTTTGGGTAAAAGGACTGCATGGAAAATCTTTGTTTTGTGTTATCTTCTCTTGCTTGTGCCATAGCAGCATTGAAAAGAGAGATCTTCCTAAAGCTACGGCTTAATCGCATAAAACAGGCTTATATACAGTCAAGAAGGATCTTAAAGGCTCAGATGTAACAATTCATATAGAAAGTATTTTCCCAACATTTGCTCGTTGCCATGATCAGTGTAGTAACTGAAAAGTCTGATAGAGAATTCCTTTCTAGCTCTGGTAATCAACATGTCTGTGTTCACTCCTGCTCTGTGTTGGTGCCCGTGAGTGCAGGATCAAACCAAATATTCTTTCTGCCACTGTTTCACAGAGTATACATGTTCTGGGACCTCTGCAGTGGCTAATCAACTGTATCAGCTATAACACATTCACGGTGTAGAAGCATGTTGCATTACAAGGAGTGTCATGATAAACTTTGCTGAGATTTAGCCAAATTATGGATAAAGTACATGTGACGTTAACATGCACTCTGAAATGTTTTCCACAAGATCATTATGGACGTATGTGTACACAATCATGGTAGATCTGGTATTATATTATCCTTCTGGTAGTCCAGGTCCCTTTGTAGTTTTCCCAATAATCATACCACTCTTTAAGTGACTCAAAACTAGCAACTTTTTTTAGGGCTCTGCTTGTGAAAACATTATCCTGTCAAACACTGCTTAAAGGTCAATCGAACTGTATAAAACCTTCAAAAGCCTGATAAGGCTAAGCTCTGTAATTTGTGGGTCCTTGTGGCTAGTGCAGTCTCAGTGCTTTTCCCTCCCAAATCAGCTCTGCTGAGTTTTGTGGTCCTTCCACTTAGTGCAGCCACCTTGAGAGGATGGGGATTCTTTGTCTTCCACTCCTATAGGTTTGAGACAAAGCTGCTTCTCCCAGGTAGACTGCCCTTCTGCTTCATGGGAAGTAGTTCACTGGTCTGTTGTCAGATGATTTGGTTGCCAGACCAGGTCCATGTGTATTCTCTCAATCTGGATAACTGTGGATGTGGAGGGTAAAGTCCAGTACTATTAGAGAATCAAGCTTGCCAGTCTTGGACACAGGATTGTGGTGTCTTCCTACACAATATCTCTTTCTCATTTATCTACTGATATGGTTCAGTGTTTTTGTCCCTAGATAATATTTTTTCAGTATCGTATTTTCTAGAAGTAGTGTATTGTTGGTTTCTTGCATGTTAATCAAAACTGCTGTATTTAACATCTCCACAAATCACTGTAATTCCCAACCTGTCTTCCTTTTCTCTAGTTTTGACTTACATAATTTATTTTAATCCAAGTCAAATTTGCTATGATTGTCTGTGGAAAACTTTCAGACAAGAAAACCTTCAGAGCCCTTCTAGTTATCTTCTCTTTGGCTTGCCAGTGGCCTCCTGGATACTGTGTGGATACACTGTTCTGCAGAGATGTCTTTTGGAGCACATATAGGATCACAGAGGCCTGTCAGATGAAATTTTGCTCTTCATAGCTGCAGATGCCCCCTGATAGTACTCCTCTGAAGCCACTGCAATAGTTGCATTAATCTGAGGAGGATCGATCATTGCTGCAGGGATGAACTGTGCAGTGTCAGCTGTGCTGAGCCACAGCCAAACGAGGATGTGGGACAACATCTTTCTCCTCAGATGGAGGTATGTTCAGTGCAGATGAGGGCTTTGCACACAGAAGATTACATCTGTGCAAGGTTTTAATACTTTGGTGGGAGGACTGTGTGAGGGAAGGCTCATGTTTTTTTTCCCAGAAACTTTATTGTTGAGCAGCAAAGGTGGCTGGAGTGCTGAGCACATGGACAGAATGTGTTCTACCAAGCTGTGGCATGCACTCCCATGATGGGGGTTTGCTGATTGGTAAGTTCAAGTGGAAAGCCCGTGTCATATGAATTAAAGACACAATTGATTATGTAGAAATCAAAGAAAGTGGCAAATGACATAGAGCCATTTAACTGTTGAGTCATTAAGAGTGCAGCTTGAAAATTGGATTCAGTTAAAATAAGTTAAAGAAGCATGGCATTTCTGCTGGGCATTTGCCATCATACAGTGAAATTTGATGATTCAGCTGGTAATTTGACCAGCTCTGATTTGTCTACCTATACTAAATTTTATTGTACAGTATCTTTCCTTTTTTTAATGAAATGAGTGTTGCTAGACCAGAAAACTGTAGCAAGTGGCAATGCTTTAGAAAACACATATTCCAGAATGAAGTAATAATACAGGGTTTAGAAAAAGGTAAATACCTTTTAATGGAAGTGTGATGTATAGGAGTATGGAGACTACAGCCCTGACTCAAAAATTGCCCAGGAGAATAGTAGTATGTTCCAGAAATGTCTCCTTAGAGTATTTCAACCCTTGAAACTCTGTGGGAATAAAAAAAAAATCCATCAGCTGTTTCAGAAAATATATACAATGAAAATGTTGATTTGTTTTGATCTCCTTGTCTGTATCAAGAGGAAAAGGAGTTTTGAAGTTTGCTTTTCTTGCACTTTTCAACTGTAAGCAGGACTTTGATACTTAAATGTAGAGGGTGAGTCATATTTAAAAAGTATTATCTGTGGAATTGATTGAGCAATATATTGGCATGCCTAACAGTCTGCAAGTTTTGTCAAGCTCTTAGCCTGTGATGCTGACAAGATGTTACTAAACTTTCTGCTGGTGCCCAGAGCTGTTCATGGGAGAAATTAACCGTGTTGGGAGGCTTTAGGTGTCAAAGAGTAATGTAGGTGTCAATTTGTAATGTAAAGGTGGCATAATGAAGGGGTTTTATAGGTAGTGGAACTCTGTTCCTTCATTTGTGAAGCCTACAAGAGATGCTGAAAAGGGACTCTTAAAATGTTATTGATTCCTTTCAGAGCTTGGAAAACATGCAGCTAAAAATGACCTCAAGGCACCATCTGCTTTGGCGAAGGAAATGCGTTCACTCCTCCTGACTCTTAGATCCATTGAGTTTTCCTTCTTGCCTAGATGGGGTCCTTGAGACAATAGCCCTTTCTGCAGATAGATGACATAGTGGTCCAGATGGGTCTGTGCTGCCTATGGTGCATGCATTACTGCCCTTGTTTTGTGTTCTCTCCCCCTGCAGATGGGTGGTGTGTTGGTTGTTTGCCTCTCACGCTGCAGCTGTGCACAACTAGTGGCTCATTTGGGTTCCACTGACTCAAAACTGCCAGACATCCTTGGGAGAGGAGTATTTCACTGAGGAAAGGTTGTCCTTGTTCAAGTCCTTTCCATCTGATCTCATGTTTCTTCACAAGGAAGTAGTTTCCCCATCTGATTGCACTGTCAGGTCCTGGGCTCTTGAGTGAGATAGATGGAACACATTGCACTACTGCGGTTGTAGGTAGCATTCTTTTTCTTGTTAGATCTGACCCTCTGAAAGCCACAGTTGCTGTGGAAGGCAATGGAAACTGTGGTGTTCCTGGGGAACAGGATGAGTATCTGTTTACGTCCTTTCTTGGTTTTGCAAGTGTGATCTCCAACAGTAATCAAAGTTTTTGTATGAATTATGACAGGAAAAGATTCTGAACTTTGCAAGTTTCCATTCATGATTTTTGTTTCTTTTCTGTTCGTGACCCTGTACTTGATTAATCACACTTATAACAACCTATTTGGTCATACTTTCCCTAGTCATTAGTATTTGATGAAGAACCTTATTGAGTGCATTTTAAAAATACAAGGTTCAGCAGGCACCAATTTTTCTGCTTTTGCCCCAGTAGTGATATTTTTAAGACCTCTTGCAAATTAGTTGTATGTAACCTTTTATACATGAATCTTTGCTGCTTCCCTTCCAGAAAAAGGGGAAAAAAATAAATACAGCTTCCCAAAAGTTCTTGCAGTTCTTTCTTTCACAGTGATATGAAGACTTGCAGCAATTACTGTCTTAGGAAATCAAAAGTTTTAAACAAAATTTTAGAATCAAATTAACGTCATTCTCTGTATTTAAAAGCGTGAGTGTAAGATCTGGTGCCACAGGGCTTTTCTGGTGCTGGAGACAAGTGTTAGATTGCCTATTGGGAAGCAGCATCTTGCCCATTCAGTTACTTAAATTTGTCCTATTAGATCTGTGGGATCAAATGGTAGCTCATGCTAAATTTGCTATCAGTGACAGGCTGATAGTTTTCCTGTCTTCATTGTTCCATCATTTAACCTCATGTGAATTTTTGAGAAAAATGAAGTGGAGGTGAGGAAGTAGAGCAAGAAAAGAAGTTTTTGGGGGAAATGAGAATTATTTTTTCTTACTCAATTTGTTCTAACTGTTCAAAGATGCTCATAGTTTTGGAGTGCTGGGTGGAGGTCTGGGACGAGGTGTGTGAGCAGATACAACCAAGTTCTCGTAGCTCGGCATTACACCCCTGTAGGACCTGAGAAGGATCTGTGCTGCTGCCCAGGCACTGACTCTGCAGCAGTGACACCTGCAATACATTGCATTAGTTCGTGCTTGGGACTTTTTTTCCTAGTGCTGTTCCCCCCCTACTATATTGAGCAAATTCGAACAGCCTTTGCTTTCAAACACACAAATAAACAAAAGAGTTTTTTTGGTTTTTTGCTTTGGTTGTTTTTTTTTTTTTTCCTGTTGATAAGACTAATTACTGGCATTTTAGAAGTACAAGTAGTTCTTGCTTCTGTCTTAGAGTTCATTGATACTATGATATTTATGTGGAGAAAAGCTATTTTAGGTCATATTTACGACCACAGTGAACTGAACTTTGGCACTACACTCCAGCTGATGGTGTTTTGGTCTCCCTCTGCCTCCACCCTCACTTGGCAAGGAGAACAGATGTGATCCAGGATTAAAAAATGAACATGGACCTATTAAAATATTTTCTTATTTCTAGCTTTTTCTCAGAATAAATAACTTGTTTACTAAATGTGCCCCAAAGAGGCAGCTGTAAAAGCCTTTTGTAAAAACCATGATTCTTTTCTGCATTTTTTTCATTAAATAAACTGCCCCCCGCCAAATGCCCCATAGATATTTAGATTTATGCAATGGATAAAAAGAGATAGTTTGCATGAAGAATGAAAAATAATGGTGATTAATACACCAAGTGCCTATAAATATTGTGAGAATGCCAGGGAAAGTAAAAAAAGAAATTTTATAGTTGTTTAATGTGCTATGATATGTGGATCCAGTTCAGTGACACTGAACTTTTGATTAAAATTAGATATTTGCAAATGGCAATAGAGAAGACCTGAGGAAATCATGTTGCAGCTATATTTTATTGTGCATTTTTTAAAGAAAATTCTTTCACTTTGGATATTTATTTTTGGTATTAGACCTAGGCTTATTTCTGAATTTTGTCTCTGAGCAAAGTCTTAATTTTTTTTTCTTCCCAGTACAAGTAAAAAAGTCAGTTTTAGAAAAAATTTCTTACTTTACATACAACAACAGTGTACTCCATAACTCTGGATTTATTACAACAAAAATGAGGCTGAAAATTGTCCTTTTATAGTGTGTACATGTGCCAATTAGCACTGTGTTCCTCTGCTCTAGTATAAATTTAAGTGTAATGATTATTTTCAAACCAGCAGTTAATTCTTTTTAGGTAAATCTACACAAAATTTTTAGTATATTTGTCATTTAATTTCACTAATATATTTATTTTGATTTCCTATTGGTTTATCTGTGTCCTTACTGAACTTAAGAAACAATTATTTTGTGCACACTTAAAGGATTGTTAGCAAGCTGAAGTTTCTGTTCTGTGAAATAGAGAGGGGGGAATTAAATTAATATCTAAGTAATCTATTATTTTCTATATGTGACTAAATCACCAAATGCCTGCTATAAAACCTCACTGTTCTTGCAAACTCTAAAGCATAGTTTTTAAGTTCTCTCTTCCTGTATCATCCTGTATTATTTTATCTCTTGATTCTCTTGGTGCTTTTCTTTCAAGTCTACAAGTTTGATCAGTATCTTTTAATTAGAAACCACAATGCTATAAATAGTAGTAAATATAAAATTCTTTACATCAAAGGGCAGGCATATAAATAGGATTTTCTCCTCAATTTTTTTTTACAAAAGACTTTGTTCTTTTTTGATGGAAATTGTTATCTGTTCCAGCAAAACTTATTAAAAAGCATCTAAGTGCTTTCTTAAGGATACTTCTAAAGGAAGAAACATGTTACGAGGAATTGCACGTTGCATTATGATATGTTTTTAATTATTTTTCCTTATTTTATGAGGAAAGATATTAGTCATCATGCTACTGTGCTGCTTTCAGCACTCAGCTAATTATACACAGTGTGAGGAAAATGTCTAAATTTTTCCTTTCAAAATTCTTGTTAGTTTGATTATTTGTAAGTGTTTCGCTGGTGATTAAGGTGTTTGACCTATTTGAAATGAAAATCTTCTGGACACATTTAAGGTTACCTCCAGTGCAGTGCAATGATGTTGAACTGCAGTGATGTATGTTGGTTGTGGTTTGATGTACCTGTATTCCCTTCGCAGATGCTCATTCTTCAGGGCCAGTTTCTGGAAAAAGCTGAACCCCAGCCATAGTACTGAAAGGACATCATTATTCAGTTGTGTTTCTTTGTAATAATAAGTAGTCATATTTGGTACTGATTGCCCATCTCCTATGTTACTGCAGTGATTGATCCCTGAGGCATGGAGCAAGTGATTTAAAATAATTGGAATCACATTGCTCTTGGTTTGGCAGCAAGGTTTGCGTACCACTTTTGTTTTTCTAGAATTCAAGCTTTTAATCTTTGTTTTAGATAAAATACCATTGTGCTTAGTGAATTGAAATAATCCTTTCCACTCCATTTACTTTTGATTCCTTTCAGACATTCACTGAGATGCTTAAACTTAACAATATTTAACAGAAGTTAGCTCTCTCATAGTTGCATTGGATGCATGGGATGCTTAGTATTTCCTTCTGGAGGGGCTTGCAGGGTAATATAATTTATGTGCCACTAGAAATTGCATCTGAAAGTACTGGAGCTAATTTCAGAGTTGTTATTGATGTTTTCCTTCTTCGGTTGCTTGACATTAAAATTTCAGAACTTTTTGATTGTGTTGGAGACGTGTCATTGCGCTCTTCCATTAAGTTGTTAGCTTCTCCTTTCCTGGCTCTTGTTCATGCTCTGCATTGAGTACATCTCTTCTGGTCTCCAAGAACTCCCCTTTTATGACTCAGTTGTCAGCTGTTGATGTGTTAAGCTGATGGTTGTTGGAAAAGCCTCAAATTTTCCAAGAGAATTCCTTGGTTTGAGAACTGAAGGACATAATTGATTGTCTTGCTTCAGTGATTTAGAGAGACCTTTGCAGGTGTCTTTCTTGTTACTTTTGTTTGAATGAGGTGGTATAGATGGAAAAGTACTTATTTCCTTTCTTTGGGTTCTTTTATTGACATATGTCTATGAATGTAAGCTTCCTTTACAGCTGGCCAGTTTACCTATTCACTGAGCAGGCAGGTAGTTGTGCTTAAAAATAATGTAGAGCCAAGACTTTTTAAAATCCATTTCTTTATTTTGTGGTTCTTAACAATTCTTCTAAATATCTGGTTGTCTTAAAAAATGTACTGACCGGAACTCTTAAGGGATAGGGTTTTTTTATGCTGAATGAGATTTTTTGTTTGCCATCGAAAGTGGGAATCTGTCTTCCTCCTCAGTCTCTCTTGGGTGTGACCTCTGGCTTCTTTGCATTGCATCTACCTCATGGTTTCTTTGGATCAGCTTATTTGTCTGACAAAAATTGGACCCACTCCATGTGATGATTAATTTTCTGATGCTGATCAGACTTTCTGGCTAGTCACATGAGCTGACAAGGGAGAGTAGGTGGGAACACATGGCCAGGATGGGGCAGAACTGCTCATTTTTGGCAGCAACCCACAGCGTGCAGTGTGGCAGTGCTTTACAAACACATATCAGGGCTGAAGGAAGGGCTGCAATTCCTGGAAAGGGCTGAGTTTGTCAGGCTATCCAAAATGTTTTGGTATCTCAGTAGGCTTGAAATACCCTTGGGATACACTTGATTGCATTTGAGCCTAAAATTAGTGGTAAGCTTTCTGGGTTTGTATCATGAGTCTTGGGAGATGGTTACATCTGTGTAATTTTCCATGTTAATTTCTTAAGAGGTATTTTCTCCCTTAAATCCACATCAGTAGTTTCTGTCAGGGCGTAACTGATCCAGGGTCACCTTAGAAATACATTAACCTTCTAATTGTTGATATTAGAGACATGTTCAAGAGCGGAAATCTCCCAGACCAAATCAATATGGTGCAATATACCTAGTGGTTAAAAACCAAACCAAAACAATCTAGTCATTTTTGCTTTTATGGTCTATGAGGTGAATACATTTTAATGACAGATGTTACATTCAGTATATGTACATCTAGAAATCCATGTTAGGCTTTTCCTGCTTTTACTGACTAATTACCTTTTGATACCAGCATATGGTTGTATAGAAGACTTGGTTATACTCTGTAAAGAAATCTGAATGATGACACATACTGTTAACAAACAAAAAAGTGCTGTAGAATGTTCTTTGCATTTAATAATGTAATGATGATAAGCAAACAACTGGATTGCCATTACTTGTTGATCAGGAGGAGGTTGTTGCAGTGCAGGTAGGTAAATGAAGGTTAGTTAACGTTAGCAAATGTCCTGCAGTGGAACAAGGGAATGACAAAACTACCATTGGCTCCTTGTATGTTACTTGATACTTGACCTGTCACATCCTGTTTGTGAGCAGCAGCTTAAGAATTCACATCTAGCAAGAGAAGATGAAATTTTAAAATCATTCAAAGCAGACTCTAAAGCCTGAGAGGTAAAAAAGAAACAACAATCGTAATTTGATAATTTGTTGATGGTTATTTTTACTGTATTTGTGGTTGCATTGCTGCTGCAGGCCAGAAATAGCTAAATGATGGTCCTACATGTGGGTGCCGTATGTGCTGTGGGTGTCTGTACATTCTGTGGTGTCTTTCATTGCCAGCTGACTGTGTCTTTTTTATGTTTGTTGGCTTGCTTTTTTATTGTTTTTAAAATCTTTTTTGGATAGAAAGTAGACTTGTAATATTGATGGTAATTATTCACTGAAATTATTTGCCCAGGTAAGCTAAATTATATGTTATATTCAGTTAGTTGGTCAAAGACTATTCAACTGTGCAAAAAAGAAGGTCTTAAATCATTCAGAAATTATAAGAAGCACTTAGCAAAGACCTATGTTAGGTGTAATGGGGATAGCTGAAAGGATATCTGACACTGAATTATATCTACTGAGGCACTTTCTAAGAAGCTTTCAGTTTTACTGTGTCCTTCTGAAGTGTAATGTTAATGTGTGGATTTTCTTGTCACGCAGTTTTGCATGCGTGTCCACTGCAGTGACACAGCCAGGCATTTTTAGAGAGGGCCCTGAGCCTGAGGGTCCTCTGCTAAGAGAAGCTGTCCTGACATTTGTTTATTTTTTTAAAGCATTCATCATGTTTGTGGAAATATATTCATGGTTGTTGTCTTTTTTATTTATTAATACTCATACTTATATATGTAGACATAAAAAGAAATATTTTGCTGTAGGGCAACTAAAAAACATAATAATCAAAAAAGTCATGGTTCCGTTGACTTTCTGTTTCTTTGAAGCTGTTCTTTTCCCAGAAAACTGGTATTCTCAGCTCTTCTGGATTTAATGCCTATCGAAAGCCTGCCAGTAGTTTTAGAGAGTGAATTTGATGATTCACATTATCCCATCCTGACCTGTGTTTCCCAGAGTTTTCAATAAATCGTTTGTTACAGTTGTACTATCCTGTATTGTATTTATTTGGAGAAGTGTAGTTGAGAGTTGTAAGTGGTTCCTCAGTGTTTCCTCTTAGGTCCTCTGTCTACATGCTTCAAATCTTAATGTGCAGATTTCAATGGAAAGAAAATAAGAACGAAGTTGATACTCCTCCAAAGTGTCTGCAAGTAGCTTTTCTTATTAATTAGCTACATAACATGGCTGTTCTGTTTCTTGAGAGTTTTCAGGTCTAGAAACAAGTGTTGTGTTTCTACTGGATAGCTGAGTATTTTCTTCCACTACTATTAGAATAAAACACTGTTTCTGGCAGATCATGAGTTATTAAGTATTCCCATGTTTGTCCTCTATAGGACTGTGAAAGGAATTCATTTGGGGAAAATATATGGCAAAGAAAGGAAGAAAAGAAAGAAAGAAAGAAAGTTTCTACCACCCATTTTATTTTGGTTTTAGTGACAGCTCAGGGGGCTGGAGTTTTGGGACCCTTTTAGAGGAGATAGGTTACAGGGTGGTGAGTCAGAGCTTTACAGAAAATGCAACTAATCATATTTTAACCCATTGCTATGGTCCTAAATGAGAGTCTGTCTGAATGAAGTTTCTGTCAGGTAATGTTGGTGAGAATTGTGAATGTATATGTTACTGACCAAACAAGTAACGTGTCAGCTGTTCTCCACCAGTCGATGTCCAGAGTCAGGTTAAGAAACATCTATATACTTAGTATATATATGTTTTGTTTCTGCATTCACAAACCAGTACAATATGTTTTGTTGTGGCTGAATAATAATTCCATTCTTTTCTATATTGCAGTCTACCCACATTGCTCGAGCCAGCTTCCAGGTTGATGCTTTTGGATCATCTTTCATCCTAGATGTGACACTAAACCAGTAAGTAATGACTGTCTTACTCTGCATTTGTTCAAGACCTGGTGCCAGTGAAATGTAATTTTTCAGTGGAGTTTTTAGAGGCTATGTTATGACACAAATGCTATTTTAGGTAGTGAGTTGATCTATAGTAGTATATTTTAAGTTCTTCTGTTATTTTGTCGAGTACCATTGTAGGCTTTGATATTCCCATTTTTGATACTTAGTAGCTATTGCAGTGTAACTAGCATTTTAGTATTATAATTTCATTTCACAGTCACAGAATCACAGGATGGGTCAGTTTGGAAGGGATTACAGTGAATTATCTGGTCCAACCTTCCTGCTCAAGCCAGGTCATCATCCTAGAGCTCATGACACAGAATTGTATCCAGACAGTTCTTGAATATCTCCAGTGAGGGAGACTCCATAATCTCTCTGGACAATCTATTCCAGTGCTCAGTCACCCGCAGAGTAAAGAAGTTCTTCCTTATATTCAGGTGCAACTTCCTGTGCATCAGTTTCTGCCCTTTGCCTCTTGTCCTTGTCCCTTGTCTTTGTCTCTTTGTGTCTTGGCACCACCGAGAAGAGCCTGACTCCATCCTCTTGACACCCTCCCTTCAGATACTTATAGACGTTGGTGAGATCCTGTCTCAGGCATCTCTGCTCGAGACTGAATAGGTCCAACTCCCTCAGCCTTTCCTCATAAGAGAGATGCTGCTGTCCCTTAATAATCTTTGTTGTCCTCTGTTGGACTTGCTTCAGGAGTTCCATATTTCTCTTGTACCGAGGAGCCCAGAACTGGACACAGAACTCCAGGTGTGGCCTTGCCTTCTTTCAGTTTACCATAAAAGCAAATTTCTCATGCAGAGCCTCCCTGGATATTAAAAGGTGGATTTGCTGAAAACTGGTGACTGTGAGCATTTTAATAACCAAGTGTAAACCAGACCAACATTTAAAATGTATTTTTTATTATCATTCCTGTGAAAAAATCTATTTCATTCAGGAGGTTGTATATATTTTTCTTCTTTTGCAGTTCTTACTCTCCATTGTATATTCTGTGTGTATATTTTAAGAGACGTGAGAAAAAAACAACTAATTTTTTTTGAGAAGTGGTTTGCAAATTTAGACCACACTAACTTTATAGTTGAAAAGTTGATGAATTCTTGTAAGCAGCAAGGTTCAAGATTTTAGTTATTCTCTGGAAAAAACATCAGCTTAGTATTTATAACTGAACCTCTGCTAATATCTAAAGCATGCTGAAGCAGGCCCCTGTGGTAAAATTAGCTCTTATGTGTAGTATGCATTTGAAAAATGGTAAAGGAGGTATGGGGGACAGAGTGGGGAGAAATAATTTGAAATACATAGATTATCAGAAAGGAGAGACTGTCCTTGCTTTTGTCCATCTTCTTTCTTGCAGTTTCCATGTTGTTTAAAGGTTGGTGTATATGACTTGTACATATGAATATATCTGAGCATCATCTGCAGTTACAATATCAGTGGTGGTCAGTCACAGTGAAAGTGTTTATTCCTCCATGTGGTTCCCCAAATTATGGAGGAAATAAAGTTCAAAATTAAAATGAGAGTAACAAACAAAAAGCTTAAAAAAAGCCAGAAACTAAAATATGCCCACCTCCTAATGATTGTCCTCATATAGTTTTTCTTTTTTTTGTAGCTTTCTGTATGGGTGTTATTTTCTCTATTCTCTTCAAATCCATCTTTTTATCTGACAGGTTCTCTGTTTCCTTTGCTGCATTTGCCTGTGCTATCTCCTACATCCCCCTGTTGTGTACCCTTTTGTATTTTCAATTCTGTTGTGTTTGTGTATTTTCCATCTCTGTTCTTACTCAGTTCTCCAGCGTCACACTTTTCTTTCTCTTATCTTTACATCAGGAATAGTTGTCCACTTTTCCATCACCACAGGTACCACACGAAATTCTTATTTTACTTGCAACCTTTTCCTTGGCAACGTTCTGTACACTTGACAGTTCAGGCTGGCAGAAATGTTCGGCATCTCCTACTTGTCTCTCTTCCCCCATTGCCTGATACCCTCTGTTTTATCTCTTCACTTCACCAAAGGACATGCTACTATTAAGCACAGCATTGCTAGCCAGTCAAAACAAGTCCTGCACTGGTGTGGCCTCACCTTGAATATTGTGTGCACAATATAAAAAAGACATTAAGCTAGTAGAGAGTGTCCAAAGGAGGGCCACAAGGAAGGTGAAGGATCTGGAAGGGAAGCCTTACGAGGAGTGGCTGAGGTCACTTGGTCTGTTGAACCTGGAGAAGAGGAGACTGAGGGAAACCTCATTTCAGTCTACACCTTCCTCATGAGGGGAAGTGGAGGGGCAGGCACTGATCTCTAATCTGTGGTGATCTGTGACAGGAGTTGAAGAAATGGCATGAAGCTGAGTTAGGGGAGGTTTAGGTTGGATTTTTCACCCAGAGGGTGGTTTGGCACTGGAACAGGTTCTCCAGGGAAGCGGTCTCAGCACCAAGCCTGACAGAGTTCAAGACGTGTTTGAACAATGCTCTCAGGGTCATGGTGTCACTCTAGGGGTGTCCTGTGGTGTCCTCTAGGGCCAGGAGTTGAACTCAATGATCCCAATGAGTACCTTCTAACTCAGGATATTGTATGATTCTCTTGACTCTGGGTGTTAGTTGAAGCAAGTTTCCTAGTCCCTTCCTCTGCCACCTCTTACAAGAGTGACCTGCAACCAAAGGCTGATTTCTGCAGTGAAACAAGCTGGGAAACGAGGTGGACAGGGAAATAAAAAGAAGCAGAGCTTGCACTGATATTTCAGACATCAAGAAAACTGAGGCCTGGGACAGGAGTGTTCTGCAAGTTCTGGATGCAAGTGAGAGGAAGGAAACAAAAAAATTTCCAACTGGCATTAAAGTGTAGCAGTTTTAATTTAACACTGAAATCTGCGTGCTTTCTCTTGCTCACTTTGGACTCAACCAGTTGTGAATGTGCATTTGTTCGCATTAAATGCAGATGTCAAATACACTGAAGCATAATGTGGAATGATAATAAAAAATAATAATAAGCTGTTATAATTATAGTGTAGTTTCCTTTTTTTTTTTTTGCAATGATGGTGGTATTTTGTCCTCATAAGTCACCATTTGTTCTCTCTTCCTTTTTTCCCCAGAGTTGCCATAGTGTCTCTACAATGAGCTTTTTTTAAGATACAGCGTTTCTTTTTAGCTTTTCTTGCCTGTTCAACTGGCTGAAGCGTTTACAAAGAAGCTTTCAGATCGTATCAGCTGTATTTTTAAAGGGTTCAATCCCTTAGGCAGAGGTTAGGGATGCATTAGTTGCGTCGGTGTGTTTATGAATCCATTGCCTCGATATCCTTATGTGTTCAGGGCTGCATCTAATGGAGCTGTTTTCTCTGGCTATTCCTTGTTAGTGTTGCCTCCAGCACCAGCAGAGCTGGGCCCGGCTGGCCGGGCAGTGCAGGCAGGTGCTGCTCGCAGCCTTCCCACTCCCACATGTGTCCAGTGCTGGCCACTGACCCAGACCTGTGCAGGAGTCACAAAGCAATGAAGTGTGCTTCCTCATTTTTTTTTTTTAATTCCTTTCCCTTGAAATTTTTAGTACTGTCATGTCATCCATGGCTCCGCAAATGGCTATTTCTTTCTTCATGCGGAGTATTTCTTCTTAAATGTATTTCTTCTTAAATTACACTCTTTTCTGTGCTTGTCTGGAGAGTGGATGGGCTCTGGGTGATCACCCCAGGTTCGCTTTGTGATAGCCATCATAGGTAAGAAAGAAGCAGCATCAATCTTCATATAAGGGCTGTGATGTCTCCCATCATGGAGACAAGCAGAGAGTGTTTCTTAAGTATGAGTTGGAAATGTGGTCACTTCTGAGGTGCAGTGTGGACACCAGGTGCCCTGGTGAGGAGATGCTTGGCCTTCAGAAAGCTACCTGAAGCATCTGGCTACCTGCATGTACTCTGGCTTCTCATGTTGTAACAAAAAAAGCCCTCCCTGATCATGTCTTTTTTTTTTTTTTTTTTTTTTTTTTTTTTTTTTTTGGTGAGAGTGAACACATTGATAGCCTGGGATCCTCAGGTTTGTGGTGATGAGGAAGTACTCTGAAGGGTCACAAGCATAAATAAGGATTTCAAGTTTATATTCAGTGCTTCAGGACTGCTCTGTCCTTCCTGGTGAGTGATGCTCAGTCACTAGGATGGAGCATAATCAAAACCTGCTTTCTCTTCTTGTAACACAAATTTAATTCCTCTGGTCCATGTTTTAGTGGAAAGTAATCTATAAAGAAGTAGTAGGCTGGGCAAGAAACTGCCACTTTAGGAAGCTCACACGTCTTCTCTTCCCATTGAACAGCTGGCTGTGTCCCAAAGGAGTACCAACACTGCGTATAAATTAATGGCCGTGGTGATCAACTACATTCAGGAGACTGAAAAACTAAACATCAGGCAAATTGTAAAATCTCTGCAATCATTCTGTTCTCTATGTGGAAAATAAACACTCTTTTCTCTTAGTTTATCAAAAAATAGGCAAAACAAAAAAAGCTTATTCAGAAAATATTGATAGATCTTTTGTATGTATCAGTCTTAATTTAAATTATTTTTGGTTAGTAATACTGGAAGGTTCCTGGAACTCCAGCAGTTGAATTATTTTGTCTCACCACTGTTTTTTGCAGCTTCTGCTGAGAGACATACAGACATTCCTCATGCTTTGTGGGGAATGTTTATTAGGAATGCCTTTTAACTAGTTTTGCAAACCTTACAGAATCAGATTGTAAACTTCCTCTAAAAACCCTGAAAACAGAAGCAGAATAAAAGGCAGCCTGACAGACAAGTGCCAGCATTTTCATGAGGCAAACTGCTGAAACCTTGCCTGTAATTTCTCTTGGCAAATGGTCTCCAACACTAATATCAATGTGTCATGTAAGCTGTAAATGAAAAACATATTCCTAAATTTGCTCTAAATTGTAAACATTTGGCTGCGTGGAATTCAAAAGGATTAATGGTGGTTTAAAAAATGCAGTTACACTGTTTGCGACTATTGTAGTTTTTGGTGAGTCTTTCTCCTGTGCTGTCCCTGTGAGTCTTGCACTCCTCCTGCCCACGGGATGGGTGTGCTGCTGAGGGATTCCATGTGGTGTGATGTGGAATGACCTGCTGGGTTGTGCTGCTGGATGTGAGGGGACTCATCTGCCTTTCCTGCTCTAAAAGTACTCTGTGCTTTACGATCTCTGGTACTTTTGTGGTGGTGCCTGGTAACTGGGTAACTGCGTGTGCTCAGTGATGGTCAGATCAGACTTGAGGAGGAGCAGCACTTCCTTTGATCTGTTTTGCATCTCCCTAAAGTCCAACTCAGTGCTTTCTTAGTTACTCTAATGAATATCTTGGCTGCACACAGTCCCAATTTTTCCCACTGGCGGCTGGAATTTATTGGGATCAAGGGAATTCAAGCTCTGTTCGCTTTTCTTGTTCACGCTGTGTGGATGCTGGTTGAGAAGCCCCACTTGGGTACAATCACATATTAGTAATTGATTCTTACTTAAAATAATGGCCTTTTTTACCATATGAGAGTGCTCTGAAAAGTTAATTGTAATATTTATTATCAATTTACATGTAGCACAATATAGTCTGGTTTCAGGTCTTCTGACTGAGATCCTGAATCGTATTCTGCACTTTCTTTGAATCATTTGTTGAGTAGTGTTTATCATGTGCTCTGTGATCAGAACCCCAGCTGACCCAACAGGATTGTTCTTCCACAGACATGTTTTGCAAAGTCATTCTTTCCCTATCCCAGTCTGTGATGGAAAAACTAATTTGGTCATAATTGCAAACAACTCTTGGGAAACACTTTCTCATTTATATTGTCGCTTAATTTCAGAGGTTGATTTTGTTCTCTGGGAGGCAATTATTCCATTTGTTGCTAACATGTGTATTGTACAAACTGGTTTTGAATGACTTACAGTTTTTTATGCTTAATGAGAAATGCTGATTCTGCAGAGATTTCTGACAACTAGTTCTGTTTGGGCTCAAAGACAAAGGAAGGTAAGGCAAAAATTTAAGGTTTTACTAGTGTATCACTAAATATCCCGAGACTGGGGAGAATGCCTTGGATTATGCAGTTAGACCTGTGTAGCATCATCGTTAAGGGTTCCTGCCTTTTGCGGTTTGTTGGGGATTTCTTTTTTTTTTCATTTTTGTGATGAAGAAGTATGGGAATTAAGAATTTGTCAAAATATAAATTGTTTGAATAGGTAATTGCCCTAATTGCTAAGTGTTTGAACCATAGTTTCAGTTTGAAAAAGCTCTGCAGTATTGAGTTTTCTTCCCACCTTGATATATATAGCATATCAACCTTCTTTTTGTTATATTCAAAAGGTCAATCTCCTGGATCTTTGATAGAATGGCATCTTTTAAGGCCTTTAATAATTTCTGTTCCTTTTCGATGACCTCCCCAATATCAGTATCCCTGCTGAATTGTACATTCACTACTGCATTTTGACAGTGTCATGTATAAAGGTAGCACAGGTTTCACATTTCTAATTGATATCTTTGTTTACATAGTTCTCAGGGTTTGCTCAGCATTTAAATTTAAAAAAAAAAAAAATTCCTTCTTCCAAGCTTAGAATTTCTTGTTTAGAAAATATGAACTATGTTCTTTGATCTTATTATATAATCACTATTATATGGAATTTGCAATCCCATGCAAGAAAAATACCAGATTACTTCGATAAGAAAAATTTTCTATAAACCTGTGTTGATTTTTGGTAAGTTTATTACCTTCTTTCATTTTTTTGTACACTGTTCTGTTATGCTTAAAACTTCTCTTGAAAGGGTAAATTGCTTTTGATAACTCAGTTGCATTTTATTTTTTATATTATAATTTAGTTTTAGATTAACAAATTTCTGTTACGATTATTTCTCTATTATTGTTGCTAGATTTGTTGATTTAGTACCAGCTACTGGTAAAGGCTTTTGAAATCAACACAGGTTTGTTGATTTCAGTTGGATATGAAAAGTTTAAGTGATGTCTGTAAAATTCCTGTGAGGGTTAATTGGCATCCCGGTTAAAATGAGAATGAAAAAGATAGTTTGTTTAATTTATCTGTTATTTCTAATTGTGTAACTGCATTGAATTCACTCATAAGATACCTTCCTGGCCCATTAAAAAAAGTTTCTGAAAAGGTCAGTCCTTTTTTTTTTTTCTTTCAATGAATGTGATAAAGAATATTTTACTGTGGTTCACTGGAAGCAGCGTTTGTTGTTTTAGAGTAGAGTAATTAAAATATACGGGATATATATTCTGAGTAAATTACCTTTTCATGGTCTGATTTTTTGGACACAAAAGTAAATATAGAGAATGTATTACTGTATATTTTTGAGGATATATGTGTAGGAAGAAAATGATTAATTATTCCAGAGAGATATTATCATTCTTTTAGTATGATATTTTTCTTTTTTGATGATGTACCTTAGATTACCAGGTCACTTAGGAGAAATATACTTCACATACACATATACAGACATACTTCGTCTCTGTATCATGTGCAGATCAACCGTGATCTATATTTAGCATCAACTTTTAAGTAAAATGGCTTAATAGAGGAAGAATCAAATAACGTTTCAGCACCTATGAATTTATCTTCTAAATGTCAGGTATCTCCAAGTGACAGTAACTTTAACAGTCATATAAGCCATTATGAGAGATTTTAAAAGAGAAATTGTATTTTTGATTTAGCCTTTAAAAAGTGGCTCTCATCAGTCAAAGTATAATTTCTGGATTTACTGTTGTAATGAAATTATATCCTTATATGCTAACATCAGTTTAGACACCAGAGTTTTTAGTTGAATGTTTGGTTTGTGTATAGATTACTGCCACATCTGTAAATAATGTAAAACAAACCCTTGACTTTTCCAATCATTTCTTTATTTGGTTATGGTTTAACAATTAGAATAGGGTTTGTGTTTACAAAAGCAAGCAACAGCCATACAAGTTGGTCTAACAGAAGTGATTATTTTTTCTTTCTTGCTTTCTGTCACTTAGATTCTCAGACCACTGTTGCTACAACACTACTATGGCCCTATGAATTGTTACATATAATACTACTTGGAGTAAGACACAGGGAGAGGGTAGTAAACAGGAAAGCACATGAATTGGAATGTGGATAGCAGGGGTTTTCTGTACTGTCATTTATAGGGCATCTCTTTCCTGAGTCAGCAGCCTTCCTGCTGATACAATTCCCTTCATATGTCTCTCCTAGTGTTGTCTGGCCACTCTGCCCTGTTTTTTACTTTCTCCTTGAGAACTCCTTTGACATCATAACCTTCTGTAAAAATAACACTTAGAGAAACAGAGGAAGTGCTGCAGGCCTCTTAGCTTGGGGCTCAAATACTTTCCTCAGCCAAGCAGTGAAATGAATAAAATTTCCTTTTCTAGACAATGAGTCAAGTGATGCATGGAGCTAGGAAGGAAGATATGAAGAATGAAAGCAATAAAAACTATTAGGCTTTCTGGTGTAGAATCAGAGGACCTAATGAATGGCTGGAAAACCATCAACCTGCAAACTCACGGTCTTTAATTCTGTAAGATCATTACACAAGGAATAGGTTGTTCAGCCCTTTTTTACTCAGGATAGTGGTTCTTCCTGAGAAATGTGTTTTTAGTCCAGAAACTGAATCAACAAGCTTTATTAAAACAATATGTTGTTAACATATGGAACATCTTAGCCAGCAAATAACAGTGCTCAACTTGTGCACAGGAACTCTGTTGTATCAAAGCATTGGACTTGTTTGCTGACTTTGCAGCATCTATTGCAGACATAAGGTGTTACGTTTGAAGTCTGTAGCTATTTGTTTCTGTGGTTATGTGAAATTTATGTAGCATTTTTTAATGCATTTTGTTAGTGAGATTCAAGATGGGTGTGCTCATGTTTCCTCACTCAGTGGCTGGAAACAGGCTTCTTTTGACAGACTTTCTATATAGTGTGGTCTTTAATGTAATTGTTTTCATTTGGTTGGGACCTGCTAGTAGGTGAAACTGCATTTACAGACAATTGTGTTGTCTTGGTGCAGAAAGAGTTTTTTTGAAGTAAACCACAAGCAAATCAAATTCTGCACTCTGGTTTGAAAGGCTTCATACATGTTGCTCTGATTCTCTTCCTGGCTGTCTTAGCGTGAGAAGCAGCAGGTTATTACCCAGTGTAATAACCCCTCCATATGGGGACACTTCTTTCCTCTTCCAAAACACGCACAAAAATCAGACTTTCGAATCCCAGAACACCAATTATCAAATGCAAATCTGTTAAGAAAACTGATCCAGCTCATTGCCCTGTTTCCCTATTTTCAGGGGTGCTGTGGCCAGGGAAGGCAGGGGTTTGTGCCCCGTCCTGCTGGTACTGCTGCTCCCTACAGCACCCTGGGCTGAGTCAGGGTCATGGCCTTTTATCAGAGGGTTTTCATCCTGGAGGATGCTTTAGAATTGTAGACTGACTTGTGATAGACAGCTTTCCTACTGGCAAACCTCTCATTTCTTGTGTATAAGATACTCTGTTTCTGTACTGTAGATGAGAGTTGGCTTGACTATAACCTGATCCTCCCTCAATTCAAACTGCTGGACTCTTTTGATACTTAACAGGCCTTCGGACTTTACAGTTTGTGACCTATTGTTGTTGTGATTCTTCTGTAATGGTCCATCTATTTCCCTGTTTTTTTCAATTATATGATAAATTTTTCTTCTAAATAATCTTCTGATTTGAACAGAATACACTATGTTTCTAAAATTCTTCAAATACCTAATTGCTTCCTATTTAGTTTTAGATCTTTATTGTCCAAGCTGTATTACAAAATAGTAGTAGATGAATGAGGCAGTGACTTATACCTTACTTGTACAGCTAATCAAATAGGGCATTAAAATCTGTTTTTTAAGAAAATATGGAACAATTTACTTTGCACCAATATATTAAGAAGTTGTTTAATCAAATGTGTTGTCTGATATTCCTAACAGAAATACTGAGGCATGTGGTTGTTTTCTGGTATATTATTGAAAAGAACTCCTTTTTCTCAAGTGTTTTAATGAAAGATTATGGAATCTGCTTGTATAATAACCATAAAATACAAATAAATTCACGTAAGCCAAAAAAAGATCCCTTTATCGATTGACTGAAGTACTGGTTGTATGATAATAGTTCTATTTCTTTTTAAAAAAACCAAACAGACAAAACAATGTTAAAAGAGTATTTATCATGTGTCCTTGTTCTATTCCATTTACTTTATTTCCACTATCCCAAAGGAAATAAAATGCTGTCATCTAGTCTGATATACAGTGAGATGAAGGAGAAGAATCATCTTGTACTTTTATTAACAATGACCTACAAAGAGATATTTCATCTAAATTGGGCTTCTGCCCTTTTTTGAGATGTAAAAGGTCATTTGAGAAAAAATACATTTTTTTTCTCTTGATCTTCTCCCCTTCTTTCTCTAAAGAAATAAAACCACTTAAAACTATCTTTTTAATAGTTGAATTTGTTTTTATCGACTGTTGTTTGTTTACCTCTTATCAGATCTCTGTGTTCTTGCTGAAGAGTCTATTAGGGAGAGTATAAACATGCAGGAAGAGTTACAAATGTATGGGATGTACTCATCTCCTAAAGTAAAACCCCTCCTGATGACCTACTGAGGTTGGCCTGAATATCAAAGATGTGAGATTTGCTTCAGAAGAACAAAATGAAAACAGTCATGTCCAGAGGGTGTGACAGATTTTAGGCCCTTAGTTGAGTGTTATCAAATATACCATAGTGAGAGTTCTGAGACTAAATCATGGTAGAGATAACTAAATACATCTTAAAGATTTTCCCTCTACAAAGCAGTTCAGTTAGAACAAAACCATACCTTTTCTGACTGTAAGTGTGGTAATCCAATGACACCCATTCAACCTTCCTTTCACAGAGACAGTCTTGGTGGCGACAGTAAAATTACAATTGTCTCTCTGCTCATTATTGCTCTTACAATGAATCACACTTTCCATTTGGTCTGTCAAATTTAGATAGTGGTCAATGAAGTTATGATGAGGGAAAAGGAAAAAAATGAACTTGATGTAATATTTCTATAATAGAGTTATGCATGATTTCAGAGCAAATAAGTAAGGAAATTCTGATGTATCTCAACTTCCTAAAGGAAGGGATGGAGAGCTTTTTGTTTTGTTGCCATATGTTTAGCATCACCTCCATTTTTGCTTAATTATAAAAGCAGGGGAATTTTCCCCATGAGTGAAGAGACTAATCAGTCTCAAAGTGTCAGATTATTAATGCATTTCTGCCTGTCAGGTGTCCAGTTTGATTACAGAGAAAACTTCCTAAAAGTTAGCCAAGGAATAAATTTGGTTTGGTGTACTTCACTCTGGAAAGCTGCTCATCAGTAAGTGGAAATCACGAATTGTGAAACTGCAAAGAAGCACCAAGATCGAGCTGAATATGATACTGTAACAAAGCTGCCAAGTCTAGCTAAAGAGATTAATATAAATACATTTCCAGTGTTAATGAAAAACGATGGCTGGAGCTTTTAATCTATATGTGCACAGCCTTTGCTTTGGTGCAAAGTTAGAGGGTTTCTTTTGTCTTTCTCTTTTTGGAAGAATTGTTAAATCTTACATTACAATGTATTTTCTGGGTGAGCTTGCTGATCTTTAGCCTCTACTTATCCATAATCATTCTGTGATCTTCATTTCTTTTTTGGTATAAGAGGATGTATTTTTCTTTGGTGGTTTGCCAGAACACCATTGCTAATGGATTTCTGGTGTGCTAGAAATTTTACAATAGAAATAGATATAATAATGTTCCAATGGCCTGCAAATATGTAATGTGTTGCCTCTTGAATTAGGCAGCTACACTCTACTCATGTTTTGTTCTTCCCTTTTCCTGTCTCTAAGATAGACTGTGGAAATTCAAAAGTGGCAATTCATCACTTCTTATTGAATATGTTTGCTTTCCATTTTTGGTTGTAAGATTGAGATAATTTTGCAGCTGGGAATCTGAAAGACTAAGAGCTGATACTGAATTTCTGCCTTTCCCTTGATGACTGGTTCTTGTACGTGTTTTTAGGGGTTTTGGACTGTGAAGCTCATTTGAGTTCACCTTAATCCCAGTCCTGCTCTGTCCGGACAGCAGAAATGCAACACTTTAGGCCCAAGCATATAGGTTTGCTGACTGATGCCATTTCTGCCCTTTAGATCCAGATTTCACTGACATATTGATGCATTTCCTCCTAAGTGACCTGTTAACTTTTTAAACGTAAATTGTTTTCTTTGTAAACTTACTCAGGGTCTTATTTCTGGATGGACTCATTGTTGAAATATAGTAATAAGAGTTTGTCATTAACTGTTTCTTTTCTTTTCCTCCTTCCTTAAAATCTCATATAAACATCCACTTAAACAAGGTTTTCATGTAAGTACAAACAAGGGAGAAAACATCACTGTATGTCCCCTTAAGCTGCAGTCTAACTTAAATTTCAGGGATACAGAGCACTTGCTGCTTCTATTGACTTTTTTGACCTTGTACAGAAAATTATCTTCAATCAAAGAAAAATAGAGCAAAATTTAGATACTGTATTAATATGTATTTATCTTTGAATTGTGATAGCCTTCACGTTGGTGCCTGGTGTAATGCCGATGGACTAGACCAGAACAGTTTCACTATTAGCTAATTGCATAGTTTAGTTGAAATGGGTAGAGGCTATCAGAAAGTCCAAAGAAATATATATTATTTGACAGTTCTTCATAAATAGCACAATGAATTGTGTTACTAACTGTAGTAACTTCCTCTGTACTTTGTTTTTAACCAACCTATGTGTATACACACACCCACACACAGGTACATATATACACACACATGAACAGAGTGGTATTTCTGCACTCCCTCTCCATAGGTTGGTGTGCATTAAAGACTTTTAAGTAATTCACACATGGTTGTTGTTCCTAGTAGCAGCATAGAAAGGCTGTTACCTGCAATAGAATTGTCTAGACATTGTCTGAGTGTGCAGACATTAGAGCAGGTAGGTTATGCAGATTCTCGACTTGGCTTCTCATATGGGAGATGAACTTGAACACCTACCTCCTGGCAGGATTCTTTCAAATTTCCTGCTTTCCATTTCTATCCCACTCTTCATCTCAAATGAACAGATTGAACAGGAGGCATTTTGGCACTTCAGAGGAGTGAGATCTTTACTACTTTTATTTCTTTTACAGATATATTCTAAAGGTTGATTTTTTTTTTAATAAAATGCTCTGCTTTTATTTTAGTTTCAGTTCTTGCACATTAATAATCATGCAGATAATTCCTGAGAGCAACTCTTATTTCTCACAAAATGAACATGAGAAAAACAAGTCTATTACTGCTTGGTCCTTGCAAAGCCTGTTGTAAGAAAGGGTTTGCCTTTAAGTACATTAGTTTAGTGCAATATGATTGATTTTTTTTTTTTTTTTAATTCTCTCTGCTTCTCTTTCTGTTATGGAGAAATTAAAGCAGCAACATCCTGATGCTTTACTATGCCATCAGGAATAAGAAAAAAGTACTCAAGCTGACCTTCAACAGGGAAAAAATATGGACATTTTCAATATTTTTGTTATATGGAAAGCAGCTTTAAGCTGTTTTCAGAATGCTTGCAGGTCACTGTAAATCACTGTGGATGTAATCTCAACACCCCATGTTGCTGATAACATAAGCTCCTTCCTACTCCCACTGGGAGAAGGAAGACCATGATGATGCTACCTAATTGACAGTGTGGGATTCAGGGGAATGGCTGGGGAATGACCACGTCATGAGTTGTTTTCTGTACTGTTGGCCCACTAGTTTTTCAATATTTCTAGGTAGAAGTCTGTGTGTGATTCAAACAAAAATACATCAAAAGATGTATTAATACTCTTGTGTCAGCTGTGGCACCCCAGCAGAAAAAGAGGATGGTAGTAGAATTGCACAAGGACTACAGCAAACTAAATCATGCTCCTGACAACTGCTGCTTTCAGTTTTTTGCTTTGTCCAAACCTATTAGCTAGTTTTCAGTTATGCATTTCATATTATCTTTATTCAGACTTGTGTATAGCATAAAATAAATGTTATATGTCAAATTTTGCCCTTGGATGAACATTAATAGTTCTAGTTGACTTCAGCAGGAGCTGCAAGCAAACATCCTAAAAAAAGTACTTTGCCTTGGACCTAAAACCCCTTTTGGTGCATTCTGTATTCTAGGAATGTGCATCTCCCTGTTTTCAAAGTACAAAATCACCAGAATTATTAACAAGTCTCTTTCAGTTGACCTTGGAAAGCCAAACAGAAGGAGCTAAATACCATATGGGAATAAGAGGCCAGTGTCTGAGCACCTTTGAGGTCCCAGACCTTGAAATCTGCTGCCACCTAACTAAAGCGTTTAGGATTTTGTAAGTCTGCATGGACAATTAACACTCTAACCAGAGCACAATGATCTTAAACACCAGCTGTCTGTAGAAACTGCTATAGATACGCTTACTGGGACACTGTGTTTTGTATAATTTTTAAGCTGTATTTGTATACATTGGTCATGTATTGTAACTGTGCAGTCACATATTCCCTGAGGTTTCCAAATGTAGCTAACAACCTCTGCTGTGGATTACTGTTGTTACTTAAGGGAAGAGGCAGGACACCGACCTGGGGGAGGCAACTCTCAGCTGTCAGCAGCAGAGCTGGCAGGAGAGCATATCAGAAATTAAGAATCCTTTCCCCTTCTCTTAGACCATATGGCAACCAAAGTCTTCCAATTCACTACAAAGGAGCCATGAGACAAAGGAATTTATATGCCCGTTAAAGAGTAAGCTAGAGCTGGGAATAATCAATAGACTGAAACTCCCTGGAGAAACTAAAAGGCTGAAGCTGTGTTAGATATTTCCCAACAGATTCTGATAATATTTGTATGCTGCAGTAAATGGGTAGAGCGGGATTGCCTGCCTGCTGGTAAACTGGGGATGCAGTGGTCAGTAAACTGAAGCTGGAGTAAGAATGTTTCTATGTTTCTACAAGTTTCCCCATTAATGGGAAGGAGAATTCCCAGTGCCCAATGTGGGACTTGGACTAAGTTTACCACTCCAACTCAGAGTCCAGAGTCATTGGCTGCAGAATTTGCCTTTCAGGCTTAATGGTTTTTGAGCAGGGATAACGAATCAAAAGCTTTGCAAAAGCCCGGTAGTTAGAGCTTTGACCTGGGATGTGAGAAACCTGATTTGAGTTTTTTTTCCATCAAATCAGCCTAGGTGGGGATTTTTAAAACAGGTCTGCTAGCTGTCTTGTTTCCTTAGGTGTCTGTTACTGTGTGAGAGTTTATACTGGGTAGATGCTGAACTGAGACAGAGAAATGCTTCATTTATCTGTAGTAGCTGTTTAGTGATTAAGCTGGTGTCAGCATCAGTCTGAAGAGCAATAAGAATTTGTTGGTTTAGTGACTAAGAAAAGTTGCATTAAATTAAAGGATGTGAACAGATAAACTGTTTATGGATTGCTGAGTTTTTCTTGCTTTGCTTTTCCTTACAGACACATCAGCTGTGCGTTGAAATAATTGTTATTATTCAATTCAAACTGTGACCCTGTTAAGTAACTTTCAAATAAATGGCCATATTACCAATTTACATAATAAATTGATAATGACATTATTTTAATATAATACTAGGACTGGTGTGTATGAATGCCATAGTTTGTACTTTCATTCTATAACCATCAATGAGAGATTGAGTATTATCTGTTAACAAGTGTTTTCAAACAGAGTTTGTTTTTCTGGTAAGGATCCACAGAAGCCCTCTCTCTTTAATACAAAATTGAGTAGTCCTGTCCAGTCCCCTTTGTATAAAGCTAGTTTTCCTTAGTACAAATTTAATATCTTCAGGGTTATTAGAGTTTTTTAACTGCAAAATGGTTTTTTACCAATTTTTTACACAAAATTTAGATATGAAAAACAGCATTAAAATTATGCCAACACACTCAAAGTCTCAAGCTGAACATCCCATAAGAAACCAGGAGAGTTTTAAAAACTTTTGGAAAATGTCATCACTGTTTTTTAGCCAGTGTCCAGATCTGAATGAACAAAGTCTTATAATTTTCAGTTGACTCTTCCATTGTCCTTCAAGGAGGTTTGGTTGCCAAAATATCACACAGCTTTTGATCTCTTTCAGCATCAGTGCACCTGTGCTACAGGGGAGGCAGCTGGTGCTGCTGTGTTGATATTGTCATCTTCCTTCTCACTCTGGTATTGCTAAATATCAAAAAGTTTAGAAAATGATTGCTTGCTTTTTCTGTCCTTACTGTAACTTGGTGCAAGCATTTACTTGTTGCCACTATTGCTTCTTCCATTGCATCCTTTCTATACCTGTGTTGCTCCCATGGATTGAATTTGTCATTATTAAAAATAATTTTTTTTATTTTATTTATTTTAGAGAGAATACATACATATTGCTCTCCTGGTATCAACACTGAGCCTGGCTGTTTGCTGTTAATGCAGTCACTGTTTTCTACTTGTCAACAGTCACATGCCACGCTTGGAATAGTATAGCTGTTAACTTTCAGTGTCACACAGGTGCACTGTCTTTGTGATAAATTTTTCTTCAGCTGCATGATATTGAATGTGATGGGTCTCTGCAATTAGACACTTTCCAACTGTAGAGAGAATATTCGATGCAGGAATACTTGATGCACCTTTATCAGGTGCCCCTTTGAACTCTTCTAGTGTGAGTATCACAGTCAACTTGGCTTGACATCAAGAGCAGCATGACATTGCTCTTGTAGTCTTACGAGTGACTTCTTTCAACAGTGCTTCTCCTCCTCCTTGGTTTGGGACTTTGCCTGATTGTTTTAGCTTGTGTGCTGCATTGTCTCTTCTCACATATTTGTTTTTGCTAAGGACATCAGGGCTAGGAAATTTGTGTCACTCAACTTCTAATGTGCAAGTAGCACATTAATTTCAGATTGCACTTGGAAAGACTGAACTGTCTTCATGCTGGAGACAGAGAGATCTGAGTAATCAATGGGGGTTTTCATCTTGCCTGAAATCTTTGCTGAAAGTTTTAATGTGGTTCTCCTAATTTTTAAGGTTGCTCTTTTTTATTTTATTTTTAATGTGTTATTCCTTTTCCTGGTGTTATCTCACAGAGCTGCTCCTCCAGCCATGTCTCTTCTCTCAGTGACTTTCTCCTCTGCTTTTTCTTCCCATTTAAAGTCTTCTCTTTTCCACCAATTACCAAATGCAATTCATGAATTTGTTTTTAGTTATAGTTCCGGAGTATTTCTGTACAAGTTTTTATGGTGTTGTCTTAATGTGTTTAATAGTACTGTTGTCTCTAGCAGCTATAAACAAGAATAATGTTTTTTCTTAGCTCTTAGAACTATGTAGCTTTAAATGTCATTTTTTGTGTGTCACCTCCACTGCAGAGATCTTATCAGCAGTACCTTCCTTCAGCAGCTCAAAATCAATTTGAAGGTAGGTACCATATGGTATCTGCTGCACTATGGGGCCACTGCACTCTGTACAGATCTTGGTCCTCTACCATTCTGCTAAAATACTGCAGTACATATTTCTGTATTCAAGAAGGGGAGATTTCAAGGTGACAGTATAGGTATATTTATACAGAAACATTGCTTTTTCTATTCTGTTTTGTCCTTAGCCACTGATAAGTTTAGAAGTCTCATGATGTTTTCACTGCATGCTCTTGCACTGACTCCTGCTGCCCCCTCATAACTTGGGGGGTGCCTCTGTAACAAGGGGCTGACTAATATAACAAATCACCTATTACTTCAGGGAGACAGCCTCCATGATTGCAAACTTGTATAAGGAAAGGACTCTCTAAGACTCTTCTCAGTGCATAAACATCAAGTCATTAATCCTCACCACCCTCTCTTGAACTGTCCTGAGGTCTTTGTCAGGAGCTTGGTGGTGATGGTGTGGGTTTCTTCCTCAGGAGTCTTGGGTTCATTTGGGGTTATTTGTATATGTTTTCAAGCTGTTAGGACACTTTTGTTGTTATCCATGGGTTAATTTATGCAGTGATAGCTTTGTTTTATTGTACCTTTGTCATACAGGGTATTGTCCATACAGGTTCTAACTATTACTCCTGTCACATGTTGAATTTTGAGATGTGAACAACCTGCTATATTTTAAACATGGTAACCCTTCCTGCCCGCATGACACCGCCCTCCTCCCTTTATTATTTCTCCTTTCTTTGGGAATAAACATTCATGAACACCATTTAATGTAGTGTCTAAGATCACTACACGGCAAAACTCCAGAAAAATGTTTTGGACTAAAATCAACATATGTATGCTTAAGATAGTTTCTCTTGCAGTGTGGAGCAGTCCTCTAGTTCTGGTGTGCACATAGTTTTTACATGATTGCTCTTTCCCTGTTGTGGAGCTCAGTGCTGAGACTTCTATAAACAGAAGATTGTTAAGTACTTCCAGGCCTGTTTTCTTCTAGACTTCAATTTACATATGTGATAAAGAGTCAGGATCACTGTTGATTTTAGATTGGCCTCAGATATTTCTAATTCCTTCCTGATGCCCTAGGATGTTCATATTCTGGTCCCATTTATCTTTTTTGTCCCAGGTGCCTGAGGAAGGCTTGCTGCTTGCCCCAGGTAGCTGTTCGTACAGTGTACAATCAGTGTGTGAAAGTGCTTGAGCTGCCTTGGTAGCCCACCCATCCTGTACGGTTGTTTGCAATTGAAGGGAGAGCAAAGGTGATCCAGTAGCTAGAAACACCCCTGGGGATGGGCAGTCCCTTGATCTACCGTAGCTTCACTTACAGTCTTAGGCAAATCACTTCATCCCACTGTAACTCGGTGTCTGTGAAGCAGGATAATAGACAATCTCTAATTTGAAAGGGTGTCCTGAGCTTTAATATTAAAGAGTATAAACTGCTCATCAATATGTGAACTCAAAACATGGAGGTTGGACACAGAACTTCCAAACACAAAGGCTTTAACCATATATATATATGGTTATATATATATATCCCAGGACCTAGTGTGGTAGTAATTTGCTGTGGTGCACAGAGACTTGTAATATGCACCCTCAGGAATGAGCGATCCTCAGATACTTTGATGGTGAAAATGGGTGGGCATATGTCAAAGACAGCTACTAAATTGAAATGAAAACGGCAGAAAGCTGTGATGTCTTGCATGCTGAAACAATCGGTGAGAGAAATGCTGTGGCTTTCAGCTCACTGCTTTTTCCATTTTCCCTTGGTGGGTTAGAGCTATTTTTAAACTCAGTATCTCTTAAATAATGCATAAGTTAACAATAGAGATTTATATTACTGGAAAAAAACCACACGAATGAGCTTAAAAAAACCCCAGAAAATCCTACCCAGACTACTTCCAGGAGGGTCTCTGAGAGGAACAGAGCACATTTGTCTGTTCAGTTTCCAGACATCTTTTGCAAAATTCTTTTTTTAGATCAAATCTCCTGTCTTTGAACTGAGATTTTTCATTTACAAAGTGCCTTCCCAATCCAAACAACTGAATAAACACTGTGCTGGGAGAGGTATATCACTCTGTGGGCTATGTGATTTGACATAGCACAGTTCAATCCGGCTGTGCAAGTACCTTAGCATCTTTGTATGTCAGAAGGAGTGTGAGGAAAAAACTTTTCCTCTGGGAATAGTATGCATGAGTGGTTCAGCTGAGCTGTGCAACTGCAGCTAATCTTGTTTTTCCAAGCAACACCTGATCTGTAGTCCAAGGACTCCATGGCTATCCCATGCATAGGCAGCCAAGCCACCACAGCTTGTGTATCCATGTGAACATATGAGAACTGAATCACTAAATGGCTGCCCCAAGAAAGATGGCTAACAGGGATGGTTAGGTCCACATGGCTTTTGCAGCCATTTTTGGCCATGCTTTTTCTATGTAGCTGGCACACATCCACAGAGAAGGATCAAGGGAAAGCGGTGGCTGGGAACATTGTCACCACCAGACCAATTTATCTGTTCCTGATTGCTCTAAGAAAAAAGAGGTTGCAGGGACTGAGCTTCTGGGCAGATTAATTTTCCTGGCAGCTCACAGATTTGTAGCCTCTGTGGTCATGAGGACAGCGTAAGCCACGGAACCTGCACTTCTGTGTGAACTGAGCCAGCAGGCAGAGACTGCAGACTGATTCTGGTTCTTCTTACGTGCAGCGCTGGAGAGTTGCTGAGCCTGAGCTGGAGGGTTGCAGCCCAGTGGTGGCTCAAACAGTGAAGTTAGAGATGGAGCAGGACTGTGAAATTTAGAGCATACCCAGGGAATTTGGATCTGCTGCATTTTTTCGTGTCATCGAGATCTAGTTTTGCTAATGAGACCTCTAACTGGAGGGAAGGGAAAAGGTTTGTTTCCAGTAATCCCTGTTTGTCTTTATTTCCTTAAAAGTAAACTCTAGTGATCTTAAGAGGAAAGAGGGAGAAGTATTTAGGCATCCAGTAGCAATCACGTAATTTTATTCCCTTTCACTTGTGTCAAGTGCTTTTATACCACTATATAGACAGTACTAAACACTCATGTGGGTGGAAAGATAGCACTTTGGTTTTTTTTCCCAAGTACATTTGGAAATAATTTGCACTCTGGTTGTCTGAAAAATTATAGTTCTGTGCTAGTTTTCAGATACATTATTTTAATACTTTGTGAGATATTTTGGGTGAAATGGTTAGTGAATTGTAACTGTTTAATTGTAAGAGTTCTTTTTTATCTCTTTCTTTACATTTCCAAGAGTCTGTAATAAAGATTTTACTGTCGATTGTCTTTGGAAGAGAAAGCTTACTAATGAATGTCAGTTCTTTAGACATTGATGTCTTGATATTAAAGAAATAAAAGGTGTACCGGTATGTTAGCCGTAGCTAATGTAAGAGGTAAAAGTACTCATCAACCTGATACCAACATGGGAAGTTCTTTTAATAGTATTTGTAGTCCCTTTTCTTATCACTGACAGTGGTGAAAATTTGTGATACCTGTTTACTTTAGAAAAATTAAGCGTAAAATGATGTGTGTAGTACATGCAGTTTTTCAGGATATTGCTCATGGTTTAGTGTCAAGGGGAGAACTCAAGATGTTTCAGTATGAATCTCAGTGGAGAGTTGGAGAACTTATTTTTTTGTTTACATAGTATCAATAGGGAATAGGGAATAGGTTATGAAGAAGGGATCAGTTTGACTTTATCTTGAAAAATATGTAGTACTCTGGTTTTGTAGCATTGCACATATGTATCTGCTCTGAGTATTTACCCATATATACTCCTGTGTATGCATGGGAACTTCAAACAGTTGGTGTAGATGGGTTTTGCCTTTTACAGTCTCATGGGGAGCCCCATATGTGTTGTCTGTCCTCACACTGAAGGCCTAAGGACAGCGCTTCCTGCTGTGCCTCTCATCCAGCTTTGGCTGAGGACTGTGTTTTAGGATGCCCAGATGGTCTGCAGCTGTTCCCAGAACCTCTACTTTTCCTCCCCTTTTGCCTGCCCCTTTTCTTCTCATATTGGACTCTTTCAGAGAGTTGCACTGTTGTTTCCTCTCTCTTCAAGTTTGCTGCTACAGGTGAAGTGGCGCAGAACAGTGTTCTGGCCTCTGCCCAATGGCCTGTATACAGAACTGACACTCCACTTTGGCTTTTCCATGTTGCCTGGCTTCAATTGGAGCACTGAAAGTTGTTCAGGTGAACCATGTCTTCGAGTTATATGTTATTTGTAATATTTTGTTAATTTTCAGGCCTAGAAAGATGCTTAAGACCAAACTCCAAGTTTACCTCAATGAGAAATCCTTTCCCTCAGTCTCTAGTCTCAGAGTGCCGACTCTGGGACTGTACATGAAGGCTAGAAGATCCTGGATGCCTTTATGCTTGGAGAAGTCTTCATCTGTGAGGATGTTCCCAAGAGAGAAAACTATCCACAGCATCTTTGGGAAGGCTATCTTCACTCTGTTCTCACTTCCTAGGCTTGGAAACCTTGCAGCCTCCTGGCAGCAGTGTCCATTTTCAGGAAGCTTCTCTCTCAGGGCATGGTGTATGAGACAACACCACAGACAATGCAATGCGTGGTCATATGGCCATTCTTGAACCTGTGCCCCAGGACTGCTTATTCTCCTAGGAGAGACCTGTGTGGCACCTCACACTTTCTGCTTGTGGCATCTTCAGTGGTGCTGCTCTGCAATGTCTCATTGGGCTGGGGCAATTTTTTTTACACACACTTTCTGGATATACATAAATGGTGTTACATAACCATTTTTTCTTATGATAGATGGATTAAAAAGTTTATTATTCTGATTTAGATTAAAATAAAACCTACTCTTTTTTTTTAAATGAAAAGCATTCTATTCCTTGAAGATCTTAGAGGTACAAACCACCTCACAGTTCTGGCCATCTCTGATCCGTCATGGTAGAAATCTTCCATCTATAACATAACTGTGTAAAAATCTCAACAATTGCAATTGAAATTCTGTCTAATTATTTTTTGGAGTTGTGTGAACTGTGCAGTGAAATTGTGCAGTAGGCTTGCCAGTGATAACCTGTGTTCTTATAAAAAGTAAATAATTACTGTAAAGATAAGATGATTTTCTGTTAGAAAAACAATGTGTATGTTTGCCAGAATCTTACCTAATTTATCAATTTTTCTGACAAAACCAACAACAATAACGAAGTTTGGACATTTTTTTGGCAATAGTTTCTTTGTTGTCTTGATGGCTGAGAAACTAACAGTGGGTGGAAATGCAAAACAAAACATTCTTTAAAAATATTGCAGAAGCTTTTCAAGTCTTGACTTAAATAAACTAACAAAATGTACAACATTTTAACATTTTCTCAGATTTTGATTTAACAAAGTAGCTTACGTTTGTGCTTATTATTCTTTTGGTTGTATTCTTTTCCTGCAAACTTTTTTTTTCTCCTGGATGAAATATTGCATTCTATGTTTCATTCACTATTTAGCGTGTTGTTGTTACCCAGTCACTGACTTCTCTTCAGTCGTAGGGTAGGGTTCTTTGCTGCATAACTCTGAAAAAATTGAATTTGAGACAAGAGTGTTATTGTGCTTTTGGGAATGATATTTTGCAAGTCTGGGATAGTAACTCATGATTTTTTTCGGTGTCCTTTTATAAACCCATGTCAATAGTACTGGTAAAATACGTATTTGTATCCTAAAATAATTGCTGCAGCTCAAGTGGCCAAGTAGCAAAGAATAATTGCTTATTTTGAATTGTTTTCTAATACATTACAACAAGTTGCTCATTCAGGAAATATGAATGTGATTCTATTTTGGGGTGTTTCTCTTATTTAAGTGCCTTTGAAGACTAAAAAAGGAATTGCTTGGGGGAGAAAACCTATTTGGAAAAAAACGTGAATACACTCTTTCTTATTAGACGAAGGGGTCTGGAATTTGTTGAATAACCTCTAGTGAACGGAAACTCCTGATTAAACTGATAAAAGTGTAAAGCTTGTGTGCTATTTATGGTCCACTTATGGCATGAAAAATATGGTAACAAAATAGAACTTTCTGAGCTTTCACTGTATAGTACTTTCTGTGTTTTAAAATACACTGGAAAAAGAAAGGATTTCAGGGATACAAAATTATGATATTGGACAGAACTATATCGACATACTGTGAGCAGAGCCTTTAAATACTTGGACTGTGTGGGAAGGAGAATGATGATCAGATAGCTTAGGGGGCTTCCTTTGGCTTCAGGGCATTGCTGAGAGGAGATTGGAATGCAGTCATCTCTGGGATACCGAAGGGGTTTGCTTTCTGCTCCTGTCTTTTGCAATTTTAGTTTATTTGCAGTTCTACACCTCTTGTCACCTTTCTGAGGTGATGGTGTAATAGTATAAATAATACTATATTATTATAGCATAAATGGAGTATAAATAACATAAATATATACATAAGTATAGATAATAGCTGTACAATATAAACAGTAGTTCCTTCTCCACCATTTTTGCTGAGTGTGAGGCTGGAGTTCTGCCTAGCTGCAAGGAGTAATTCCCATGCTCTACTGCACACCAGTGCTTTTGAGTAGCAAATTGAAGTCTACACTTTCTAGGTGTCACCTTCCATTTCATTTTCTGTGACTGAAGCTAATCCATGAATACATGGATTCAGGCAGGCATACCCAAGTATGATTATAGACCCATTCTTGTAATCTGAAATTAGGCTGCCATGAGTGATGCCTCATCTCAGAGGGATTAAGTCTTTCAGGGACTGGGTACCCTTGACTCCCACTCATTTAAGTGGGAATTGGTTGCCTTCACTTTTTGCATACTCAGATTGCATGGACTGAAGTATGAACTTCATGTCTCAGAGCAATATCATCATCCTGGGTATTAAGAAAATTTCTCTAGCAGCTCACAATATCTAGAATAGCACTACCTCATCTTCTTCTCTGTTATCTCATTCTAAGATGAAAATGTTTTCTCTCCTCACATTTTCCTTAATGTGTGCTTCAGGTGATATTATATATTAATTCTGCAAATGCATTATTTAACTTTAAAGAACATTTTATGCTGCAAACTGTTAAAACGTGAAATAGTGTATGAAAGGATGCTTGAGTTAAGGGAGAACACATCTACTCTTTTTAATTTTTTTTTTAATCAATGTTAATTTTCTACTGTTTTTATGTATGGATTAAGACTTTGCAGAGAATGTATCATTGCATTTCAAGGGGTTTGTTCATGTTTCTGGTGTTAAATTTAGTTGTATTTGAGGAGATTTTAAACTCAAATATTTCAATACGAAAACCAAATCCATATGTATTTGGATAGTTTCTGTGTTATTTTTTATGCCTTCCACACTGAAAAGCTCTAGGGTATATTGTATCAAAATGAAATGAGCTTTGAAAATGCTGGAATTCTCCATGTGAAATTTGTCAATACCTCAGAGACTGTGCAACTCAATGAAAAGAAAGCCTGTTGTGTTTAGAAAAGGGTTCTGCTCTGTTAGGATTTGTTTCCCTTAAAAATATTTCATAAGGAAGTGTAGTGTCAGTACATTTCAGTGACAGGCACCTCTTGTAATACATAAGGTGTAGCAGGTCTTTGCTCTGCTATTGTAACCCAAAATACTAAACTTTTGCAAAGTCTGAAGTTTGTGTAAGGTGATGATACTGATATTGGAAGATCTGGAATCCACTTGTTCTGCAGTACATCACCCATCTGCCACAGGTGTGGCCACATTCTCTCACAAAGTAAGTTTTCATGAAACTTTGATGTATCTCTAGGGTTCCCTTACACATTTCTATTCTGATTTTGAATGTTTTAACGCTTACATATTTTTGGCCAGATATGTCAATCTGAAGTACACAATCCATATTCTGTTGTTTAAATAGAAATGAACTGATTTTCAAAAGTGCTGCTTTTTTAATGCACATAATGAATGCTCAGCCGCTCAAAATATCTCATGTTTTTGAGAGAAAATGGCCATTTGGAAACAAACAGGGGCGAGAACTGATAATAGGTCCAGGAGACTTAAAACAAAGCCTGTTATATCTGAAATGTGTCAACATTTTTCAGTTAGTCTTGTTTTTGCTTCCTTTGGTCCAATGAATCACTTGTATGGCACAGAGTGGAAATGATGAAATTGATGCCAATCCAAGAATAGTCTGAAGAGCAATGATTAGGGTACACATCTCTTTCTGGATGCTTCAGTTATACTTCTTGATCTAAATCAAGCAAATCAGGGCTTTGGATGTGAGTGTAAAGAGTTGTGCAGTTCTTTGGCTATATGGAGGTGTGTTTTGGAACAAAAATGTTTAAACTGTTACATTTCTGATAAAGGTTTCACTCTGGAAAAGCTGGAGGGTTTTTTTTTTGGTGAAAAACCACTTATTGGAAATTCCTGGCCAGCACTAATTAAAAAATATGTTTTCAGGGCATCTGAGGTGTCAGACATCTTGCCATCTTTCTTACATTCTAATTCTCTATCTGCTATACAGCGTAGTTGTTTCCACCTCCACACATTGCTGGTCTGTAAAAAAAACAAATGTAAATGAAAAATGCATTTATTCCGGTGAAGGCATTCCTTAAACTTGGTTGCTTTACTTCTAAATTATCCTTTTTCAGATTTATATATTTCTAATTATGGCAATCAGTGTTTGAGATTATGTCGCCTCTTCCCAAACACTGGGAATTATATCAATATGCAGAGTCAATTAGCTTTAAAAAAGTATTCATCAACATGTATGTCTTTGTGATTAAAGAAACAGCTATATTTATTTTTCTAACTTGCAGTTTAATTCTCATCTCCAAATATTAAGATAGAATGCTGCAGATTTCAGTTGTACTAACAGTGTTTACCAGATGTACTGAAAATATTCCCATGAAAAACATTACAGAACTGATTAATTGGTTGTATAATTGTAAATATATCTGACTCTGTTTTTCTGAGGGGGGAAAAATGTCTGGGTGTATAAAAATGTATATAACCCTGTAAGTCTTCTAACTTAAAAACCATTAGCATCCTTGGAGGTTGGTTAGCTTTAATTTATAGTTTAGCTCAGCATTAAATTCCACAATGCTATGTGGAGCTTTTGGAAGGCTTTTTCTTGTTCTGCAAGCCACATTAGCCTCCCTGATGATTGCTCATCGAATGCATTGCACTGTAGAACTTGAGTCTTAAATCCAGCTTTTATTATAAGTAACACATGACATGTTAGGAGGATTATTTTTAGGAACATAAATAATTTAAAGTATTGAGCAAGATTCCAGAAATATGTAGTAAGGATGATAATAAGAATATCCTTATATATTTTTGTACTGAAGAGGAGAATACCTTCTTGAACATTTGCTTGTCAATGTGAGCTGTAGATATAAACAGTAGTGCTGTTTATTGAAATTATTTAAAAATGTATTTTGCAAACATTTATTGAAATGTTTGCAAAACCACACGATGTTCCTTAAGAACTGATGAGCACTGTTGTGAGAGGCTCTTGAACTCTCCACTGAGGTGCTGGATTGTATTCCCATGGTGTTCCCCTGCCTGGTTTTCAGAGGCACCTAATTTAGGAGGCTAATCTCCAAGGATCTCTGTAGTTAGCAGAGAGAGTGTGGGCTCCGGCAAAGGGTCTTTGGAGTAGGAGTCTGGTGAGAGAGTGAGGTCTTGCCTTTGTGAGCAACTGCTCTTTTCTCTCTGCTGGCTGTGGAGAGGGGTATCCCATAGGGACCAGCCTCCCAGTGGAGCGTTCTGTTTCCCTGTGGCTTAGCAGAGTGAAGAAGGGGGAGGATGGTTTCCCTGTCTCTTTAAAAAAGTCCTTCTATATCTTTGCTCTGCTGCAGAGGTTCCTTTAGGATACCAGGTTAGCTCAGGATGAGGACAAGTAGGGAGCTGGAGCAGTTCTTTTGTTAGAACAGTGTAAGCACATCACTGAGATGCCAAGCAAAGATGACAGGAGATTTGAAAGTAGGTTTCCTGTAGAAGTGCTTGGTCAAATTCAGATTCATCATTCACTGAATTAAAATTTTAATTAGAGGCAGCTCTACATTCAGATGCAGATCATACCTGGAGCCATCTGCATGTGACTGTGTCCCTGGCTGATGGGACGGCTCTACAGATGCTGGGTGTGCTCCCAGCCACAGATCCCATTAGCCAGCTGTGTTTCATGTCTCAGTTCTGATGGGCAAAAGGACAGGACTGCAAGAGGGACAGTGGCATTCAGAAGTGACACTGTGGTCTTTATTCCCCATCCCTTTGCTGAGGAACAGTGGCACTTCTAATTATCAGAAGTTATATTATGATGAAGTGCTCTGTGAAAGTAGTGACTGAGTCAAAGTCTCTGAGGGGGAAGATGTTATACTGTGTGCTCTTTAGGGCAGTTCTTTTGTTCTTTCAAGGCTTTCTACCACACTACTATATAGCATTTAAAAGAGTCTGCAGCTGTTCTGCACCTTTGGACATTATTTTTTTATGGGCAAGCATCAGACTATGCAGTTGCTTCATGAAAATTAACTTCATCTAAACAGACTTAGGTCTTCATCTTGGTTATATTCAGCTGTTCAGAAAGACATTAATTTGAGGCCCTTTGAAGGAAAACAAGGCATATGCTAGAATGGCAGAATATATTCCTGCTCACTTCTGCCTCTGCTGGAATTGATTGCATACTTGCATCTCCTCCTGCAAGATGCACTTTGCAACACGACTGTAGTGTTTTGCTGCACTGCGTTCGAAATGTAACTGCTCAATGCCAGAGAGTTGCCGCATTTGCAAAGAATGCCATTCTTTGAGTCCTGCAGATCTGAGATGCTAGGTACTCAGCCTGACCTACAGAAAACATCCTGGAAGAAAAAAGAAGAGCAGGTAAGTAACTTCCGAATGAAGAGGTTAGTTCTTTGAAACATAGTAACTGGAGCTGACACAGTCAAATCCGAAGATCCCTTTTCATCCTAAAGAGAATACATCAGGATAAAAATAGAAAATATTAATAGATAATAAATAAGATATTTCTTAGAAATCTATTCTCATTTTATAAATGAGTATATAATGTTTCTGTCTGCAGGCACATCATGGCTGAAAGATGAGAGGCTACAGGAAAAGACATAATAGTCGTAAGGATTTGCATTATCACCAATACAAAATTTTGAGTCTTTGCTGGCACCATAAACCTGCTTCAGAGAAGCTGTTGTGGCAAGTGTTCTGGAAATGTAAGGAGATGGTGATTAAGATTTAAGACTCTATGGGAAGAATTCAGTATACTTGGATCTGCTTTAACCCTGCCAATTTTTCCATTGTGGGATATATATCTTCTGAAATTTAAACCATTGCTTAGGTGGCAGCAAGAAGAGTTGCAGGTGGCTTATTTTTGAGCATGACTGAATAAAATATGTCAAATTCTGAAAGTCTTGTCACATTAGACACATTAGTAGGCATACAGGATAAAACAATTTGATTTGTGTTTTAAGTCAAGAAAGAGAGCTTTCTGCTATTTTCTAATCATAACAATTTTGATCTAGAATTCTCCAAGCAGACAATTCTGCAAACAGGGCATGCAAGGTCCTGATTTAAGAGAGGATGGCATGAAAGATGAGAATAAAGGGATAGAAAAAGGTGAAGGAGCAAGAGAAAACAAATAAGCAAATTGGATGTATCATGCATAGTGTGTTGCTGACAGATGCCTACTAGAGATGTAAAATATACCCTATAAAAATTGGATATATAGCTTATAGAAGACCTCTGTGTGTGTATATATAGGATATATAAGTGTGTGTATAGAAAAAATGGATGGTAGCAGCAGAACATCAGTCAAATGAGAACTTCTACCAATGCTACCTGAGTCAACCAGCTGCAAACCTCAGAATTTTGTTTATAACTTCTTTTAACAATCAATACACCAATTCAGGTGGATATGTGAATGCCATTAGTAATGCCAAGGATTTCATTGTGTTCTCTTTTTTACTGCTTAAAAAACACCTATAGTTATGTCACCCACCAGTGTAATTGGCCTTAATATAGAGTTTTGTCTTGGAGGAGTGTGAAGATAGGGAGTTTTGCATACAGAGGAATAAATCTAGTCATATAATCATATTCATCCTACCGGAAGGATGTGAGACCTATGATAAGAAAAGAGGGAGATATTTGAACCTCCAGGAGTTTTGCTGTAGGATAGTCAGTATGAATTGAATCATAGTCCTATCCATGCAACAGCAGATGGAAAACTATCATAGCTGCATTTTCAGAAATGGATCTCCAGTTACAGATGTGGAGCAGTCTCTGCAATGGATGCAGCTAGCCAGGTGCTGCTGGTCAGTGTTGCTCCATACACCTATTGTAGGTTACATGAGGTGAATATGAACCATATATTTAAAAACAATCCTGTGCTAATATGTGAAAAAATAATTTGAATTCTATAAGTGCAAATTCTATAAGAACTCTCAGTTTCAGAAAATGACTTTGGATAGAAAGGTAATTTTAAAATATCAGATTACTGTATTCATTTTACCCTAAGGGGCAGTGACAGTGATTAAAAACACAAGAAATGAAGCTGTGTCATACCAATGGTCCATCTGTTCTGGCCCTGGCAGTGAAAGAGCACAGAGTTGGGGCACTTTCAGTGTCTATTCCAATCACCCCTCCATAACATGCGTGACTGTTTGATTAGAGATGCCAGAAGACACATCCCTATGTGTGCCTTTGAGTACCTGTTTATGAACCCATCATTCATGGCTTCCAGTCATTTTCTGTGATACCTTCTGATGCTGTCTGCCTGTGCAGCCTCCTGTGGCAACATGTTGCAGAGATTCACAACTTGTTGTGTGACAGTGCTTTCTTTGATCTGTTTTAAATTTGTCTTCTAATTTCTTCAAGTACTTCCCTATTTTACTAATGCAGAATTAGGTGAATAACAGCTTTGTATTAATTCTCTCTATGGTCTACATGACATTGTAAACCTCTATCATATTCCCACATCCTCACCCCATCCTCTCTTCTCCAAATTGAAGAGCCTTTTGAGTTTAGAGAGGATGATTTACTGGTAGGTAACACACAGGGAGGCAAAGGAACCTGCTGGGGTCATCAGTAATGCCAAAGCCATCTGGCAAGCCAGAAAATTTGACTTGGAACAGCATTAAGAAATGGATTTTTTTGTCTCTCTGAAGCTAGCTGTACTCTTGTAGTTATATATGCTAAATGAAGACTGATTATTGTAAGTTTGAGGGAGCTGTGATAATTCATTGGACTGTGGTTAAGTGATTAGTGTTGTCTCAGAATCTGGCTCCTGAGAATTCAGTGTCTTCCCACTCTTCATTTATTTATACAATGAGCCATGAATTTTATTTCACAAACCTTTGTGTCATTTGTTATGTGTGGATATTTTGAGATATTTTCTCAGTAGTGCAGACTGTTTCTTCAAGAGACTCCTTTCCTTGTCTCCCTTAACTGTGCCACTGGATTTATTTGCGTAGTTTCAGACTAAAATCCTGGCCCAACCCCAGATGAAGTGTGAGACCTTTGACTTCTGATCGACACAATGTTCTGTGCTCTTTATCAAAACAGAGATATTAAGGTGCTACAGCAGTTTCTTGCTCTTTAATTTGCCTCTCATTGTAGATGTTTTTTCATGACTCATTATTCCTTAGCCTCTCTACCAATAACAGGCTTTTTCAATGTCTCTGAGTTTCAAGCCCATTTCTATCTTCTTGAAATTCTAGCATATTGTCTTCATCAGAGTAGTTTCTAGCAACTAATTAGTTCCTAGATTTAAGGTGTGCTGTGTTTTGAATTGAAACTATTTTCAGGTATACCCTTTTCTGAAGTTCACATCTATTGAGAACAAAGATAAAAGTAGGGGTAACCATTTTTTCTGATCTTTTTTTCTGACACATCCCAGGTACTTGAACAATTGATGCGTTCATTAGATGAACAACAAAAACAAACTTCTCCATAATTTTTCAATCCATAGATACAAATACTCTGTTCTTACAGGAAATAACATAGATCAGAAGAAATTACTATTCTTGGAGATGACTACATAAAATGTTCTTGGGGCATGAGCAACCTTTCAAATTTGAGGATAAAATGCAAAGTTCTAACAGTAGGTAACCATGAGCATAAGGGGGTGTTTGTTAAGTGCTTATAAAAGAAATGACAGCACAGCAGGGGAAAGCTTTGCTGTCATTAAGAATGCACATTTTAGGATGGATGTGTTCAGTGTTAGTGCATAACTGTATATCTCTTGACTTCCTTTGCTAGTCTTCCTTGGCATCATGCAGAAGTGGGAAGCAGTGGCATGGAAATGTTGGTTGGCAAGAAGGGAGGGTGGTGAGCTGGGGAATAAAGAGAGAGGAAGGTAGGTACGACAATGGAGAGTTTGGAAGGAGGTGATGAAGCTGAAGCAGAGCATAATTTGTATTCCTATTTTATGCAGCTTAAGATTTTTTATTTTCTTTCTGTAATTATATGCTGTTTGTTGCCTGTAATCTGGGAGTGAGGCAAGGCTGTGCTGGCAATGAGGCAGTTTGCTCGACAGTCCCAGTTTACCTGTTACTGGGTTGGAAGGTGCGTCTGTGCAAAGCAAGTGGTGATGCCTGATCACTTTGACAGGGATTTCCTTCATGGTTCCGGACAAACATCCCCCAAAGTGAAGCCTTCACCATTTACTCTAGTGACAGTTTCTTGTTCTTCAGGCACTCCATGAGGAGGATTCTTGGGATCAACTCTGAAGAGCTCCAAGAGCTCCTGAGTTGTCCAAGCTGCAACACAGGGCAGGACACATCTGAAATGTTTTAAAATGAAAAAGGCACTGTATTTCTAAACTATGTGGCTCTGTGAAGTTTTAAACTGGGTACCCAAAACAAATAGATAGTTTGATGGGGAACTGCTAATATGAACTCTTTTGGGGACAGTATGTAGTCAGTATTTGTGTTTTGTGTTTGTGTTTTGCGAGTACTTTGAGAGAGCATCATGGAAATGTGCATAAGAGCAGAAATAATTTGTATATTTGCTTCAGGGCAAGAAGTATGTATACAGTAACTAAAATTTGAGGGCAAATCATGAAGGAAGCTACCAAATAAAAAATATAGTAAAGTCCATTCACTAAATGATGCAGGTGTCCTGTGCAAAATATATGCTTTTGTTTAAGAGCACAAAGTAATATCAGGGCCATATATAACATTTAAGCATTTAATTTTTCTGTTTTTCTCTTTTAATATAGCGTTTGTGGATGATACACAGAGAGTTGGGTTGAAATGTGGTTGAATCACAAGTGAGTTTACTTGGGGAGTGATTTTCCATGTAGTATAAAACAGTTTGAGTGTATGAAGAAGCATATTAAAAATTAGACCACAGTAGTGCATTTGTGCAGGAAAATATGTAACCTGTGCTTCTCGTGTGCATTTCTCTTCCCTTTTTTATTAATTTATGATCTTCTCAAATACTAAAATTAACTATGATTATCCTATCTTTAAAGGAACAAGTGTATGAACAGAATGGCTTTGAGGAAACTGCTTTGTAGTAACAGTATAAACATGGTATGAAAATATCTCCTCATTTTAATAGGACTCCTTTTGAAATTTCTATAAGAAAAAAAGTAATTGCTCGAAGAAACATAGGTGTAAATTATTCATCAGCAAAAACAGAGTGAGGTTTTATTGGCACTTGCATTGCCATCAGTACTGTATGGAAAACTGGGTAAAGAGGAAAGTGAACCTTGCCCAGACTGCTTTCAACTCTGCCTGTGAAAGCAGAAGTTGAGAGCAAGAAAAATCCCACTTCACCTTTCTGCCTGATAAAAATCTTGCAAACAGCTGCTGTCTGCTCTTTCTTCTTGTTAAAGTCTCTAGTTTAGCACTATGGCATCTTGAGTAGCAGTGTCTTCCCATGGATATTGGGAAAAATCTGTGACTCTGTGTGTGCAGCTTCCTTGTTAGGGCAGTAGATTTAATCTCCCTGTTGTCTGAAACAGAAGACTGTAATCACTTTCCCTACATCACTAGCAGCATGAATTAACTGCTGTATTGAATTTGTGCCCTTTGCAGTGCTTGCGCCACAAAATGTTTTTAAATGCCTTATTTAAAAAATAAAACAGTTTTCATTATATATCATATCAGATGCTACTTACCAATTTCACTGTTTTTATTAGGAAATATTAATATTGATACAAGAAATATAATCAAATTATTATTTATAATAAAGTTGCAATAAACAAATAGAACCCAAAATTATTATTTCAGAGATGCTTTAGCTATGTTTTGCTCTTAGTTTGTTGGGGTAGGGAGCTATATTTCCTTAAAATATAGTGAAAAGAAACTTGTGGTGATATGAGTAAATGGTATGTCTCTTCCTAGCTGCAGAAATTAAATATAAACTTCTATTTTTTTTCTTCCCTGGAAAATACAAGGTGTTTCTGTTCATCATGATAAAGTTGCTCATATTGTCATTTAGACAGAGGAGTTCAAACTGAATTGCAAAGATTGTAAAGGATGGGCCAGAAAGTCAATAGTGTAGTAACTGTTGGTGGAAAGTGTCACCGCAGAACGCCCACTGGATGTACTTCAGGTGCTGTTCATGTGCACAAGGCACGTCCAGCATTAGGATATGGTTGCACCAGCCTGAGCCTTGAAACTACAGAAGAAAAGAAGCAGAAGAAGCTGTTGCTTTACAGGTTTTGCTTGCAGCTTTTGTTGTGTACTCTATCCAATTTTATGCTAGTAATAGGAACCATGTGTAATAGAGATTTGGAGAAACTAAGAAAGAATGTCTTCAACCTGCTTAAACCTGTTCTCATCAAGAAATGAAGCCAGTCCAGTAAATGAAACACATACTGTTCGTAAGCCGGAGCTGTGAGACTCCTTCTCTGATGGCAGAGGTGGAGGCCCTGTGCAGGGCTGCAGAGTTGCTCTGTGGTTTCCTGTCTGCAGTAGGATGCAGGGCAGTTACTGTTGTGTCCTACAGGCAAATTAGCTATTAAGGGATGAAGGGACTAAGTGCATTTTCAAGTCAGATGGCATTAGGGATCTGAGACAGAAGTACTGAAGAGGAAACAAATGAGCAAACGTTAGTATTTGGAAGAAACATCAACAGAGATTCAAGTTGTGCATCATTGTTTATTACTGAAATGTGAAATTAAGCTCCAGGAAAGGACAGAGATTGGGTACGACTCAGCATTTGTGTATAATCCCTTGAGGATTTAACCCCTTCTTAAGTCCCTAATTTCTTTTTGAAGAAGGTCTTAAATAGTTGATGGGAGTAGAAATATTAAGAGATTACATTCTCCTTTCTCCCCTTCATATTAGCAGCAATAAAAACAGAAAAGCACAGTAAGAATATTTTAAAAAGGGGTGAAATGTCAATTTGTGCAGACAAAAACCGGCTCTGTTTTTCTCAGTTGTTTTTTAATTCCTCTGAGTAGGCACTGTGAAAACTGTTGCTGTGTCTACGAGAAGCTATCTAATTCTGATTGATTAGTCCATTTGGCTAATTTAACAGATACAGTCATTAATTAAATTAACCATCCACATAAAAAGAAATTCAGCAATTCTTTTGATGGGAAGGTGGAGATGAAAGTTTTAGAGCTGTGGCTATTAAAGCAGATTGGTTCATGGAGTATGGAGATAGATAATCCCTCCTAAAGGCAAAGAAAGATCATATGTGAGCAGAGAGAAGGTTTCCGGGGAGGCATGAGGATAAAGGAGAATTAAAATGTCCTAGGTAGTCAGATACAGAAATCTACCAGCTAAGGGGCTTTTTAAAGTTTATCTTGCTGTAGTTAGCTCATGGCTGATACCGAAAATGTTTTAGGACCATAGTGTAATGCAAGGTAATACAAATTGCATTATACTCTTACTGACTGGCAGATACAAACATCAGTTCTGTTCCCTCTCATCTGGTCTTCCACTTTCTTGGTTCTTTATTCATGATAATCAAGCTGCCTTCTCTTTCCTGCTGTAAAAGATGGGCTGTTCTAAAAATTACCTCCCACAGCCACTCCTTCCATATCTATTAGTCCTGTTAATACTTGGTATAGGGTGTACGCCATCGGGGGAAAATATTTCATTTTATGGGAAGTTTCATCATTCAAACAGTGCCCATTCCTTTTACTGCAGCCCTTTCAAAAATGATGTTGCAGGAGGCTTCCTTCTCACAGCTTGCTCTGCAACATGGGTTAGCATTAGTTGTGCAGTTGATACGGCATCAATCTCTTATCAGTGTCTCTATCATTTCCCTGAAACCGTTTTCTCTTGAATGTCTCCATATGTCTGCTGATAATTTCCTGCTGGCTTTCCACCCATTCAGACATTTCTGCTGACTTCAACTAAAACCCTCTCTTCCTTTTCAGTAATGCATCTTACCTTAGATCTCTCATTTGATGTCCTTGTCTGGCACCATATTTAATCTGAAATCACTATATTAATCTGAAATTTCAGGTGTACATAATGGAGAGTTGTGGAGACAGAAATCAGGGTGAACAAACAGGAGAAATGATAAAGAATTCTTATGGTGTTCAAGGAGACACAGCAATGATATCAGATATCATGAAGCCAGTCATTTCTCTCATTTATAACACTGATGTTGACAAAGGTGCATTTTAGTACTGTGATTATGAGCTCCCTCTATTTCTACCTTTCTTGATTTTGTAATTCTTCCTGTGGCCTCTAAAGAGTTCCCTATCATTTCTGCTTCTTTTCTTCTGTAGCTCTTAGTCTTTTCAGTCTCTTAAATCTAGAAAGTTAATATTTGTTCAGAAGCAGGAATTTTCCTTCTGTATTTAAAAGTGAACGTTTCTATTAAATTTCAAGGGATAATTTCCAGTTTTTTATCCATTTCATATTTCATATGCAAACCCCTTCCTTTTTCAAAAATCTTAAGTGGCTGGTTTTTTTCTTCTTTTGAGTAGAAGTGCTTTGTAATCTCCTATTTTTTTCTTTCTGTTTCTTTAAACACTTGACCTGTTCTGTCCTCTTTTCTCTTGCCAGTACATTTTTTTAACCTCTTTTTCTTCCTGGAGCAGCCTCTTTCTGCTGGGGAACCCATCTATTTCCAAAGCCGATCTGTTTTCCTGGGTTCTCACTCCCAGCTTCATTTTGGTAAACCTCATATGCAAATGCTGCAGTTAATTCAAGGCACAATTCAAGTGCAAATATATGCATCATCTTGGATAAGGGTTATTTCCTTAGTTGGGGCCCTGTTCTGTAAAAAAAATTGCCCGCAGCCTCTACCTCTTGTGTACTGTTGTGACTGTTTGGGAGCATTGGAAGAGCAGAGAGGAGCTTGCTCATTTTTTGTTCTGTTGAGTCTCAATAGAACAATACAGTCTCAATGCTATTGAGTCTGTATTGAATGGACTCATGAGTTGTCTCATATGGACTCATGAGTTGTCTCATATGGACTTAAGATAATGCTCAAAGAAATGATGCTGCTGAAAAAAACCTACATTACTAAATTTGTGTACATTTAAAAAATAACAGACCTCTGAAACCAGAATTGCCATTACTAGTGTAACATTTTTTTTCCTTGTAAAAACAACAGATCACATGTGCTTTTTTACCGTGAAATGTTTTTTTTTTGTTGTTTTAAGTCTTAACATATGCAGGTTTTTGCTGTGCCTTTTCAAAGATTTTATGTCAATGCCTCAGCAAATGTTTCTGAAAATCTCATTCTACACTATTGTCTTTCATAGTGTTGATGTTTTATTCTCTGTAATTTTCTCTATCCCTGGTGTTTCTTAGATTTTTTTTCACAGTCTGATCTTTTTTCATGGATTTTATTTATAATTGATACAAAACCTACTATTTAAGCTGACAAAGATGGCTTTTAGGATAGATTGGCAGGCAAGCTAAATTGCTCCTATTTTATCTCTACCATAGGGAAGTGTTTATTTATTTATGTTGAAATGCATGTTATTTTAATGCTGATTGCTCTGTTTTACCTTAAATAATTGTAATAATGTTTCACAAGTATTAATCTAGCTTTTTGTTTGTTTTAAAGCAATGACTTCTATTAAAATTATGCACTTATGTGCCTCACTGGTACTGAAGACAAAACATGACTCCACCTATGAGGTGATCTCATGAGAGAAGCATATCTTTTGGCCTGAGTTTTTAAGATCATTTATAACTGTTAGGTTGTAGATTAGTTTGTAATAGCACTGATTGCATTATTGGATCTGCAAGAGTGTTGTGTTTTCTTATGATATTTTCAGTGCAGTGAGTCATAATAATAAAGCATAACATGGCTTCATTTGTGGTTTTTATACTGACAGAATATTCTCGGACATATCCTGCCATGTTACTTAAAAGTGTCTTTAATTCAGACCCATTGTCTGTTTGTAAGCTCTTAATTTGGTCCCCAGGAGCTATGCAGGCAGGTGACCCCATGGTGTTTCCCTTCCAGGCAGGCTCATTTTGGGAATCAAGGCATTTGCAAGAATCCTTAAGAGGTGGGGGAGTGCCAGTGGTTCCCCAGCCGTTTTCACCCTTTTGTCCCAAAAATGTAAGGACAAAGAAGGAGGAAAAAATGGATGGACCTGTTTAGGAATCCTTTTCTTGGCCTACTTTGTAAATAAACACAGCTTGAACAACCTGGGTATGTTCATCACAAGGGTGATGGGTGGGAGAAGAGCAGCTGACTGACCACCAGCAACTCTGGAGCTGGATCCCAGGGGACCCTGTATAAGCCATAAGAGAAACACAGCCCTTCAGGGTGCAGGCAGAGCAGCCCAGGCCAGGTCAAAGGGGTGCTTGGCCAACTGCCCTGTCGCAGTAGCCCTGGGCAGATGCTGAGGGAGAAGTGGAAGAGCAGAAGAAGCTTGTATGAGGCTTCCCCGGTGTCCTTTTCCAGGACTCCAAGACTTTGAGTCAGGTGCAATTTCTGTGCATTTGGCAGCTCCCACTTATGTCCACTAACTTGTCCATTCCCGACTTGGACCAATACAGACCTCTAGTATCCATACCTTCCTGTGGCAAGAGGTTGTAAAATATTCTCGGACATATACTGCCATGTTACTTAGGATAGGCTTTAAAAGTGTCTTGAACTGGCACATTGTAACTAGTGGCTGTGCCAGAAAAGGTTCCTTTTTATTAGTTCTGAGTTTACCGATCTTTTCTGTTACCTCCTAGTGCTTGTGTTGTACAAGGCAGAGAATGATCAAATCTCTTTGTTTTCTCATTGCAGACACAATATCCAGATCTTTGAGAAGATGACATATGATCTTCAAGAACATAAAAACATTAACAGTAGTATCCTTTAAAAAGCAGTAATTTTGTCAGACTCACAGGAGCAGACCCTGTGCTTCTCCTTATCATCCTTACAAATACAGCTATAAAAGTCTTTCTGAGTTAAGCCATGCTGTTTGAGCCCTGACTTTTGTACTGTATACTTACTTTAATATCTTACATTTTATAATCTCTTGCATCTTCCTTGGCACAAAACCCTTTGTGGCCATCAGATAAGAATGACAGCCTTAGTTTAACTGAACCCCCTAGAAATAGTGAAGAGTAAAAGTAAAGCCCTAAGCTATAAAGGAGGCTTTAGTAAGTCCGTGGAAGCATAAACTTCTGCTGAAAGAAAGTGTAGTGAATGCTGGGAAACTGTGTATCTGACTTCGGCAAGCTGAACTAAATACATTTTAAGAGAACGTCTATCTAAATTTCTAAATCTGGAAAAGGTATACAAGACCTTATAGAAGTCTTTGAGCTTCCCCCAGAGAATGAGTATCCTAAATATTTAATATTCACTTCTAAGAGGGTTTAGAGTATTGTAATGAGTAACTCAACAGCATCTCTTTTAGGTGCTCCTCAATAATGGGTCACCTGCAGGCGGCTGTGTGAAGCATCAACATAGCTATAGGTATATGGGCCTGATCAGAATTAAGGGGGTCCTAGAGGGCAAATGTGGGGCAGCTGATCACAGTTTCCACAGTGGCTGAAGGACTCACTCACTCTTTCTTCCACCCTTATTGGCAGCTGCTCAGGTACATTCCCTCTCTTCTGTCAGCTCTGGAGTTTATCGTACCTCTTCTCAAAGGACTTCAGTTACCTAATGCAGCAAAAACATGGGTTTGTTGAACCCTCCCAAGTGTACCTTGACTTATGCCAGGGCTGACAGGAAGAGTATTTTGATGAGTGTTAGTTCTGACACCAGGAGTGTTTTGATGAGTGCTTGTGCTGACACAAGGTAGGTTCAGTGCTTGCTCCTGAGGGGGCACTGAGACCTTCTGCTTTCAGCAGCAACCAGCTGTGAATTCACTGTGACTGAGAGAACCCCACCTGCATGGACAGTTGTCCCATGGATGCTACCATTCAGAAATTTGTTAGCATCCCTCTTTTTGTTGCTGCTGTTGCTTACACTTAGGTACAAAGTGGTTTTGGTTTTTGTTTTTGTTTTTTTTTTTCCCCCCCCTTAACATCAGCTTCCATTGACAGTCTTCGTACATTTGAGGTTCTGCCAGCATCTTCTATAGCCTAATTATCTGCCTTTATATTTTGATGTATAGACTCTGGTGCATTCACATTCCCTCACAACTCAATTTTTTGCTAGTCTTCAGGAGCCTCTGTGCTGCCAGGTAATGGAACTTTGTAAACAAAGCTGTCCAGTACCTGTCTGCAGTATTTGGAAAGAGTTTTCCTTTGGGCAGTGGTATTAATCTTACCTCAGTTTGACTGGAAATACATCTTCTTTGATGTATTCTGGGATGACAGTTGTGTTTTTCAGGAAGACACCCTATTGATCTGGCAAATCATTTTGCCAGAAACAAGTGCGGTCATGTCTCTCTTCCTTATAAACCAGGCCTTCCAAAACAACATGATAGAAATTCCCTCCATCCCTTAAGTGCATAAATTTGCTGTTTGTATAATTGAATTTGATCTTATTTCTAATATCTAGTGCTGAAGATCATCCAGGTCTTTCCTATGGGAGTTTCTTTGATCTTCTTCTTCTTCTTTATTCCTCATGCTTTCCAATTTAACATTATCAGCATATTTCATTGGAACCCTCCTGAGATTTGTGCCTGGGTTATTAATGCGAATACCAAGCTGGCAGCTTTTAGGGCTGATATGGGAGGACCCGTGCTGCCAACCTTATCCTGCTTGTGGCTCACTCACGGCTGTCACCAATGTCTCTGTGAGCAACAAAGTCCATGGTCCTGCTCCCTGTTTGGCCAGAGCAAAGCTCTGGAAAGGTGATGAGCCGCTGCCCTGGGTGCCACTCTGCTGTTCCTGCCCTCCCTCAGCGGGTCAGTTCACTTCTAGCCTGGTGTTTTGCTGGTTTAAAGGAGAAATATTCAATTGTGCTTCTTCTGCTGAGGGGGTCTCTGCTAATTGCCTTTTGGCCCAGCAGTCAACCTGCCTCTTCTCAGGTTTTCTGTACCAATTCTTCATCTTTTTCAGTTTAATCACCACTGAGGTGGGACAATATCAAGTCTTTATACTGATTTAATCTCAGTAAAATTTTGCAGTCTTTGAAAATACTTAGTGAAATTTATGATGCAGATGATTTGGTCCCTTCTAACCTTCTTGATTCTGTGATTCTATAATTTGCTTGCCTAGAAAATAATTATGAGGGAGAGGATTTGACTGGTTTTGCACTGAAGTGTCTTAGTAAATACAACCTGCATTTAATTTATATATGTTTGCCCCAGGTCTGATTGTTTTTTCTCTTCAGTGTTTGTTCCAAATCCTTGTGTTCTTGAAGGCTGTGATTGCTGTTGCCCAGAGCCTTTTCCTCTAGCATTGCTAAAGCTGCAGGCTCCCAGGGAGAGCGGTGGTGGGGATTCCTCAGGACAGGACCTGCCCCAGTGGCCCCACCACAACCTTCACACCTGCACTGTGAGCTTGCCTGGGCTGCAGCTCCCATGGCCGATGGCTTTGCTGACCTGTTAAGTATAGACCTGAGCTCACCATATTGGTGTTACAAGGTCATTTTGTTATTGTGCCATTGTGTCCTTAGGAGCCTGCCAGCGCAGCTACCACTTTCTCTCATATTGAGTTGGAGTCACTCCTGCTGGTTTTTCATCCTTCTGCTTGTTTCTTTTTTTAAAGTCCACCTAAATTCTGTACTGTTCAGCTTTAGCAGCAAATAGGAAAACCTCTTGAATTAAAATCAGTATCAGTGGCTGGTTTTGAAGCTTCCATGAAGAAACTCCCCCTCAGTTTTCCTTGTCCCACCTTCTGGTATTAAAAATCAATGTATCCCATGCACTGTGTAACTCCATTGGAGATGGTTGTTTCAGTGATTTTTATGAACATTTTAGGAAAAGTATCCTGCAGGTTTTGCCCTTTTCAAATGTAAATGTTCAATCAGTGCTTGCTGAGAGGGAGTGCAAGAACACACGCGCAAGGCTTATGGTTCCTTTTTTCTTTTTCTTGCAGTGACCTGCTGTCTTCTGAGTATCTTGAGAGGCATATCGAGCAAGGTGGGAAGACAGTGGAAGTTAAAGTAAGAATTTCCTTTTTATACTTTGCGTTTTTAATTTGCTTGGCTTTTGATGTTAATGCAAACTCACTTGTTTTTTGAAAGAAGAGAGATCTGATTTTTCAAGGGAAAATCTACTTTTCTACTTTTCTGAGGCAAGCATGTTTCATGTTTTCTAACTTCCGGCTTTTAAACAATAAACTTCTTTGGCAAATTTAGTATATTAATGTTAATATCAAAATGGTATCCATGAAAAATGTGTATATGATAGTTCATTTTAGTAATAAATATACTTTACTTTTGATGCCTATTGAAGAAAATCCTTTTGTTTTGGTATCTAGCTTTCCACATTGTACTAATGCCCCAGTTTGTTGGTTATGAGCTTCTTTATGAATTTGAAAATAGCAAGATTTATGGTATAATATTTCCAAATATCTAGTCATGGGTTTCTTTCTCTGTATGTTTGTTGGCATGATGACTACAAGATCCTATTTGTTGCAATGTGAAATGTCCGACAACTTTTACAGAAGTGTTTTGTTATATGCATGTAACATGGGAGATTTTTCTTGAGGACCTTCTGTTTGTTAGGACTTATTTTGTAGATGTCAGCTGTAAAATTGCTGTAGATTACATAAAATGTGCACAAATGTCTTATATGCTGTGCATAATGGAAACTCTTTAAATTTGACTATGAGGTAAATATCAGATAAACTTTTGCTCAAAGTTTGTTTTAAAAATGTAAAATTTTTATTTTTTTTTTTTAAATCCCCCAGAGTGCATTACTAGATCTGAGATCACCTAAATACACTGAAACAAATGTATTAACCTCTGCAGTGTGAAAATGGAAATGGAAGTGGGCAAAGTAGTCCTTTAACCAATGAATAGCTAAAGATATCCTTTGGTTTATCCCCTTCTGTCACTCGCAAATGTGAAGTCTGCTCTTTTACTGTTATCAGAGATGATAGTCTGCATACATTATCAGACTGAGGCAAACACATACGTGTTCCATTAAATTGTAAAGACTAATTTCTCAGTCAGCTGTGCTCTGCAGTCAAAAAGTCTTGACTGAGATTCAGAATATGAGTCAAAGCAGAAATAAAGATAATAGCTGATATTAATAAGAACAAAACAATCCATTTGTCTGCATCAAGGTATATGTTCAAGTTATCTAAGTTAATCTATCCAACTGCCATCACTGAATTAGGACAAATCTATTTCTGATGAGCAAGCCTTAATCAAACAGGGAAATGTTTGAAATCAGTGGCTCTTTGCATCCAAGTACTGTTTAATTACATAGGGAAGAGATAGGAGGATCAGGCCTTTTGGAGGAAGGGTCATAAAATGATCTGGGCCAAACAGCTCCCAGTCTCCAGGGTCCCAGAGATTATTTCCTCTTCAGTTGTCTGCCATGCAGGGTCATGGTATACCTTCAGAGATGGCTGTCACTGCCTTGCTTAGCACTCTCAAATCTGCTTTAAGTAGAGTACCAGCATTGCTGCATGGAGCTTGATACTCGACATTAGCTGAATTGGGAGTGAAAGGGGCATGAGACTGTACTATAAAGGAGAGAGGTTGCTGCTTGAGTGGTGTGTTTCCCTCTCCATGCTGCCTCATCCCTTTCATACCCATGGGCAGGGGTGCAGGGGTGGATGGCCCATACAGGGGGTCTTTTCTGCCCCCTCGTCTTCCACTGCTCCAGGAGTTCTGCGGCAGCAGTCCAGTGGAAGCATGTTAGGAAGGGAGATGTAAATTTTTTGCTTGTTTTGTTGCACCCAAGTGTGTAGGATCGGAGGAGAGGGAAGCAGCTGCTGTGACAATATGTCAAAAGAGCCTGTTGGCCCCAACCATGGGAACGTTTTCAGAAAAGTTCAGATACTGATTTTTGGAAAAGTGCAGGCTACCAAGTACATTTTGATACCAGACACAAAGTGAAGCTGATTTCAGTACCCAATAGCTGTTTAAAAATAAATCTGATACTTTCTGACCAGTATTTTTTAAAGCCACCTGTAAGTGCATTAGAGAGCTTTGTTTGTCTATCAAACAGTTTCTGAAAAGCCTAGCAGTATCTATTTTGCATTTGAGAAACTGAGCTCTGGTTTTACATCAAATGTTTTGAAAATCGTGCTGCAAATAAAAGACATTTTTGTTATAGTGACTTAGTATCTTCCATTTCTGTGGAAATTGTTTACCATAACTGGTTACATAATTATGCTAGATTTTGGGGATTGTGCAGATTGCTTAGATACTTATTTAAAAACAACTAGTAAAAGGGTGCAACTTAAAAATAAATTGCAAAATATGCACTCTGCTATGCAACATATTCTTAAGCAGAGGCAGAAGAGGTATTTCAGAAAGGAGCCAGGTTTCTATCAGTTGCTTCAACATGCTGCTCTTCACCCACCTCTGTGCAATTTGTCTTGGGCCGTAGGCAGAGACAGAGGCGGCCTGGCAACATCTCTCTTGCTGCTTTGGTGGGAGAAATGGTGACAGAAAGAAAATGTCCATCTGCCATCCGCTGCCAGCTGCAGGCTTTGAGCAAGCCTGTTTATACAGCAAAATGGCCTCCTCTGTTCTTGACCTTCTTACTGGCTAAGGAAGAGTGTATTTTAAAATACATACGTATTTCCACTTGCATTTCTCTGTGCAGGAAGACCGCACAAACACACGGATCGTCAGTGCTGCTCTTGTGCCATCAGCAGTATGGGAGATGTCAGGAGCTTTGAATCGTATGAAGGCAGCTGTACATACACTCAGCAGTTTGGGAATGTTACAGGCATGAATGTGTCTGGGGAGTGAATGCCTGCCTTGGCTCATATGTGATGTGGAGTTGATAACTACTTCTGCCACTCCTCCCCCTCTCCTTGCCTCCCAATAAAACTTCCTGTGCTATAAAATACAGATGGATCTTCTGCCATTACTGAGGATGCTTCAGAGAGAAGAGGGGGGCAGGGAAAGGGAGAAACATTCAGACCATAAAAAAATGCTGCTTTGAAGTAGCAAAGAGATTTTCATAGGGAGAAGAGTCCTCAATTTAACATACCTTTTTATCATAAGAGAAAGTTGCATTGCATTTGATTTCTGCATAATTCATTAATACATTAGACCATTGTGAAGGTGGAACATGTTACACATGTTTTTGCAGGGTGCCAGCATTTAGTTGCTGCAGAGGAGAAGCTTCTGTGTGAGGTGCCCTTGTTAATTTGGCACAGTTAGGCAGCGCCTATGACATTCTTATTAAACCAGCAGCAATGTGCCATTCCTAAGAAAAAAAAAAGGAGGTAGATGTTCGAATTATTTTGGTGTTTCCCCCCACATCCTCCTCTACTGTACATCATGTGTCTAACTGCTAGAAAAGAGGTAGTGTTGGCCTAAATTTCCTCTAGTAGCAAAGAGAATAATCAATTAATAAGAAAGAGAAAAACCCTTCTTGGCATTGCCTTTTCCTGATTGTGTCATTCCAGATCATCCTGTGCTCACAGCACATCAATACTCAACCTGTGTATACCTAATGTTGTTGCAGTATATCTCTGTGTCCTTTTATCTCTCTCTCTCTTTTTTATTTTTTTTTGGTTGTCATTCTGTCACTGATGCTGTCGGTGAGATGAAAGGCAAAAAACAGCTATAGTGCTGAGTAATTCACATTGCTGGATTTTTCTCCCTCAGAAGGAACAACTGATATCTATTCAGTGATATTTTCTCATGTAAAATGTTTCAGTTTTCCTCTTCAGGGTGTGTAGAAATAGATGTTTCTTCTTGTATTCCCCCAAAAGATTGGACAATTCTATTAATTCTTAGAAAATAGATTTCTGAAAAAAAATAAGCAATGAAAATAATTCAGATCCCCAGTCAGAGAACTTGCACAGGTAGAGAGTTGTGGTAGATAAATACCAGAAATTTTTGATGGCATGTTTAAACATAACTAGATGGAACTATATTTCATAGGCAATCCTTAAAGTCTAAAATTCTTTAGTGTGGTGGTGTAAACACAGTATATGTGTTATGGGCACAAAATTACAGCAAGAGTGCTTACAACATAAAAGAACACTGCTTTTTGCTTCTATCTCACAGCATGTTCATACTCACGATAGCATTGAACAACATAAATGGAGACACAGTAAATGCTAGGTACTGTTTTTCTCTATTGTAATGTTGACAGAAAAGCTTTGGCCAGACTTGTCTTTGTGGCTTAAGACTGTCTCATGGCTTTGTATTCTAGGCTGTGCTGAGCTGTGCTGCTGGTCCCCGAGGTGCTCAGCCCATGAGTGTGGGCAGGACAGTGCCCAGTGGCCTTTCTTCAAAGTGCCCACGGCTGTCCTGTCGAGCTAGGGTGCCACAGTGTGACCTTGTACTCTAGCAGGGATGCCATCGTTGTAGTTTGGGCAGTGGGGGTTTTGGGGCAAATGCATTCTAGTGCTGCACAGCAAAGCAGAATGGGCAGTTTGCAAAAATAGTCATTTTGTTATGTACATTATGTGGTTAGAAGTGTGTGTAAGATGCCTGTTACTGTAGCATACAGCTATTTTAATGCCTCTGCACAAGAGGGGAAAAATACTGTTCTTCATTGCCTTAAATCTTCTATGTGCCATGATGTGTATTCAAGGGGTCTTTATGGTGCCTTTTTTTAGGAAAATAATATAGAAGTGAGAAAAATATTAAAATCTTGAAAGAGTGGAGGAGTTTGATTACTCTTGACATGGTGAATATTACTTTTTCAGCTAAACTTTCTCCTTCAGATCTGAGCTGCTCAAAGAGTTGTTTAGGTACAGTCCCTTGACTGAGAGCAGTGTGTGTATGTCACATCTTAGTGCCTGTGTTTGATGAGACCTTATCCGAAGTAGCATTGCAACATTTCACTGTATCTCCACAGGTAAGAACTGATCATAAGGCTACAATAATTTGTGGTGCAGCCAGAATAAACACTGAACCTGTGAACAGGTAGTTTTAATTATTGACTGCTATGTTTCCAGTCTTATAGCAAGGTGCTTCCTCCAGCATTTTCCAATTAGGGCATCCACTGTTTGAGCTCCATTGAAGAATCTCTTCACTTTTTCTTCAACTTTTGGTAACTCACCATTTTGTAACCAAAGAGGAAGATGTTTCAGTTGCCAGAAAAGCCAGAAAGCATGCTAAACATGCTTTCCTGTACGGGATTACATTTTCTCCTGAAGAAAGAGGGAGAGCTGGGCTGGCAGGAGGGGATGGGAGGGGAGCACAGGAAGACTCTGCCCTGGGAGACTGGAACCTGGGGCTGGTAGGGAGCTGTGCGTGCATGTACCTGGAACTTGCACAACCTGGTGATGAGCCCCTGAGGGAAAAAATAACCTGAAAAGGAACAAATCATAAATAATGCAGGAATTATATATGCCTATTTCTGGCAGAGCTTTTTTTGTTTGTGTCCAGAGACTAGAGGAGCTGTTAGTATCAGAAAAATTACTCTCTGGCTTGTTTGAGAGAAGATTTTGAATACAGGTTCCCATAATGTCACCAGATCTCCTCTCCTTTACTCCCTCAACAGAGCTCCGTTTACCTCATGGCAAATTATTATAACAAATCTAGGCCATAATCTACTTTTTAGTGATAGCAGTAAACTAACTGAAAAAGAGCTGACAGGGAGTCTGTGCATCTGACACAGTTTAGCAGGGGGTTCCTGCAAGGTTGATGTTCAGAGTGCTCTCATCTAATATTTTAATTAATGACTTAAAAAGTATTTGTTTATTAATGAAATTTGCCAGCATTACAGTGCACAGAAGGATCAGTTGGAGAACTGGCTATTTTTGACCAATGAAATAAACAAAAATGGGATAGAAAAAATGGCAACTTCTTACACTAATTGTAGGTGTTTTTACTGTATGATGGAAGTTCATAACTTGAAAGTTCCACAAGAAGGCGAAGATCATTGTGTAGTAGTGGAACAGGGAACGACAGGATGGAAGAGAACTGTGGTCCTAGAGTATACTGGTAAAATTACTTCCTGTGGGTTTTGACCAGAATTAATGTTACTGTATGAGCCTTGATGAAGAATTGACAAATTTTTTGAATTTCTGTGTGGTTTTGATTACTCTGGATATCTTTTTTTTCAGCAGTGTTATGCTGTCACACTGAATTGATAGGCATTGAGAAATATTTAAATTTCCTGTTTTAGCATTGCTTGAATTATGAAACCCTTTGGGGTTTAGTGAAATGTAGTATCCTCTGTGGGATAACAGGGCAAGATAATCAGCCCTTATATATAATGTATTTGCCTGACCTAATGATTGCAGTAGCATTCTTTATATCTGATTATCTCCCTGCTATTACTAGCTTACTTTCTACATAGATTCTGCTACCAAGAAGAAGAAAATTAGAAGTGGCAGCTTTCTGTATTAGGAGTCATTCCCAGGTCATGTTTTTGCATATACTACACTAGAATGAATCTCTGATCATGATTCATGTAGGATTTTGCAGGTTTAATTATTTTGTCTCCTTTTTCTTTGTGACAAAAAAAAAAAAATTAATCCAGTGGGTTTAGCTAGTTCTGGAGGGGAAAAAATTGTCAGAAAGTGGGAGTCTTCGAGAGCTTAAAAAGTATATCTTACTGCAGATGTGGGCTTCAGTGATAAAGTCGTAGTTCTGCTGAAGTGAGAAGTGGAGTGACTTTGTGACCATCAGGAGTCCCTCTTGTGTACTCTGCTGCAGTCTTCACATGCCCCAGAAGGAGGGCAGCTTGAATTTGCAGAAAAGTCTTGCCAGACTTTGTTCACCTCATGAGTTATTTTCCATATTGTTGTATGCTACAACATACAGCATACATAACCAGAAAGTGGTAGCAACCAAATGTTCAGTAATCTCAGACCATGCAAGGACTGAGTATAACTAAGAGAAATTAATTACTGCTATAACATTAAAGAACTTATAATCGCTTTGTAGATGCTCTTAATAAAAAAATGAAAGTATCTTTTTGGGTTTAACTTAATCCCTTTGAGGGGGAATTAGCTAAGTAAACAGAAGCTGCTGTACTTCTGAAGGAGCACTTCCATGTAAGACTTCAGTGTGTTTTGGCTTGACATTTTTACTTTCTTCATCTTGACTTCTGTAAATAGCTTTGCCTAGACATGTCTGTTGTTCCCTATGGATACCAACCTGGCACTGTATTATATACAGTAGGTTAATGTTTCTAGACACAGTCACGAGCTCTGTGAATTTTCACTTCAAAAGGAGTTCCTGTTATTCAGAAATAATGAGCCAATAAGGTGTGGTGTTTTTCTCCATTTTTCTCAAGACATTATCTTCTGCTCACTGATTGGTATCCACATACGTGTTGTGTTTATAGTACTCCTGTAACTCACATGCTTATAACTTGCCTTTAGACTTGGGGTAGGCTGATGACCTGATGAGACAGATTAGTATGGGTAGATTTTAAAGTATGTTCATACTGTCCCTTAAAATGTTTTCTTCCAGAGAGGGACCTGGGAGTTTGGATTGACAAGAAGTTGAACATGAGCCAGCAGTGTGCCCAGGTGGCCAAGAAGGCCAATGGCATCCTGGCCTGTATCAGGAACAGTGTGGCCACCAGGTCCAAGGAAGTGATTCTTCCCCTGTACTTAGTGCTGGTGAGGCCACACCTCGAGTACTGTGTCCAGTTCTGGGCCCCTCAGTTCAGGAAGGATATTGAGGTGCTGGAGCAGGTCCAGAGGAGGGCAACTAGGCTGATGAAGGGACTCAAGCACAAGTCCTATGAGGAGAGGCTGAGGGAGCTGGGACTGTTCAGCCTGGAGAAGAGGAGGCTCAGGGGAGACCTCATCACTGTCTACAACTCCCTGAAAGGAGGTTGGTCTCTTTTCCCAGTCAACCATCAGCAAGACAAGAGGGCATGGTCTCAAGTTATGCCAGAGGAGGTTTAGGTTAGATGTTAGAAAGAATTTCTTTACAGAGAGGGTGATCAGACATTGGAATGGGCTGCCCAGGGAAGTAGTGGATTCTCCATCCCTGGAGATTTTTTAAAAGAGACTGGATGTGACACTTAGTGCCATGGTCTAATAACCGCAGCGGTAGTGGATCAAGGGTTGGACTTGATGATCTCTGAGGTCCCTTCCAACCCAGCTGATTCTATGATTCTATGATCACCCTGGAATAGGCATATAGGAATGGGGCAAAATGCCTGTCGTTAAAAATGACTTGACACCATGACTAAGAGACACTAGGCACTGCTACAAGAGCTGACTTAAAAGACAACAACAGAGTAGGCAGGAAGAGGTAACCTGTTCTCCTCTGCCTCACCTTTGTTTGGCAGCTGATAATTAAAATAATTTTCTCTAATGCCAAGGTAAGGCAAGGGAAGTCAAGAGGCTGTTTCCCAAGCAGATGCCAAGGCAGCTTCCAGACCAGATGGTGTTGTGCTGGCATGAGCTCTCTGTCCACACCCTGCAGCTATGTTCGTAGAGCATCTTCTGTCATAGCTACTGGGCAGTAAACAGAAGCCTCATTTGGCCTCTGAACCGGGAAGCTGGGCTGATATGTTGTGCCATCTGCTGAAAGCGCCTACTGTGAGTCACCGATGGCAGTTGGAGTGAGTCGCCCGCGTACAGGATCCTGTCACATACATGTGTGTCTCTATTTGTTAAGAGCGCTGGCAACAGTCTTTAAATATGGGCATTTTGTGGGGAAGACTTGGAAGCGGTGATGCTTTATCCTAATTTTGGAATCCATCTCTGTGATTTCAGAATTTGAAACAGCGTTATAACCTAATGTGACTACAGCTTGTTGGCTCTGAGGTGTATGAGTACATGTGTTAGCCTTCTTCCTACAAAGGGAGGGCATCCTTCACATTTTTGAAACGTTTGGCTTTCGGGCATCTGCAGTACACCGTAGGAAGGTCCGGAGACCTACCCTGCAAAGAGGTGGTGCCAGGGTCCCTGAAGTTGTTACTGAGCTGCGTAAGAGCTAAGCCCAGGGCTCTGCTGTCCTGCAGCAGAGCCCCACAGCTGGCCCCCCACCAATTGCTGAAGCATATGTCAATGAAAAAAATGTTCTCTCTCATTACAGTTACATAGATCAAAGTGCCATTTTGACTTTTCTATTTAAAAATAGGAACCCATCCCTAGCAGGTCGTTTTCTGCTGTAGTAGTCAGGAGCAAGTGTGCATTTTCTTTTCCTGTTGCTATTGTTCATGCAGTCTTAGTTATGCAGTTTGGCAAGTAGTGGCCCCACAGCAGGTAGCTCTTTAAAAAGCTACTCATTATCTGACGCTTCATGGAATGGTGTCTTGAGCCTTAGCTGGCCTTTTGGGAGCTTTCTGCTGTAAGGAAAGAGGGAGATGTATTACTAGGATTTGAACTAGACCAACAATCTCTTTTCCTTTGGATTAATGAGTCTTAAAATAGGAATATGTAGAAGAAGGAAGTACCAGAGTGTAGCATAACGTTTACTTGCCATCACCTCTCCTAACAGCAGAAAATGGCTTACTTGAAGATCTAATTCAAAAGCAGATGAATGTGCATCCTTATTTTCCTCCCCTGGGAAGGTCATAATGTCTCTGAGGCGAATAGCAAACACTGTCAGTGTATGGTCAGCAGATGCTTTCTCCACTGTGACTGCAGAGAAGAGTGAACTGCCACGATTACTGCATGTCATGGCTGTTCTTTTGATTTACTCATTTCCCCCTTTATTATGAGTATTGGTTAATGTGTTTTTCATCTCTTTTGTGTCTACTCAGCAGCTGGTGCCTCTCTGATTATGGACAAACTCTCTCAAAGGATAAAAATGAGGACAGATTTTACTTCTATTGCTAACATCTATGTCTTCTCATTTTTTAGTATCTTTGGCACATTACCTGCCTGACAGGCTGCAGGGAAACTTGTGCTGGCATGGGCAAAAAGGTTGCATCTTACTGGCAATGAGCTGTAGCAGTTCACAGGGCAAATACCCCTAATTCAGGATTTTGCTATAATTAGGCAAATGAAGCATCAAGATGAAGATTATATCACAAAGTGACCACTATCATAAAGATTAATTTGTTTTAATTGACCCTGGGGTCATTCTGATTTTTTTCTTCTATTTTTTTTTGTAGGAGGTTATTACACTTTTATCTCTCCAATTCAATAGACTCCTTGTTAAACAAGTGTATATTTTGTATTGCTCTTGGATGTCACCGATAAGGCTGAGAAGTTTCATGAAGGAAGGATAACTTACTGATGCAAGGAAATGGACAAGAGTGCCAATGGCATTGGCAGAAAATTTGCCTTGCATGATGCAAACCACAGCATGAACAGTGGCTGAGCACCTTGTGGGGCCAAAAATGTTGAACTTGTCTCTGTAGCATTAGTGTGCCCTTGGATATGGTGTGAGTGTGTGCCTGTGTGGGTTACAGGTTTGTGTCACAGGCATTGTCACCAGGCTGACCTTGTCTCATAGGAGATGACATTTAACCCAATTTCCTCCCACACTCCATACTGGCCAGGTTCAATTTTAGAGCAGAAACGGTAAATGTGCCGCTCACACTTATGGCTGGCATATGTTAGAAGAGCGTCTGATTTCCTCTTATCTTACACAAAACCATTCCCCAGTAGCTGACAAAGGCAGGTGTGGAGGTTTGATTTGCTGAGATGGGCAATTATTGCCTGCTTTTGAGAGAGCAGAGAGATGCTCTAATAGCTACAGGAAGCCAATAGCTCTTCACAAAACACCTTTGATGTTCTGGACTGAACTGCCGTTGATGCTGATTTCAACTCTTCCCTATGGGGGAAGTCTTAATTTTCATATGGGGCCAGAATATTTGTAGGAAAAAAATTAAGATCTTTTTTCAGCTTCTGTCTTAATGCTACAGATACCAACAGAGAAGAGAGACAACCCTAGTCCTTAGGGAGTGGTTCCAAGAGCAGAGGAAAAGGAGAGAGATATAATGATTACATTTAGTCCTTTAGTGGTCTTACATCTCCCATATACTGTGATTCCTCCTCTAGTACAGTATATTTTTTTACAGCACTTGCTATAAAAGAGCTTTAGTACACGTCAAACCCAACATGATTTCAGCCTCAGCAGTACAGGAAGGCAATGACAGTAAACTTCTTGTCCAAAGTTACATGTACCCTAAAGAAAACACTGACCTGTAGAGTCCCTGACTCTTAGTACAGAACCATAGAATCATAGACTCATTAAGGTTGGAAAAGACCTCCAAGGTCATTGGGTCCAACCTTTGACCAAACACCACTATGCCAACAAAACCACAGCACTAAGAACCACATCTGGTGGTTTCTTCAACACTTCCAGTCTCAGAATTTGTAACTTTAAGTGCTTCTCTCTCCACCAATTTTGTGAACTGTTGAAAATGAGTCTTCCATATAGAAAATATACAATTTATACCCTTCCCACCACATGCCACATGTTACTGGCATGTTTTGTCCACTTGATACATGGTAAGGAGTGGTAAGTAATCACTGTTCCCAGAGCCATCCAGTGCTTGTGCCATTTGATGTCACTGCATCACCTCCTACTTCCTTGCTGAGATTATAAAAATCCTCAGAACTTCACTTAGGAGTATCCTGACAGCAGGATTTCTTATGCTGAAGAGTTCTCTTCAGAAAGAAACCAACATACCACTAATGCATTATAAGTACTTGAAAGAAAACTATTTTCATTTGAAGAAATGAAATTAAATTTTATTAACTGAAGTTGATTTTATTAACTGGTTTGAAGGGACTTACATTATGGTGATAGGAACATAAGTACATACATAAAAAATATCCCCTAGATGACAGCATATAGAAGTGAATGTTTTGTAGTGATAAGAATTGGTCCCTGAGATGGAGATCCCAGTTGTTTCTGTCTCCACCAGAACTACCATGAACTTCAGTAGATCAATGAGTTGAGTTGAATTGATTTGATTGAATAGAAGTTGTGTGTCTGAGTTATATTTTTCCTAGGCAAGAATTTAGAGACATTTTTCTTATATTTTTCTTTTCTAGATCTGTATGCGTAAATTTTTTCCCATGGATTTATTACAGAATAAATTAATTTGAAGGTACTGCCATGGGGCATTTATTTGATTTTCATTAAGAAGATCAAAACACACTTTTGAGCCACAGACTGGATTCTTAGTATGAAAAAATGCTCCTCCTATTTGCAAAAACACGGTTTTGCAAGCTAATGGAGCCTGAGATTCTATTTCTGGTACATATTAACTACATTTTCTGAGAACAAACCAATTTGTGTAATTACTCCAAAATCCTTCCACAGCTAGAACTCTCTACAACTCCCTGCTGATAGTCTTTTCAACATTATTCCCATATTCATGCACTTATTCCAGTTATATCTTTTACAGGAGTACTGCTGCAAGAATTCTCTTTAGAGAGTATTTTATTACTCATAAGGTTTTAGATCATCCACATAATTAGATTGTTAGTTTTGTTATTTACTTATTGGAATTTCTCTTTGTTCACTTCTTATTCATATATTCCAAAAAAGACCTGAAAGCCTTAAGTAGTCTCATGATCCTGTAGTGGGGGACACCCTACAGATTGAAAGAAAGAAAATCTCAAATGAAGAGAGCTATAAGTAACTAAGATATAGAAGTAAGTAGGTGTAAAAAAGGAGAATAAAATGGAGAAAATGAGCCAAGGTTTCAGCAAAAACAATATAGGGTCTGAAATCTAATGTAACTTGGGATGTTGGTGGCTGAAATGCATGTGAGTGCAAAGCAGAAACTCAAACCACCTCCTTTTCACTGTACTTGGTCTGTGTCCCAAACCCTTGTTAGTCCTGAGAAATGCTGGTCTAAGGGTGATGGGTTTTACACCTTCTGCCAGACACTCCGTTGTAGCCTGGTGCGGGTCAGCCCCGGAGCTTCTCACCAACATGAGACAGAACATTACCTGTGTGGCACCAGTTTTCTTTCAGACATCTGAGCAGAGAGGTGCCATGATGGGGATCATGGTGGTTAATGTACAGGTCAGTTTGGTGAAGGTTCTGTGTCTGTACCAAAGGCAAAGATGCCAAGATAGATAGGCAGTGAAGGTGGCTGCAGTCACTGCAGCAAGTGGAAGGAAAAAGTGGTATGTAGAAGAGAAGAAATAATGAGATGAAATGAAATTGGGGGGGGGGGAAAGTGTAACACTTAACAGAAGCTATGCCACAGGGATTCTCTCACTGAGTGAAGCAACGAGCCTGCCAAATAGTGTCACTTGTAATGTGTTGGGTCAGGAGTTGCATTTCTCTGCAGTGCTGCTGCTGTTGCTGCCTCGGGTGTTCTGCCTTGGTGCTTTGGGGTCTGGCACCAGCATAGCATGCACGGACCCTCCAGTGAAGATTCTGAAGAGGAACTAGCAATTTCCAGTGATCAGGCTGAGGTCAAGTCCTTTCCCCTGCGTGCAGCCGTGCTCTGATATACTCCTATAGGAGTATAGGCTCCTATACTCTCTTAAGGAGAGCACCTCATACCAGTGGCATCCATACTTCGTAGCTGCTTTCAAAAACAGTTTGCTCATCTTGTAGAAAACAGAACAGGATTTCCCAATCAAAATACAAAACTACCTACAGATTCTCTGTATTTTCTCGCCTTTTGCCTCATCTTGATAATTTTTTTCATGTTTGAAACATAAAATGCAAGAGCATTTAATGTTAGATGTCTAAAATGACTGTGCTATGCATCATGCAAGTGACTGCTGGCTTCTGAGAAAGCTGTAATTGTAATGCCTTTCCCTCTGTGCAGTAAATGGACATAAATATTCACATGGCTGGGTACATTAGGCTAGGTAGACTATTTACACATTTGATGAAACAAGTATTTGAAAATAAATGCTATTAAAAAAAAAGTGGACTGAAAATCTCCTTCTTAGTCCTTTAATCAACATTAGTGCATTACAACATAGGTGAATTTGGTAAGGCACTAATAGGTAAGTTCTTCTGAAGGGTAGAGTGACAGTGAGAATTTAAGGGAAGTTTGGATTTTTTTTCTAATTCTGCATACAAGTATTGACATGGTTCAATACTAATCAGATTTGGTGCACATGCAGTAGGGCTTCCATTCTTATCAGTGAAACTAGGGGGACTTTTTGAATAGGGTCTGCTGGATTTGATTTGAAAGGTGTATATTTTATTTGCAGAAGAGGCAGATATTTGTTTTCATTGTATTTCTTTACTGCTTAGTTACTCTTAGACTTTCCATTATTTTTGTTACCCTAGTGACTACTTCTGATTTACTCTTTTTTTTAATGAAGCATAACATCCTCATGAGAGGAAGAGGAGGAGCAAACACTGCTCTCTTCTCTGTGGTGACCAGTCGTAGGACCTGAGGGAATGGCTTAAAGTTGTGTAAGGGGAGGTTTAGTTTGGATCTTAGAAAGAGGTTCTTCACCCAGAGGGTGGTTGGGCACTGGAACAGGCTCCCCAGGGAAGTGGTCACAGCACCAAGCCTGACAGAGTTCAAGAAGTGTTTGGATGATACTCTCAGGCACATGGTGTGACTGTTGAGCATGGTCCTGTGCAGGGCTAAGGGTTGGACTCGATGATCCTTGTGGGTCCCTTCCAACTCGGAATAATCTGGGATTCTATGGTTATTATTTGGTAAAATACCTTTCTCCTCAGAAGAAGGAAATTGCCTTACCCTCAGAGAAGAGTTCATCTTGTCTGATGTAGCCATGTGCAGAGCAGATGCTGAGGCTAAGCCCCCTACTTCCAACTCTTCCTGGTCAATGAAGAAGCACTTCTGGAGTAATTTGTCTCTGAAATCTGTCTCAGGATATCAGGGATTTCATATCTCCATTCGGTGTAGCATGTCAGGATGGTGTTTGTCTAAGTACGAAAGCATGGCTAAAAGGAGATGGGATGAACACCCTTGTGAGTGATAGTCAATTCCTGGTGTCATGTGAGTGGCTTGGATATGTGTTTGTGGAAAAACAGTGTTTGACAGTATGGTGTGTGATACTGTGGATTTACAGTCTCAATTTCCAATTTCAGGGAGGAGAACATTGCTATTATCAGGGAAAAATTCGAGGAAATCCTGTATCATTTGTTGCCTTGTCAACATGCCATGGATTACAGTAAGTTTGCTGTTTTGGTTTTACTGGCCTTTTTTTATTACTCTTTGAAGGAAAGTAAAGCTATTTATAGTAAAATAATATATGTATATAATAAAATAAATGCTATTTTCCTACTAGTTTGTCACCAATATTAAGTACTCAACAATCTTCAGATTTTTTTTTTTTTTCAAACTGAGTACTTATGGCAGTGGCCAGGTATTGTTTTAAGATAATTTATTAGAGACAACAGAGTAGAAGTAGCTGAAAACATCCTATTCTACAAGAATGAAAAAAATACCAGTGTACCATTTGGAAATGATGTCTTTTCTTTTTGCTACAATGATGTATATTATCTTTCTTTTCTAATTTCTTTACAAAGAAAATGTCAGTTTAGAGTTTATTTTGTACTATCCTTTTTTTTTTTTAAACAGAATTGCTGGCCTTAAGTCGTGGCATTGAATAAATACCTTTGATATAGTAAAATCTTGAAAAATCTAGAAGGAAAGATATAAAATGGTGCAATAATTTTGCTTTGAATTTCATAATTTTAGTGATAATATAATTAAAGCATCTATCATCTGAAGGTTACATTAAGCTGTGTTATTGATTGTACAACTTTTGGACCTGTCTACTTTTGGTACTATTGAATGATACTGGTCAGGTTTTCAGAGCAACCAAGCAACTTCAGTGCCTGTTGCATCTGGGAATTACAGGATCTCAGCACTTTTGATACTGAGATCAGCTTGAAAAGTCGCAGCAGCAAGTGAATCTTTGTGAAGGTTATGTGAGCTTTGCCTTTTTCTGCAGAAATGGGGCTTAGCTGATGGAAATCTTCAGCCTGTTGTCTATCTTCAGCTATTCTGTAGTTCTGGTATCAACCATATAAGTACATATATTTAAGTAGTGTTATTTAGTAGTATATTTAAGTAGTGTCTTTCTTTTATACTTGTATGTTCTTTGTTAGGAAGGGCTAGAATGCATGCAGAAGGCTTGCATCCTTGCACTTACCTGATTAACAGCTGTGCAGCTCAAGAAACTTGAACCCAGTTTCAGTATGGACAGTGAGACTAAAAATAGTAGCATCCTAATGCATCCTGAGCCACTGCATGGCTTCCATTAGCAATGATCCATTAGGTCCTGGCCCCTGCTAACTCCTAGGAGAAAAAGCAGGAAGGAAGGAGAGCCTGCATCTGTCCTTCCCTGCCCTCTTTTTGTGGGTTTATTCTTAAGACTGAGCATCCTGCTGCTATGTATTCTTAAATGGCCTGATATTCAAATTGGTCAAAATGATGCATCAAAAATGATGCATTTTTTTAATTGTGTGATTGAGCTCTCTCTTGAGAGTTATCTTCCCCTCCTCAACCTCCCCTCCCCCCCTTTTTTTTTCCTATTACAATAAAGTTTCAGCAGAGTTATCCTTCACAATCTTTCTCTAGCAGGCTGGTAATTAGAGCATCCAGTATGAAAAAGTAATGCTTTCCTGAGCTGTATTAAACTCACGTTCTCTGACACTGCATTTCTGTCATTACAACTAGTTCCTACACACTCGAATTTAAATGATAAGTAATTACTAGAAACTCACACTGGCAATCAGAGTTCCTTCACTTCAACCACAGTTTGGAGCGCCTCGCTGGAATAAGGGAATCTGGGAAGAGTTGTCTTCTGGTAAGGTCTACAGGGCAGGACATTTACTTTCATGAATTTTAAGAAGTGCATAAGACAGAACAGATGCCTTTAATCGAATAACAAGCTTCATATTCTCGAAGTTCATGCCAGTCTCTTCTCTTGCATATTAGTACCTCTGGATCTCGGCCAGTAACAGCAGAATTTTTCATACATGTGAGAAAATGTTGGGGTTTTTTAATCATAAATTATAAGTTCTTCTGTGGGTAATGTCTATTTTGTGTGCTTCCTTTTATTAGTTAAATTGATCGGATGACTGGCTGACAGAATAGTTACAATTATGAATGTCTTCTCTTAATGACTTTACTAATGACAAAGGTACCTTTGCAACCTTAACTTCCAGCGAGCCGTTTTGTTTGGATTTTTGTTGTTGTTTTCTGTGGGATGTGCAGTAACCACGGTTTCCTATGGGTTAACACAAAAAAGACTTTGAATGCAAAACACAGCGGTTGCTGGGATATAAATAAGCTATAGTCAGGCAGCCTTGGGTTTGGAGGAGAGGGCACAGACAGCGGGCAGGTCTGAGATTTTGCTGCCAGCTGGTGGTGAGTGTTAAAACTGCCGTTACTGCTGCAAATTTGACTTTCATGGCTACAAGTTTGATTGTTTGAAGACGATACATCATCAAAATGCAGGTTTTTGAAATGGCCCATGTTTTGGTGTTGGTTTCTCTCTAACACGTCGGTGAGCATAGGGTTTATTCACAGCACACTGGGCTGTTGAAGTTGTTTGGAAGAGAGCCATTAATGCTTTGAGAGGACAAGCCAGATCTGTAGGTCAGCTGTGACTGTTACTGTTGTCACTGTTGAGTGACTTGATCAGAGATCAGTGCTGCTGGGTGCAGCAGTATCACGAGAAACTGTTTGCTGATAGAGCTTTGTCTTGCAGACTGCGCTTAACTAAAATTGCAATTACAAGGAAGTTTTGCCTGATAAAAAGCTACAGGGTATTCCCCAACCTCACCTTATTCCCAAGCAAAGAAACTTCAGCAGGTGCTAGAATATTTCACGTAAGATGTGTAGACAGTATTTATTTCTAAAGAGTAGGCACAGGTAATTTGAATGGTGAAACAGCTTTACAGTTTAGAAATTACTCATGCTCACACTTGATGTATGTTATACAGTCAATAACCCAAGATACTTCTGTAATTGTCAATTTTGCCGATTAGGAAAACCTGCTGCATAAGAAAAAAGAAAAGTATCTGGTTTTGTTGTTTATAATTCAGTGTTTATTTTGGGTTTTTTTAAGAGTAATGCAAATAAATAAATAATCTTGCTTTTGTGCTGCTGTTGAGGGCTATGTGCCTAATTTGAGTTCACAGTTCATATTTATGGCCAAGCTTAAAGACCTTAGTAGTGGCTCTTTGAAAGGGACAGGCTGATACAACCTAATCCCAACCATGCATGTATGCCACTGAAATAAAGGCAGATTTATTAAAAAAATATGCTGATTTGCTTGAAGATCAGAGTGGTAGTGATATAAGAAATACTCTTTGACTTTATGCTCTTACTGTAATACCAGTATCAACACTATCTTTAAATGAAATGCTGAGGAAAGAGTTAATAAAACCCATTAAAACCTAAGGTTAATTCAATTAAATAACATGTTTTTATTTGAGGAAAGCTATTCTTATGTTCCAAATATGCATGTTCATAAAGACAGGTCGTTTACTTATCTGTTGAAGGTAGATATCTCTTACATGGGAGTGGGGGCTTTGAACTGGATTTTCAGTTGGCTAAATTAGTCCATTTTTTGGTGTTTGTATATGTTGTAGAGAAGATTTGTGGAAGAAAGAACAGTCTGTTTAACCACAGGAGAAAATCTTTCTTTCTGAAGTGAAGAAACAAAAGATTGATCTGAAATTGCATTCAGTTCCTGAAACCAGTTTTAACTGCTTCCTTTTCTAAATATTTAAATTTTTAAAGTATATGAACTTCTTAAACTTAATTCCATGTTGCACCAGTATTTGTTTAGTAAATCAGTATTTACATTTCCTGCTCTTGACAGTGGGATGTTCTATGATGGAAATCATACTTACCTTATTGAGCCAGATGAGAACTACACTTCAGATGTAAGTAGACCTTACAGTAGTCCTGCTGTATTTGTTGACTACAGTCATCCATGGGTGCAGGGTAGGCGTAAGGCTGTGGGACCAAAGGATCATCTCCTCATTCTCCACTCATTTACCTCATATGTAAGTCTCCATCATCACAGACAAAAATTAGGCAGTGGTATATATGTTTGTGTGTACTCCGTAACACTTGGCTGTAGAGCAGTGCAGCACAGAGGGTGACGAGGGTCCCTTGGAGCCAGCAACAGAAGCCCTGTCCCCTTCTCTGGCACTTCCAACTGTGGGTTCATTACATCGTTTTCCTCCTGGTTCATCCTTGACTCTAGGTCAGCACCTCCTGCAACTCTCATTGAGTCTCCCTGGGCAGCTCCCTTAAGCCTAGTTTTAGGCATGCTCAGCCACTCTGATGTACTCAGATATTTCCAGTGAAAGACGATTAACTGTGATGTTAGTGATCATGTTATAGCTGGGTGAAGGAGAAGAATGGTGCCTTGCAACTTGCATGTTCACTGGTATACGTGTTGGATAACAAGAACCTTTGGAATTGTCTATTTAAGGCTCATGAGATGGATTCGTTTTTCCCAGTTTAATTCTTGCAATTATTTACTATTACAGGATGACTTCCATTTCCACTCTGTTTACAAATCCAAGTTGTTTGAGTTTCCTTCTGATGACCTACCATCTGGTATGATTTTTTTACTATTCATGACTTATGAAATTTTATTCTAAGGCCAAATTTGTTAATGGTATTTAATAGATCATCTTCTGATAGTATATTGTTTCTTTGTATGTATCTTCTTTTCCCCAATTAAGTAAAAAGGCATTGAAAAAAAAGATTTTGACGGAAGTGCTAAAAGAACCCTGAATCCAATGAATGAAACCTCTCCTAGAACTTCATGTTGTGATATATGTTTCTCTTAAAAAAATCATGTGGTGTATGGAGTGAATTATGTGCTAGTATTTGTAGAGCGGAAAGGATTGAGGTAGCCTAAAGATGATAAAAATAAACCTTACATTGCCAGTGGTTGATAACTCTTCATGAATTTTTCCTGTTTTGAGATACAGAGCAAGTACCATGGTGTGAGCATAAGCATGGGAGACAAGAACTTGCCAAATGTCATTGCTGTTCAGTGACTCTCTCATCTCCAGTCCAATCAGCATCTTTCACAGTACTGGCTCTAATAAGAGCCATGCATTTCAGTGCAAATGAATTTAGAGGCAGAAGTGGTTTCAAGTGTTTGTATGATGAATGCCCACGAACCTTTCATATTTTGTATGGATGGAGAAGGGGTTTTTAAAAAAATGAGTTTTCATCTGAGAAGTTGGCATGTTAATTGAAGCTAAAATTGCAGTATTTATGACATATCCCCATTCTGTCAAGGATCTGCCAATTTTACAGATGCATTTTCCTACTCTACGATATATATCCTAGATAAATAAAACTTTTTGTCATAAACACTGATGTTTTAGTACAAACTACCTCTAGACTAATTTCTTCAGGAGAGTTATGAATGTCCAGTCTTCTTGTTACAAACTTTTTGTCCTGTGGTAACAGTGGAATCTGAGATCTTATGGTGCTGAGTACTGCACATAGAATGGTCCTTCCCTGGAGCAGAGTGTGTGCAGGTTTGGTAGTTGTCAAGCAAAGTAGAATAATTCAGAGAGCTAATGAGGAAAAAGCCAAGGGAAATTGCTACAACTGGCTCACCTAATTTTGGTTCTGAAGAATGAATCTTTATGTTTAGTATACCATGTATGGATAAATAAACTTTAACTCACAGTCTGCTTTCCCATATGCCCATACTTGCTTTTGTAAAATTGTTTGAAAAGGTGTTTCTGAGGTTTGTAGTGAAAATTTCCATAGTTATAATACATCCTCATTAAGAATCCCACAATTTTTCTTTGTCAGTGTTTATTCAATTTATGTCTCTTTAAGTCATCCTCCATGCATAGCCACAGCTCCAGAGGACGAGAGCCCCATCGATGTCTCTGCGTGGTCCTGCCTCTTCCCTTCCAGTGCTGAGGAGTGCAGAGCGTTGTCTTGACTTGTCTTTTTTTCTTTAAATAATATTGGCAATTAATTGCTAATAGTATTGTTATGATTGATTTTTTAAAAAGTACTACAGCAGAATTATTATTATTAGTAGCAAACATTGTGCTACGGTATGTCATCAGTATTTCTTACATTCCTTATTACTCTTGTAATTTATCAATTTGACCAGCCTAAGGGAATCTTCCTTGAAGCCAAGATTTTCCTCTTATCTTTGAAAGAATGTTTGTATAAGCTAAGATTTCCACTCAGCACTGCATTAGGAATGAACTGGATGTATCATCAGCTCCAATATTGATGTTAGAAAGGAAAAAAAAAATCAAGTAATAGGGATTATTTGCTATCAGTGATAGTAAAAGCACACACTGTTATACTACAATATCACTATCATTGATAGCAATGTACTTTTTACATTCTTTTGCTCCTTGTGTATTAAAAAAAAGCAAGGTATTGCACAAAAGATTTTATTGTACAGTACTTTGGAATGGTCTGAGAGGTAATAGGGCTTTAAATAAGGAAAGCTTGGATGGATGACTTGGCATGCTTAGAGCATTTGACTTTGTATTTACTAGACTATATTTTTCCCCACAACCTGTAAGGCCTTAGATACAGCCTTAGATAACACTATGGTATTGAAGGTGCTATTTTTCAAATAACGTGTAACAGATGTCCCTTTTTTTTTTTTTGACATCACTTGAAAAATGTGTAGGTGTGACACTTAGGGACATGATTTAATTGGACTTGGCAGTGTTTGGTTTATAGTTGGATTCAATGATTTTAGCAGTCTTTTCCAACCAAAATGATTCTATGACTGCGAATCCTCATTACAGTTTTTCAAGGTAAACTACTCCCATCAAAATATCTGTTGGGCTTTCAGTGATTTTGCTGGTCATGTTCTGTTGCCTGAAGGCTCTTGGCTGGAAATGTACTGTGTGTGAATTCATCCAGCTTGTGAATTATAACACAGTGTTAATGTGTTAATGTGTTAACATTAATGGCTGCATCATTTCCCTCTGGAGATGACTGACTTCCAATGGTGGTAAACCAATCACATTTGCTGGTAAAGTTATCTGAGACCCCGTGTACGTATTGTAAATTATTTTTTTATTAGTTGAAAAGTGTTATTTTTACCAGTTTCATTACTCATGTTATTAAACCAAAAATGACAGGTTAAGATCCAGTTGTGTGGCACCAGAACACATGCTAAATTAATTAACATATATAAAGCATAATAAAAACAACACTGTAAGAAAGTTTTCAAGATTTAGTTTCTCACCTTTGCAAACTCAAGAGACTGCAGGTCTCTATAGGGTCTCTATAAATAGGGAGCCTTTGGTGTGAAGTCAGTAAAGGGAAAAAGAAATATTACAAATGAAGCAAACATTTAATTTACATGTCTCAAAGAAAGATCTCGGGGTTATATGAGTAGCAAACACGTTTATACAAGATAAGGAAAGAGATTTCTTTTGTATAGGGAAAGAGAGGCAGCGACTATGAATCTAAGATTAATGATGGAAAATTACTTCTTGGACATTTAAAAGGGTGAGAACAAGTATTGTCTTCTGCTTAATTTATAATGTGTTCTTTTCCATGAGTGGCTAGTAATAGATTTGGTGAAGGGATTTGGCAAAAGAATAAACTACTTGGTGCGTATGATTAGAGGTTTAAGAAATTAAAGACACAGTGGGATTAGCAGGGAGGAATATTGTATTGATAAGTGAGCATTGCCAAATCTTATATGGTTTCTCCCAGCCCTGACATATTTTACTTTGAGAATATAATCGTCTTAAAGCATTAATTCTGCCTTCCATGCTCTTCTTATTAATTTAGGTAGCTATTGCAAGAACTCTGTCAATGGCTGCTGAATTCCTGAAAATGTTATTCACTCCATGGAAGCACTGTGCTAATTATATTTCATGCCCAGTGTTGGTGAAGTTTTGGCATAGAACATCTGCTGTGCTTTCAGAAGTGTGACACCCACAGATCATCTGTTTCAACAGACCCAGATTATCACTAGTAGAGTTTTTAATAAGAGCCCTGTTACTGAGAAGCATCTGTAACGTTGCCTCCTTTCTAGTTGGAAACTTTAAAAAATGAGTTGTTACTGCATCTGATGTGCTGAAGAATGCCATAATACGGTTGTGTGGCATCAGGGTCACCAATTATTGGAATATATTCTTATAAATATTCAGTGTATTTGTCTGTGTTTTCTGCTTAGAGTTCTGGCAGATGAATGCTACATCACAGAATTTTGTTGTAAGGCCAAGACACAAAAGAAGGAAAAGGCAGGTATGTGCCAATATGTTTGTTTATAAGTAATATGCCATCAAGTTTTTTTCATGTCTGCTGAGTTAATTTGCCCACATGGAGTTCTGCTGCTTGTGCTGGTTTGGCACGAGGTCTCTATATCAATGCAACTGTTACAAAAAGAGATATGTAATGTGGGCTGAACATTGTTGGGTTCTCTTGGACATTGCTTACTTGAAGAGTTATTAAATTGTTAAATAATGCTGAATTCCAAATGAAAAACTGTTTTCTCTTATTTTGAGTATAGAGTTTTATCAGAAACTTCCATTAATGAAATACATATATTTTTTTATGTTACAATAGTGACAAGTAGCTCACTTTATTTTGATTCAAAATAAATATTCTCAACTGAGAGTTCATTCCCTGTTTATTAAAGTGGGGGAGCCACTAAGTGCAGGTGTTTGGTACCAGTTACACTCTGTCTGTATTGTAAGACTCTAACCTTAGAGTTATATTCTCTCTGTAGGTTCGTCAGATTCCACGTAAAGTTGAAGAAGAAACAAAATACATTGAGTTAATGATTGTAAATGATCATCTAATGGTAAGACTGACACACTTCAAGATCTTACAATTATAATTAGCATCACCTTTACTTGATCCATAAGAGATAACAATTAAGAACAATATATGGCAACAATTACATTTACTATGTCCTTAATAAAAAAGATTCTGGTTTCATTAACCATTGATGAAGTTGTTTCTGAATTTTGGCAAGGTAATTACACAAGGAATGCAACTAGGCCTGAGTATCAGGAAAAAGGGTCATAAAGTAATGTCAGTGTGACTTAAGCTGATGATTTTCTTTCTGGCTTTCTTGAACACTTCTCTTAGTTACAGCCACTCAGCAATCAATAGTGCAGTTATTGCAGTTGACAGTGGGGAAATTAATAGTAACTACATTTTTTTGATACATCCAAATCAATATAGAGAAATTATTTTGTTAAACTTGTATACTTTCTCTGGGAGAACATAAATAGGCTCTTTAATGTAGTGGAAAGAGACATAATAAAGATTAGTGTATTGAAGAAAAACCAGGCTCATTGAAGTGGGAAAAGGCACAGATTTATGTAAGTGAAGATGATTAATAATTAATGAAAATATCAAAGGAAAGGGTGAATTCTTCATGCCTTGCAGTCTTCAAAGGTAGTGTCAAACACAATAGAATCCCATCTTGAAGTGACTGGATAAAAGTTCAGACTGGTGGTGTTCATCTGACCGATGACATTAGGTAATTTTATGGTCCTTTATGGCTTTAAAAATCAAAATATTTCTATACATTTTGTCTGCTCCTTCTTTAATGTGCAGTGGTTCTCTCAAACAATACCCAAATTGGCAAAAATAGACATCAAAGTATACAAGGAATGTGTCACTGTCCTTGGACAGCATGCTCCTCCTTCAGCTCAGTTTGGTGAGCATAGCAAAAAATTCTTGGATTAAAATGAAAAATAATGGATGCAAATTCTCTAAATCGGTGTAATTGTGTTTGATCCTAAAGACATGAAGCAACAAGTTTCCCCTTGGGACCTTAGCTGTTTGGGAAGATTTTCTCCAAGGACCATGTTTTCTGACTTTGATTAATTGCAGCTACTGCAAGAGTCAGTCCACTTAAGAGTTTATTCTTGGAAGCAAATGCCAGTGAATATCCATGACTGAAGAAGCCAAATAATCTCGTGGGAGAAGGAAGTATCATTGTCGGCTCTGGGGTTGTCCCTTTCCCCGTGGCCTGGGCTGGTGCACATGTGTATTTAGACTTCCCTCTGTGCATCAGTCGATGCCTTGCTCCAGGTGCACTCGGTGTGGAGCTGACACCCTAAAGAGTTGGAGCTGCTTTTGCCATTCACCCTCACCAGGCATTCCCAGAGGGCACAATGAAATTCATGCTTCCTCCTCTGGTCCAGGGAACTGGCTACATCCCACCAGTCCCCCTGGGGTGCTCACCACTGTGAGGGGTGCAGTGCCTGCCTCTCTGCCCTCTCAGCTGCTTGTCCAACCATTGCTTCCAGCTGGGGAATAAAGCTCATAAAACCCAAATGGACTTATAAATTATTATACTGAAAATATTTCAGTAGGCCTCCAGTGTCTCTAAGTATCCTAAAGTGTGAGATTTTAATTGCAAATAGAGACTTGAGTAGTATACTTATTTCCCTTTGTTTCAGTGTTTCATTTTCCATTTATTTTTTAGCTTTTTCATTTCATCCTTTCTGTCATTTTTAGATTCACAGTCCTGTTCTTCTGTTTTTTTTTTTGTTTTTGGTTTTGTTTTTTTTTCCAGTAACTTCCTTATTTTTGGTGGTTTTTTTCCCCCCATTCCTTCTTGAAACCATATCTTTCTCACCCGCTAGTTGCTGGGCGCTTCTTCTTTCCCACTAAAAGATCCTAACTTACAGAAAATATGGACAACTTTCACTCCAAAATCAAGCATCATGGGGCACAAGATAGTTAAACATTTCTGAAAATCTAGTCCATTTTGTCCTAAATTACTCTGAAATACTTGTGACTTCCATACCCATGGTGCTCATTCATAAGTGTTTTTTTCCTGTAAATAGGAGTACCTGGACAGCTGTTTTCAGTGTCATCTTTATAGAACTGCTATGCAGATTTCAGTAAAGGTGCCATTGTAATCTGATTGCTGAAATGATTTGAACCAGTTACTGTAGCATTTTGGGAATGTGTAACTATACAAGCAGAAAAACAGAAAACAGCTTGAGAAAGAGAACAGAAGAAAAAAAAAGAGGAAGTCTGTTAGATTAGAAAATGGATGCAGCCACGTCTGGATTTCTGGGATAACACCTTTCGAGGAGTCTCAACTATAGAAGTTTTTTTGCTAATTTCTGCGTTGGCATTTGTGATGGACTTTAAAGTTGCCAACAATAAAGATAAGAAGAGTAACAATATGTTGTGGTTCTTATAGCATTTCCCAGTAAAGGCCTTAGAGTACTTTCCAAACAGGAATTAATAGGTCCTCGCAACAGCTGTTGTAAAGTATATCAGTAATTTGAATTTCTGAGCAATTTTCCAGTATTGCTTCTTGTCATTACATTCAGCACAGGAGACCAAACTTTGCACAGGGGTTTTACTGTTGACATAGTTGCTTTTTACTTCATTCTTTTTTGGAAATGGAGCTTATTTTTCTGAATTCTGCATGTGTAACTTGTCTGTGTTCGTTTCGCAGTGTAAGAAGCACCGCTTGTCAGTCGGCCATACTAACAGCTATGCTAAATCAGTTGTGAACATGGCAGATTTAGTAAGTATCACTCAACTAAATGTTCTTTTATGTGTGAGATGAGTCATATGATTCTCCTGGCGATATATGCAGGAGTTGTCAGTTCATTGTATTCCAATAATAATGTATGTGAAGATCACAAATTTTCATCTAGAACCACAGTCAGCCACCTATAAAGCCTTTGTCTAGCATTAGAGACTTCTTGTGGCTTCAAATGTTTAAGTATTCTGCTGGATCAGTGTCTTGAGTCTGGGTATTAAAGAGTACCTTAGATAGGACAATTTTTAACACAAGATCCCTGTGTTGACAACTTGAAAGCCAAAAGACAATCTGAAATAAGAATGCACTAAAATTCTCCAGAAAAAGTGCATTTGAGTAAATGAGTTAGAATAGGGATGTAGAGGTGGGCTTTGTGGATTATATCTATGATGCTAAATTGGATGAGATGCTGACTCTTGCACCTCACTCCACTAAAGTATTGCAAGAAAAAGAACAGTATTAGTAGAAAAAATGCTTAAAAGTATTTGGTGTGGAGTGTTAACCCCCAGCATTGAAAGGATAGCCTCTTTTTCGTGATTCAGCCAGCATAAGGTTAAATACTCCTGTAGAGGTGTACAACAGTAAAAAATATGGTTTTATAGATCACTATTCAGTACAAGAGAGCCTTTGTGTGTCACTGGGGTAAGCTGGATTTATAAAAGACCCATTAATTCCAAATCTTTGTGGTATTTGGAATGGTTCTATAGTAATTTTTCAAAAATCATATCTTTCTTCTATGCACCTCTACCTGTGTAGGACCTACAAGGGATCTTTTTGCAGACTAAGAGAGCTGATTGAAGAATTAGGCCTAAAATTTAGATTTTACTTTGTTTTCATGTTTGTTGGTTTTAAGGGAGATAAAATCACCTGGGAGAACCTAAATTGTGCTAGAAGAAGCTAATTATTTAGTTATGTAAAAATGCAAGCTATTTCGAGAAAGGGTAAAACTCACCTTTGTTCTATTTGACATAATGTATTTGTTCATTCTGTTAATATACTAGATATATAAAGAACAACTTAACACCAGGATAGTATTGGTTGCCATGGAAACCTGGGCTACTGATAACAAGTTCACCATATCTGAAAATCCCTTGGTGACCCTGCGTGAGTTTATGAAATATAGGAGGGATTTTATCAGAGAGAAAAGTGACGCAGTTCACCTTTTTTCGTACGTAACCTCCTGTGATGTTTTATTACTGGGCTTTTTCTTTCCTTGGGGGTTGATTCTCACAAGATGCTCATGCATCTCCTTTCTGTTGTGTATGTAATCCACAATAATTCAGAAAAAATGTTTTGAGTGGGGAGGTGGGGAAAAGATAATGCTCAGATTGCCTGCCAATGCAACTAGAGGTTTGACTCTCGTTTTAGTTTTAACGTACTAAGACTGAGCTGCATGTGCTGTAATCCTTTGTTATTCTGTGCAATTACCTATCCACAAACGCAGATACCTGGAGGGTCATGCATGGTTCCACCTTGGAGGATGGCTTCTTCAGCAGCAGAGCATGGATGGCCCTGTTGTATTATTTAAAAGCAGAACATCAGTTTTGAAACCAATGAGGTTTCCTGCTTTAGCACACTATGGCCTGCTTTACTTTACTGAGTGACCTGCATGCTGCAGGATTACTGAAGTACTTCAGATCCTCCAAACAGTTTGTTCTCCCAAGACATTTGAGCTATAAGAAGAATAAGACGAGAGGAATGTTATTTTCTCTAAATATCTTAATTGTTTTGGAAATCAGATTGATGTCATAAAATAGAACCTCCAAAAACAGAGGAGAGGTTCATGGCTGAGATTTTTGATCCACAACAGACAGGCTGTATGAATATCTTTTGGGGTCCTTTTTTCTCTGCGCTGACTATTTTAGAATCCTATATGAATAAACTTAACTTAAACACCCCACTTTTACATTACTCCAGTATGGTTCCAGAATACCCAAGCCCAGTATCCATCCTCTCAGAATTTTTGCACATGCTTAATTACTGTCATTGACTTCTGTCATGAAGAAAGCTAAGATCTGCAAGTGGTGCTTGTAGATTTTTGTTTCTCCATGACTCAGATCTTCATCTGTTAAATGGGAATCAGGTTTTCTCACATCCTTCATGGTTGTTCTCTGATATATTGTAAGATCTTTGGGGGGATGTCTTGTTCTTGTGAATATGTGTGGATTGACTATGACAGAAGAGAGCTTGATTTGGCCTGTAATGCTAATTCTAATGCTATCTATAGCGCCACCAAATGGTGTTTGAGGTATTGCATTCATAGATTGTTTAGAAATAGCAGTTTCTGAACTTGAGTGAGACATGGCTAAGCTGGGAGGTGAGGTTAGCCAGTGTGATGGTACGGTGGTTACAAATGAACTTTCACCTTCATCGCAGTTAGCCCATTGTATTGCTTCTCGATGGTTTTCTTATTTTTTTGAGAAAAATAACTTGCCAGGGCTCAGATGGATCAGTACTCTCAAGCAAAGCAGAGTATATTTTGTCTCCAGTAACTGGCAGTCATTCATGCTGATGTGGTCAGCGCCAAAGAGGTGACTAGATTTAGGCTTGGAGTGCATCTGTTCCTTGGATGAGATGGACTGCAGTTTCAGGGAATTTTCACCTACCTCTGCATCTTCCACTAATGCATCTCCCTATGAGTTTTACCATCAGCATTGCCTAATTAGACAGTGTCATTTTACTAGTTCCCCTGCGTTGGCAGCATGATGGCCTCTCCTGCACTCTGCCTGTAGCATGTGCCAGCAGAAGTCACTCAGTGCGGTGGTATGTCAAGAAACAAAGGACTCGTGGGATCCAGGTGATTTGGCAAAATAGTCCTCTTCTTATACCTTCTTGTATTCGGTATTCTGAGAAGGAGGAGGCAAGATGGTATAACTTTTCTGGAGATAATTTGTCATGTGAGGTGTGTGAGTGGTTATCTGTTTTTCCCATTTTGTTTCTGCACAGTTTGCAGTGTAGTGGTGGCAACCAGCATTTGCAAATGCCAGCTTCTCATTTGAAAATCAGAAGGGTAGATACTGGAATAGATAGATGCAAAACTCATGGACTGATCAGGGTAAACTTCCATTTCTTTTCCGTTTTGTCAAAGGGGGAGTCGATTTCAGAGCAGTCGAAGTGGAATAGCCCACACGGGTGGAATCTGCTCCTTGCTTAAAGGCGGAGGTGTGAATGAGGTAGGTGGGGATACTGGTATGAGCAAAAAGTGGTGGAAATTTATCTGCACAGAATTTATCAGTGCAGATATGTTCCTCAAAATATTTTTCCTTTTCTTTACTGATTCAGAATTTTAGTGCAGCTCTATAGAAGGGACATCTCAATGAAGTGATGAGTGAATAAAGTCAGATATAGATTCAAATACACTTTTCAGCAAGTTCTGCAATATCCTGTCATTCATATTTGCAGCCACAATCATGGCTGGGCTTCGCGAACGAAGATTTGGGAAGGGCTCTACCCATGTTTGTTGCAAGCGCGTTGGTGGCTGAAAAGGCCAATACAAGACAGGCACGTCCGGTCTCAAAAGGCACAACAGAAAGACTCCTTAGGTGGTATATTCTGCAAGGCACGATTCTTTCTGCGTTGCCTTTTCTCCTCAAGGGTGATCCTGCGTGCTTTCTCAAAAGCATCAGCAGCGTTATAGATGGTGTGTCTCCAGACCTCCCGATTGGAGGCCAGAGTAGACCAGTTATGTTGATCAATATGGCCAAGGCTGAGATGTTGTTTCAGGGAGTCCTTGTATCTCCTCTTCAGGGCTCCTCTCTTGCGGCAGCTGGTGGCAAGTTCACCATAAAGCAGGATTTTAGGGAGGCGGTGGTCCTTCATCCTTGAGACGTGCCCTGCCCAGCGCAGCTGTGTTCTCAGCAACATGGCCTCAATACTTGTGACTGCTGCTTGTTCAAGAACAGACATATTGGTCACATAATCTGACCACAATAGCAAGAAATAAACTGACTTTCTCTTACTTAACTTATCCATAAGCCAGTGTTTAGTTTTCCTCACTTGTTCATTATCTAGCTACCCTGAAGTAAGAACGCTTAACATTGTGCATGTGATTTTGCCTTTTATTTCTTTGAATTAAGAAAAACTTCACTTGAATCTGAGATACCTGTATGTAACTGATTACTTTTCATACCTTGCTTATTTCTGTCAGTTTGGAAAGCCAGACTTGATGGCAGTTACCCTGGCACAGACCTTGGCCCAAAACATTGGCATTTTCTCAGACAGAAGAAAAATTATAAGTGGTAAGGTTATTTGTTTTTTCACTCTATCTCAAGAATAAAAAAATCTTTAAATGTGGAGAATCTTATTAGTATCTCTCTGACATGTATTTCTTCCTTCTTTTTCTCACAATGTTGAAATATTTTTATTTCTTGTAATAACATGAGAAGGGACAGACATGGTCACAGCCAGCATGGCTTCATGAGAGGAAAGCCCTGCTTATCAAACCTGATTTCTTTTTATGACAGGGTAACCCATCTAGTATATCAGGGGAAGCCAGTCGATGTAATCTTTTTGGATTTCAGTAAAACCTTTGATACTGTCTCTTACAGTATCCTTCTGGACAAAATGCCTGGCATACAGCTGGATAAACACATCATGCAGTGGGTGAGCAATTGGCTCATGGGTTGAGCACAGATGGTAATAGTGAATGGGGCAACATCAGGCCGGTGACCTGTCACTGGTGAGGTTCCACAGAGCTCTGTCATAAATGACTTGGATACAGGACTGGAAGGGATACTAAGCAAGTTTGCAGATGACACAAAACTCAGAAGAGCTGATGACTCCCCTGAAGGCAGGGAGGCCCTGCAGAGAGACCTCGACAAATTAGAGGACTGGGCAATCACCAACCATAGGAAGTTTAACAAGGGGAAGTGCTGGATTCTGCTTCTGAGATGGGGCAACCCTGGATGTTCATACAGACTGGGGAATGAGGTGCTGGAAAGCAGTGCTACGGAAAGGGACCTGGGGGTCCTGGTCGATGGCAAGTTGAACATGAGTCAGCAGTGCCCTGGCAGCCAGGAGGGCCAACCATGTCCTGGGGGCATCAGGCAAAGCATCTCCAGCTGGTCAAGGGACAGGACCTGCTCTGCTCTGCACTGTGATGGCCTCACCTTGAGTATTGTGTGCAGTTTTGGTCACTGCAATATAAAAAAGGCATTAAGCTATTAGAGAGTGTCCAAAGGAGGGCAGCGAAGATGGTGAAGGGCTTTGAGGGGAAGCCGTGTGAGAAGCGGCTGAGGTCACTTGGTCTGTTCAGTCTGGAGGAGACTGAGGGGAGACCTCATTGCTGTTACAACTTCCTCGTGAGGGGAAGAGGAAGGGCAGGCACTGATCTCTTTCTTCTCTGTGGTGACCAGTGACAGGACCTGAGGGAATGGCCTGGAGTTGTGTCAGGGGAAGTTTCAGTTGGATCTTAGAAAGAGGTTCTTCACCCAGAGGGTGGTTGGGCACTGGAACAGACTCCCCAGGGAAGTAGCCAGAGCACCAAACCTGACAGAGTTCAGGAAGTGCTTGGATGATACTCTCAGGCGCATGGTGTGACTCTTGGGGATGGTCCTGTGCAGGGCTAAGGGTTGAACTCGATGATCCTTGTGGGTCCCTTCTAACTAGGCGTATTCTGTGATCAGAATCATTAATTTTCCACTATTTAAATAGTATGATATCCCCCTGCTCATAATTCCTGGCAGCACTGGTGTCAGTGTTTCATTCAAAATAAACCATAAAGGTGTCTGCCACTTTCATTCATTTCAGGGAGATTGGTGTTCCATCCATGGACCAAACAGCTGCCGTCTTACAGCACAAGGGTGGAAACATACATTATTAGACTTGGGGATGATGAGGAGTAAGCTTAATACTGTTACGCAAAATAGTTTTGACAATATAACTTTTTCTCCGTTTTCCTTGATTGATTTTCTTGTAGATTTCCCAAATGCCCAGTTCCTCTTGTAGATTACACTAATACCTTGTATTTACCACCCTACTGCTACCATTTCTCTCCTGTAACCTTGGTATTCAACTTCTTAGTAACCCCTGTTTATATGCAGTACTTTAATTCAAATCTCCCACAACAAGCACCTCGCCCTCCCTGCTTCCATGTTATATTAAGTCCCAGCCTTGATATGATTAAAATAAAAATACAGTTTTGAACAATTTATATGATGAATTGGAGTGTTTACTTATTGGATCATATGTACTTTTGTGGCTTAAAAAAGATAAATTACTATTTTAGTAATAGAACTCTGCTTAGGTGGATTTTGTTTACAGACATTGTAAAGAAAGTATATAATGCAGGGATATATCTGCATTTAAAGGATTTTGCAGATTATGTAATTCTATTTTTAAAAATACTCAGAAATGTAGGGCGGATGCTCTATGCTACAGACATGTTCAGCATTCATTTTCCATCTGCATATTTTTGAGCTGATATAGGGGCAGGGTAAAAGTGAAAATTATAATAGTGGCGATTCCCTTTCTCAATGGCTGAGGGAGGCAGGGCACTGTTTTGGTGGGGAGAGGGGAGAATTCAACTGTTGGACAGAGCCTCATTTCCTTTCTAGTTGTACTCTTAAAATGGAAGCAATAAACTGATGTTCATGTGTACAGTAAGGCAAGTTACAGAATGTGTATGTACAAAGCACTTCTACTGAAACAGAAAGAAGACACAGTAATGAAAGTGGTGGACTGAGACCAAAACAGAGTGACCCCAGGCAGGCTGGCAGGGCAGAAGTGAGGACTGCCCTCTGCCAGCCAGGGAGTTGCAGGGCAAAGGGAGGGAGAGCAGAGGAAGAAGCTGATAGATCCTGCTGTATTGCCTTGTGTTTACTGACTGTTTTATGCTTTTTTTGTCTGCCTTATTGTTAGGGATTTTTTTCGAGTGGAAATTTCCCCAGTCACATTAGTGTAGTCAAAGAAAAGAACTAAAAAATAGAAGGGTTAAAATGATTCTTTTTTTTACTCTGAAAATTTGGGAATTGAATATCACACAGGAGAAGACGGGAGAGCTGACTCATGATTTGCAAGTGCTAAAGGCTGACACTGCAGTTTCCTCTAACTTCGCTTTAAGAGAAGGAAAGAAAAACAGGACATATTTTTAAAGCTCAGGATTGCATAGAATCATGCATAGTTTTTAGAAAAAGTTTGGCAGCATGGACTGATACACTTAAACTAAGGTGTGCAATAAACAAAAAAATTGTTCTTTTCAACTTGTATTAAAATATGAAATAGAATTGAGTACAGTGTGGTTTTTGTGATAAGAAAGTTATTATTTTGGACTCACAAGACTCAAAATATAACTTTTGATTTTATCTTTTTTTTTGTCAGGTGAGTGTAAGTGTGAGGACATGTGGTCTGGATGCATAATGGGAGATATGGGGTAAGGCATTTCACTAGAGGAAAGTCATGTTCTTTATACAGTGACATAAAGGAAAGGTGTGAAAATGTTTCCCTCTTGTGGTTCAGCGGAATATTTTTGGTGACTCATTTTTCAGAAAGTAAGGAATTAGCTATGTACCTTAGATACTTTCAAAGAAATGTGAAAATAAGTGACTTAATGAGAGGATATGTGAGAATTTTTGGTGAATGCTGATTTAACTTTAAAAGCACTGGTTTCAACAGTCAAGCCATGTTATTGCAAAGAAGCAGAAGCATGCGTAGCTTCTTTTCTCCTGCATGTTTGCTGTTGAGTTATGGGAACAAACAATGACATACCCTAATTCTTGAAATACTGTAATCAAATTTCTGAAGTATGTCTCATTTTCAGTGTTTCTGTTGGAATCTTTCATCTGTATCTATCATTTTTTTATCCCTCAAGTTGTGTGATATTGTCAGAAAAAAACACTCCCATTGGAGGCTGAGTGTACCTGGAGAGATTTTACCTAAGAACTAGTGAATCAGCAAATTTTTGTTACTGATTGAAACTTGATGCCTTCTAATATGTGTATACAGGCCTTAATTCTTATTACAGGCTTCTCTTTCATCATGTGTGTGAGTTAAACTGTAGTCTAGTTTTAGATGTAGGCAGTGCTCCAAGTTTTTAATTCATTTCAAGTGGATCTGCAAATTTTCACAATAGCTTTGTGGTCAGAAAAATTTTGAACAAAGTGTATTTCATCCAAAACTCTTTGAAAGTATGAATGTGTGCATTTTTCACCTTGGTATACCTGAAAACATATACGGTAGGATTTTTCTGATTTCTAGTGTGTTAAAAATCAAATCAGAGAAACATTTTTGATTCTTGAAAAAGTGCTTTCTTATTTAAGGGTCTTAAAATTCTTTATCTGATGTTCAAACCTTTCAAATAATTAGGTACACAAAAAAACCTTTTATTTACCTAGCTTATTGATGAATGTTGGTGAATTCCACAATCTCTGTAGTGTTTAGACCTAAGTGATGAACGCTAGGGATGGAAAGGGCCAGTAATCACTCCTAGCAATGAAGGATAACACTTTGGCTAATATTTTTTTTATTCTGTGATGAGCTGATAGAGGAAAGCCCTTGAGACTCCACAATCTGCTTGAAGCATAACTACTTTCATGACTATGCACCTGAATATAAAGATCACTGAAGTTGCTTTGAGAAAAATTATTTCCCTGTGGAAAGGATCCATGCAAAGATTCATATGGTTTTTAGGTGGGGCACTGTGCCTCAGATTGGCGCTCTGTACTCAACTGAAATTTACTGAGTGGGACACACGATAGGGGGAAGCTGAAATGTTAGATGGTGTTTGTTAGAAGCATGTTTAAAATGGCATAACTCCATTATATGAAAATTCTGTGGGCCAGGAGAGCAATTTCCTCTAAGAGGGAAACAAACTACGATCAGTCTTTGTCTCTTGCAGTATGTATGGGAAATAAATATATTTCTGAGATCAGGCCTGTTAGTGGAACAAGTCACACTTGTGAGAACTACACACTGTGTAATAAGACTTGTGATCCTTGACTTGTAAAAGTTTAGTGAAATGTTCTAAACCTCTCACTTTCCATGAGCTCTATGTCATTGTTGAAATTTCCTTGTCATTTACTGAAAGGATTTCCAATTAGATAGACTTACAAAGAATCACTTTGATTCTGAACAGCATGCTTTTATACTTTTTCTAAACTATAATGTCATATTTCTCCTATTTTGAAAAAAGAAAATACAGTGTAAAAAGCACTAGAGAAAGTAATCCTGCTACCTTATTTCTGTCAGGTACTATCTTCCAAGCAAGTTCTCTGAGTGTGATATTGAAGAGTATCATGAATTTTTAAACAATGGAGGTGGTGCCTGCCTTTTCAATAAACCAACCAAAGTAAGCATTACCTTATTATTGAGTATTATTTCTATTCTATTCCTAATTTAGATGAAACCAAGAAAAATGAAAATTATAATGTTGGGGAAAAAACTGTAATTTTTATATTTCTGGTTTTTTGCTTAGTTCTAACTATTCTGGCAACATATGGGTCTAAGTAGATTATTTTAGTTCATAGTAGTTTGGAAATTATATTTAAATACATCTTTAATAAAGTGGTTTCATGTCCAACAGAGTTCCCAGAGCCTTTGATCTAGAACCATCCCTCATGCAGTTTATTCTGAATATTGTAAATACAATACATTTTTGTATTATATATTTGTATGATATTATTGTATTGTATTATGTTATATATTACAACTGACTGTATTTACTGGGGTTTCAAGTGTCTTGGTAAACTTTTGCACAGCTTGTTTTCTAATTTGCATTAAATGTCTTTTGGTACAAATCTCTGGAGGCTGAAGTAGGATCATTTTTATTTCACATCTGTCCCAAGATGAAGACATGACTTCTATAGCCTCTGCAGGGGGTGCCTTGCCCCACCACCAGACATTTAAGGCAGGTAAATACAAAGCAAGACTAAAGAAACTCCAGCCAAGGTGCAAGGGCTTCTGCAGTGGAGGATTTGCAGCAGTGTTTCAGTGTATTCCTGCTCTGTTTACTGAAGCACATGTTAAAACGTAAAGCAAGCAGAATAATGGTCTTGGCTCTTTTCTATATATAATTAATGTTAGCCTCTGCTTAATGGCTGTCTTTCAACAAGCAAAGAAAAGAGGCTAAGGCAGAAAGACAGTCCAGTGTGGAAAAAAGACTTGATAACTGAGATGGACACAGATGTAAAAGAGAAGAAAGCCAGTTCAGGAGTGATGCATGTTCCTTCTGGTGCATCTGAGAAAAAGTGCATCTTCTGACAACCACAAAGTTTCCATAAATGTTAGAGAGGGGAAGAGAAGGCATCAGATCTGGACAAGCTGAGACTGCTTTTCTCCTAAAGGTCTCTTTTCATGGAATAATGTATTATTAAAAATGGAGAGAAAGCACTGTAATTCATTAATAAGATGTAAGATTTCTAATTTAGAATGCAGATGCATTTTAAAAGTTTGTTAAGGGTGAAGAGAAATACTGGTGGTTTTATTTCTTTGCTGAGTGAATTGTTTACATAGTGTAATGTGACTTACTTGATCTCGAGCACAAGTCCTATGAGGAGAGGCTGAGGGAGCTGGAGTTGTTTAGACTGGAGAAGAGGAGGCTCAGAGAAGACCTCATCACTCTCTACAACTACCTGAAAGGAGGTTGTAGCCACATGAGGGTTGGTCTCTTCTCCCAGGCAACCAGCAGCAGGACAAGAGTGGATGATCTTATGCTGTGCCAGGGGAGGTTTAGGTTGGATATTAGGAAGAAATTTTTTACAGAGAAAGTAATCAGACACTGGAATGGGCTGCCCAGGGAGGTGGTGAATTCACTGTCCCTGGAGGTTTTTAAGGAGAGACTGGATGTGGCACTTAGTGCCATGGTCTGGTAACCATGGCGGTGTTGGATCAAGGGTTGGACTTGATGATCTTGGAGGTCTTTTCTAAACCGGTTAATCTGTGATTCTGTGATTCTATGATTCTGTGATCTTCTTTTAGTGATTTTGTTTACACATCTGTCATTTGAAAAAAAAAACAATTGCCCTGCTCCAATTTAGTTTGGCATATTTACAATTTGTTTCTAATGGCATGCAGAAATGTGGAAGTTAGATGTGGAAGCCATGGTGACTCTTTTATATATTGTGATTGAGTTTGTTTAAAGGTATTGTCAATGGATGTCTGTCTAATTCACAAAGCTGTCAAAGATGTGTTTCCTAGCAAGGACGGTGAAACACAAACTTACTTTTGCTTTTCAGAAATTATGAGATAAAGGAAAGTTGATTTGACAAGATGCAGTGTTTGACAGTGCTCCACTGTTAGATCAGCTATGATCCCGAAAATTACATCAGTGGCTGCTGAAGCAGATTGAACATATGCGCTTTTCAAATGAATGGATGAATAATATAAATTTTGGGAAAAGTTACACAATTTGCTTTTAATGTGTTTTTTTTTCTTCAATTTCATATTTAGCTGTCCCTGTGTACTGTAGCAAATTGGCCCAATATTTTCACAGAATCACAGATTATGCCTAGTTGGAAAGATCATCGAGTCCAACCCTTAGCCCTGCACAGGACCATCCTCAAGAGTTACACTATATGCCTGAGAGTATCATCCAAGCACTTCCTTAACTCTGTCAGGCTTGGTGCTCTGACCACTTCCCTGGGGAACCTGTTCCAGTGCCCAACCAGCCTTTGGGTGAAGAACCTCTTTCTAATATCCAACCTAAACCTCCCCTGACACAACTCCAGGCCATTCCTCAGGTCCTGTGACTGGTCACCACAGAGAAGAAAGAGATCAGTGCCTGCCCTTCCTCTTCCCCTCACGAGGAAGTTGTAACAGCAATGAGGTCTCCCCTCAGTCTCCTCCAGACTGAACTGACCAAGTGACCTCAGCCACTCCTTATATGGCTTCCCCTCAAGGCCTTTTCAAGGCAGGATGCTCTGTTACTGCCATCTCCTTGTCTCTGTTTTGCAGCCCACCTAGACATAAGGAAGAAGTTAAGATGTCTGGAAAAATACATAGGAAACAAGCAGTTTTTACAACTCCTTAGTAACTCTAAAAGATAATTGCTTGCATACATTTTATGTTAAATTCTACATATGCATTTCATGCTGCAGTCAAATTTCCATTTCAATAGGGGGATCTAATAATAGCACATCAACCTGTGTCAGGCTGTGGTTTGTGGCACAGTGAAATGCGCGGGGTGATGCTTCATCCTGTGGACTACTGACAGAGAGGCAGCAGGTGGAGAGAAATGCACTCTACACCATGAATGATGTACTTGTGCAGATGGCACAAGAGAACTTAGAGGACAATCTGCAAAATTTTAATCTTATGATACATTTATATGCCTTCTCATTTATTTTCTTTTAGAAGAATTATGTGTTGTAATTTTAGAAAAACAGAAACAATGAAACTGGAAAGAATAGAATATGAGTGTCTAAGTGTTCATTAGAAGAGAGTATAGCACACAAGTATACAGATTTAGATATTTTAAGTTACGGTTCAGTGGGAAGACTGAAAGGAAAGGGAGGAAGTCTCACCAGCTATACTTCCTCATCTCCCTTATGTGATACACGCTTATAGAAAACTGCTGAAAGTTCCCAACTGTGGTAGAGGAAAAGGGAAAGAAAAATCCAACTACAACAAAAACTGACAAAGAAACCCAGCTGCTTGACTTTCCATGCATTTCTAAGCCACATACTACCAAAGGAGAAATTTTTATGGGTTTTCCTTCTGAACTTACAGTGCAGGCTTTAACCTCTGAGCCCTCATCCCTTGAATTTCAGAACAACAGCAATTGCAACCACTGTGAAGATAATGAAAGCATCATATTGTTTTAATTTTCTTCCTTTATTGTCACATTTTTTGTTTTTCATTGTAACTTCTGCTCAAACTGAATTTGCTGTAAAACTGACAGTTATGCATGGAAGTTACCATGTGACTGGGCAGTATTGCTGAACTAATTTAAAGCAGTGTTCATTCTTTGTACACCTCAGTTGTGTTCTCTTAGTCTGTTTCAGACTGGATACTGTTTTTCAGTTAATAAATTTAGAGTGCTAGGTAAAAAACCATGTTGCACAGAGTAAATACGACAATGATTCCCTTAGGAGAGACATGCCCTTTGATTTCTGCATTTGCCCTGCAGCTTCTGGATCCTCCAGAATGTGGCAATGGCTTTGTGGAAGATGGAGAAGAATGTGACTGTGGGACAATAGCAGTAAGTACAATGCACTTTAAGTGAGTAACTAGATTCTCCAAGACTTGGTGCTGCCCGTTGCTGCCATTAACAATAAGTGGGGGAAGACAAGCAATGCGAAGGTCCTGTGCCAAAGAATTCAGAACTTCTTACATTTTCCATCATGTTTAACAGAATGTGGTCCAGCTTTTTTATTTTATCACCACATAAATTCTGAAGAGTAATAGTAATACCTGCCTGTGCAGAATCAGGCCTTCAAAGATGTTAAAGAAAGTATTTTGCTAGTTGGGAACACGACTCTGGTCAGTGCTAAAATGTCAGTATTTAATGATTGACAATATGAAGTTAGAAAAATTATTTTCTATATTGCATAGGAAACAGCAGTTTCACGCCCCACAAGTGCATGCCTTTTTCTTCTTCCAGGTGCCTAAAAGCCTGATTAGAATTCCATTCAGGTAGCATGCTGAGATGAGAAGTAATAAGAGAGCTTGGGGCTCATGTGCTTTTCCCATGTATTCTGTTATAAGTGTGTGTGTTCCTCAGGAGTGTGCCAGTGAAGGAGGAGAGTGCTGCAACACTTGCACCCTGACAGCGGGCTCCCAGTGCAGCAACGGGCTTTGCTGTCGGAAGTGCCGGGTAAGGGCAGTGACCTTCACTGCAGCATCCTGGTGGGAATGCATCCGGGTGGCTGCAGGTACCACATCCCTTCCAGACCTTGTGATTGCTCTTCTGAAAGCTTACCTTTTAAAATTGGCTGAAATCTGATTTGTCTGGGGCTATACTCTGTCTTTTAGGCTTGGCTTCTTGGGGCAGGGACTGTCATCAAATGCAGAGGTAAATTAAATCCTTCCAGTTTCAGAGAAGTTTTAATCAGGTTGAAGTTCCATGAGATTTCATTAGATGTCCTTGTGCCATTCGCAGTGCCATACGTGCTGCTCTGGATTTGCCCCATGAGACTGAATGGGAAAATTGTACCACAGAGGGTCTGAGAAAAGGATAGAGTAACAAAACCAAAAGCACAGGTAGCAGAATTGTTCAGAAGGGTTCGTCTAAAAGACACATGACTTCAGTTTCAGTTTGGTCTGCCTGTGTCTCCTTATGTTTGGACTGACTGAAACCCCATTGAGTAAAAAGAACCAAGCCCTATGTAAACTGTAAGGTGTTCTTCCTGATACATCAGTAAATAGTAAAAAGAGGTTTAACCAGATCTTGGCTGTAAGGGAGCCCAGCTAAATATGACTTCAGATAGTTGTTTATACTCATTTAGTAATAATGACAATTAGTATTAATGTAATTAAAACTCTGGTGTACTATGTGTGATATTTTTATCTTTGTCTGTGCACATTTGATGGTTTCATTTCCTTGGGAGGATCATTAGTAATAACTGCGGACCACATTCTCGACGTTTTGCTCATCCTAATGTTAAAAAAAGAAAAAGCACAGATTATGCTGGAACAGATCACATTTCCCTTAGCACATTCCTTTTTTTAATGTAATATAAAAAAAAAAATCAGCAGATTGCTAGTGTGGGTGAATTTTGTTCAAGAATCCAAGTCACATAGGCAGTACCTTAAAGACTATCAGAACAAAACTAAGCTTCTGTATTTTTTGCAAAGAACACAAGGTTTTATCTACATACAGAGTGGCAAGGGTGAGCAAATGAACAGAAAAGTAGAATTTTGCAGAACAGGTATCCCCAGGAGGTGCTAATCAGGACAACTCAAAAGACCATATATAAGAGTTCCCAAACTTGGAGTTACCTTCCCCTGTAATACCCTGCCTGAAAGCAGGATTGAAGGATGGATTGAAAGCAAAACATGGTGAGTGTACATCCTAGCATCCTGTAATGTCTCTGACAAAATTCCTGTCTGCATTTTTCCAAAGACCGGTAGGAAAAGGAAGCTGAAGGCTCAGAAAGTACCCTAGTCTAGCTCTTCCACTGATTGGGCCCGTTGGCACCAGTTGTGGAGTTAGCAGTTTTCCCCACCAAAATGTGTGTGCATGTAGACCAAAAAAAAGGAAAACTCAGTGCTGCAAAATGTATTGGGTATCACAGGGTTAAGAAAACTTTCAGGATAAAATAAGGCATCTGTAGTATGTCCATGACCAGAAGCACTAACAATTTCCACAAATGGGATGTCTTCCTGCTTTTCCAGGTCTTGAGACTTAGCCCATTGTTAAATATCTGGTCACTTGGAAAATTGTTAAATATCTGGTCACTTGGAAAATTATGTACAGAATTCAGTACATTTAGTAATAGTTTCCATTCTGCAACAACAGTGGGGGATTATGATAACCAGAGTGTTCAGCCATGGAGCTCTGTGGTGTTCTTCACTCCTAGAGAGAGGATCAGGATCACTCTTTTTATGTTGTAAAGAAGACTAAAATAGTCATAGAACGGCACGATGACCTGGTCAGGATAATGCTGAAAGCCACTGTGGTATTGGTTTGATAAATCCCAGGTGTTCTGTGTTCCAGGAGAGCACTTCTCCTGCTTGGTCCCCCAGTTGATGCACTTGGGAGGGAGTGCCTCAGAGAGTGGTATCACTTGCACGAGTAAAAGGCTTGAGTGGTGCGGCAGTCACACCACAGAAAGTGTTTGCACTTCAGTCAGCACATGAATATTTCCCATTTTTTATTTTAGATAAAGCTATAAGGAAGCATTGCATTTAAGGCAAGATATGGAGAAATGAAGAAACTAATTTTCTGTTCTTTTTTTTCCAGTTTGAACCTAAAGGAGTTTTGTGTCGAGAAGCGGTGAATGATTGTGATATTGCAGAGAACTGCACAGGAAATTCTAGTCAGGTGATTTTTGTGTCTTCTATCCAAAGACTAAAAATCCCACATGTAGTGTCGCAATCACAATGAATGTTACTGTTTTGTGTAGTAAGGTAAATAAAAATTGTGTTAAACCTGTTGATACTGAAGAAACCAGCATGATACTGAAATAATTTTTCATATTACTTTTGTTGTATACTTTGCTTTCATGCTTGTCTGATCTATGATCTATTACTTATTTTATATTTCTATAGTGTTCTCCTAATATTCATAAAATGGATGGATATTCATGTGATAACAAACAGGTAATTAGCACTTCAGTTTGTTTTACGTTCTTTCTGCTGTTGTAAATAGCTTTTTATAGATTTTATTTTTTAAGATCTTTGGAAGTCACCTGGGACAGTTCTGCTAACATTCATGAGTTTTGGGTGCTTGTCATATTTTCAATGAAAAAAAGCTAGAATCACATTAGCTCCCTCAGTAGAAAGCGTGTGACAAATCTGTAGAGTAAAAAATACATATTTTGGAAAATCAAGTGATTTGAAACCTGTTCTGTATTTTTTTCTTTCTTTCTAGGGTATTTGTTTTGGAGGAAGATGTAAAACCAGGGACCGGCAATGTAAATATATCTGGGGTGAAAGTGAGTGAATGTTATTGTTTCTACATTGGTTGTAATTCATGTGGCTTGAAAGATTATTTTAGCTAAAAAAAATTATGGAGGAGACATATTGAGAACCATTGAAAATATCTAGAACTATATGTCCCTCCGACTCTTCCCCCTTCATTTCATCTTTCCATCCTCTTTTCCAGCTCTTTCTCCAGTGTTTGTTAGCCTACTGGTGTTTACTCTGAAGTCTGAGGTTTAAGTTCTCATTAATAATCACCTAGGGAGTCTATACTCTTTAATTTAGGCTCATTAGTCTCCATTAGGGTTCATTAATTAATTTCAGTGTCTTTTGGACATTTTTGACCAATAACCCCTCATCAATCTGAACAAAATCTAAAATCTCTTTTAATTCAGAAGAACATTGTGCAGTTTCATGGACCCCCTGCATATCATGGTACTTCAGTTCACAAATTGGGAAACCCTGCTTTCTTGATTGTGCATTCCCATTTCCTGTGACCTGGCTTTTCAAAGTCATCATCATCTTAGAAGAGATTTGTTTCTGTTTTTAGAAGTGACGGCTGCTGACAGGTACTGCTATGAGAAGCTGAATATTGAAGGAACTGAGAAAGGAAACTGTGGAAGAGACAAAGAGTCTTGGATACAGTGCAATAAACAGTAAGTTGATCCATTTAGAAAACAACTGGTATGAGTTTTTTGATCCCTGATCCATTTCTTTAGCTGATATGAAGAGGCTCAAAAAGCCTCTGTGTGGATCAGAATTCTCTTGGCCGCCTTCTGCAGACCTTTGTGCAAGAAGTTGTGGAGGAAGCAGAGTGTTGAGAAGAGATGATCTCTGACAAGAGAGCACCATCTGAGCTTGGGAAAACTTGGACCAAAAGTGGCCCTAGTACTCTTGGTGAGGCTTAGCAGTGAGGGGGAGAGTAGCCTGTGGTCTCACGTCTTGGTGTGGTATCTTTTTATGCTGTGCCATTGCATTGCTAAGTTGCATTCACTTTTCATTGTATTGTAACTTTTCAAATATTTTCCTGCAAGTTGTTGCCTAAACCATTGTTTCACGTTCTGTATTTATGCAGTTGATTATTTCTGCCTATTTTTGAACCTTTCACCAGTCCTTATAAAACAGTTTTTTCAGATTTCTCCATTCTGTCAGTGCCATTTGAATTCTAGTTCTGCCTACTGGTAAACTGATGTCTTTTTCCACCTTTCTGTGCAGATTTGATAACCTTACTTCTGTTCCATTACAAATTCATAAGTAAAAAATATTCAGTAGTATGTGAGATGCCAGACCCTACTATTCTGACAGTGTAAAAGTCTCCACACATGAGAAGTAAAAGTTGCTTCAGCAGTTGAATTAAACTTCATGTCTGCAGTTCCCTTACATATGTGTCATATGAGAGTTTATTTAAAACCAGTATCTACTGTTGCTCCTCTGTGGACAAGTTACTGTGTTTTGATATGTTATTAAATCAGTTTGATGTGATTTGTTCTTGACAACTTCCTCCTTGCTGTTACTCAGAGCGTTTTTGATAATACGTTATAAAATACAGATTTTTCCCAATCTAAGCTCAAGGAGAAAAATTTTCTTGGGAACCACATTATTTATGGGAGTTATTGTCAGTGGGAGAAAAAAGGAGTAGCAAATATGTAACCAAGAAAGTGAAGAAAACCTTATATTTTTTATTATTCATTTTAATTGAATTTTATTTTTTATGAGTATCTTTTTATTCTTTCAATGCAGAGATGTGCTTTGTGGATACCTTCTATGCTCCAATATATCCAGTGTGCCCAGACTTGGAGAACTTGATGGTGAAATCACAACATCCATCTTGCACTTTGGAAGAGTCTACAATTGCAGGTATTTGGAAATCCTGAAAACAGAACAGTGGATATCCATCTTGCATAGAAAAGCTGCTTTATCATTCCTTAGTGCAGAAAAACTATTTCCGTGAAGTTTTTTTTCCTGTTAGCACATAACCATTATTCCATTTCAACCTTTGTTAAGCTTCAGGAAATTAACTGCATTGTGGGGCCTGCAACTCTTTTGCAGTCCCCTCTGTTCAGTGTTTAATTTTGCCTGTAGAGATATAATGCTCTTCTCAGGCCCCTTGATTTTACATTCTTTAGTATTTGTAAAAGTACTTAATGTACCCAAAATACTAAGACATATGCCTGCACTGCCAAAGCTAACTGGCAGCTTAATTTGTTGCTATATGTTCGATGAATCCCAGTTATAGACATGGTATGTTTTCATAGTTTCGTAGAACTGTAAGATGAAATAAAGTCCTAAATAAGTAAACTCAGTGTTTTATGTAACTCTAGCTCTTTCACAAGAAAAATGGTCTTTGTTTTCACCATTACATTTGTTTGATGTAGATATACTATGTTTTACTTTGTTTCACGTTAGAGCCAGTGACATAACGAAGCCAATACTTAGTCTTACTGGTCCTGTGTGTAGTATAATGCTGATAGAAATAAAGGCAGCAGCCCAGAACCCAGTTTCTCAAGTAGACCCATCTATTCACAGCACAAGTCTCCAAGATCCTCTTGGTTGTCTTGCAGTGGTGGCCATGTGAAGCTTGATGAGGAGACGGACCTGGGATACGTAGAGAACGGGACACCGTGTGGGCCCAACATGGTGTGCCTTGACCATCGCTGCCTCCCCACTGAGGCCTTCAACTTCAGCACCTGCCCAGGCACTACAGACAGACAGATTTGCTCAGGACATGGTGTATGTTCTTGCACTCTTTAATCCCTTTTACTGTTTTTACTGAGTACCTGGCACTGTGTAGTGTACTAACCTGTACAGACTTTTCAGGAAGCCAACAGTATGACTCTAGAAGTCTTTATGCCAGAGAAGTTTTTCAAAAGGAAAAGGTAAGGAGGTACCTAAGTAAACCTAATGCATTCCTATCAAGGCATCTTAAGCAATGTGTATGTGTGTAAGTATGTACTAGTTTTACAAAAATTTTATCAATCAATTTTTTTGCTATCACTTTTGCTAACTTGATTGATGTTTCTTCTGGCAATGTAGTGGAGAATAAATACAAAGGTTTTATGCATTGAGAAACTTGGTTCTCTGTTTTTCCAGATGTTCTTTTTAGTAACCTCCTTATTGTGCGAACAGCCAAGATAGTTCATAAGGTTGTTGGATTTTGTTGGCTGAGAGTTACTTTGCTTGGAGGAGGGGGCAGTGAACCAGCTTTTGGCTAGTGGCAGCTTCTCTGCTTGGTGCACAGCCTGTGGCTTTGCTATGGCCCTGGCAAGTCCCCATGTCCCTCACAGTTTGAAACAGTGTCCAGGTCCCTATGGCCGAGATGAGATTAAAGGAGTTGTTCTCTCATGTCTTTTGTCTTGTATACTGTATTAAAACTCCCTTTTTAATCTGAAATCAACCACTTCATCATATTTTGTAAAAAAAAGTCTTGAGATCAGAGTCTCCGAAAGCAATTATAAATGCATTAAAAGATATTAATGTACTTTATACATATTACTTCTATTTATATAAAATGTAATAGTACATTTAATGCATTTATATCTAATACATAAATTTTTTTGTAAAATTTTGCAGGCAGTCAAAATCAGTGCTTTATCACTGTACCTATACTTAAGGTATTAATTACGGGAATGGATTAATTTTCTGATTTTTTTCTGAGCTCCACTTTTGGCTGCAGGTTTGTAGCAATGAAATAAAGTGCGTCTGTGACCGATTCTGGGGAGGAGACGACTGCAGTTCTCGCATCAAAGATTATCTGTTTTTTGATAAAGATGCCATCAATAAAGGTATGTTGTTATAACTTTTACCAATAACTGAAAAATCTTGGATTTGAGGAATGTTCCTTAACCAAAACTAGGTCTCCTACTCTTTCAGTTAGCATACAACATGCTGCACCATTAGAAGCCTTGTTCCTCTCCCTTCCTCCCACAGCAGAAGCGCTCAGTGTCTGTAAATGAGGCCTCAGACCTGGGTTTGGATGTGCATGGTGCTGCTCACAAGCACTCAGTACACCTTTTGGAGCTGGTACCAGTGTGTGCGGCTCTACCTTGCCTGTCCCAGACATCTGAGGGGCCTTATTACATGTATTAGTGGATCAGGACAAGCAGAAAAGTTACTGGGGCTTTTCATATCCAGAGGGAAAGGTCATGTTACTTACATGATTGGTTTTTATTTGTAGTATAAATTTCTTATTACATGGCCAGTGTGCAGCATGTCGGCACACAAATTTTTGGCTTTTACGTTTTTGGGGTGAAAGTTTTTATTCGACTTTAGGCTTGCCTACAAGAGAAGGTTATACTGTGGAAAAAAGAGCATGTAAATGTTTGGCATTATAAATCCTTGTAGGGGGGACAGTTTACCATCTTTCAGAATATCTCTTTTGGTTAATTTACTCAGCTATAGAAGAGATTTGAACAAAACCAGACAGTCACTTTTATTGCAACTTAAACATGTATTTGCCAGGCAGTTCATAAGGATGTAAGCCACAGCAGTTTGATATTGATAATATTGTATTGACATACCTGACATGACTGTCCCATGTAGCAAGTGTTCAGTTAAGGGATTAGACACAGAGATCAAAGCTTGATTTACAGGTGATCTTTTATGTCCATGCTATACTTCAAGATTATATCACTGCTAACAATTAATCAACCTAATACAAGTTGTTCAGGCAGGTTTTTGAAAAATGGTGCATTTACTGGTTTTGTGTATTCTTCTCCTAAAACACTATAATTTTTCCTCTTTCTTGTGTTTCCAGGTGTGGTTAGCACAAATATAATAATAGGGGCTATTGCTGGCACCATTTTAGTGTTGGCTCTCGTTTTAGGAATAACTGGTTGGGGTTACAAGTAAGTAAGTTTTGTTCTTCTTAATACAGTTAAGAAATGTGTGTATTTCATCTGGTAGCCAATTATGTTATGAAAATAGCAATCTAAAAAAATCCTACTTCAGTAATATTTCTACAGGGACATTCTTATAGTACTAATATTTTTCAAGCACTTCTTACATTTGTATGTGATTTTGGAGAGCTTGATCCAGGTTTGAAATTCATTCCTCATTTCAGTTTGGGTTTTTTTTCTTTTTTTTCCTTTGGTAAACGATCAGATTATGATTTTACTGTATCTGACAAAGGAAATACAAAGAATACAGTCTGATTCAATTATCGATTTTTCCTCATAATGAAGTAAATTTAACAAGATTAGCCTTCAGTTTGTCAGTAAAGCATTTAACCATATGCTTCCTTAAACAGATGTTTAATTTAGTCAGCTTAAGCTGAAATTAATTCAGGCACATTTTTTGGTCAGAAAAATCTGTAATTTGCAAATAAGGTGAAAGTTCTTGCCTGGTGTAGAACTGTCAGTGCTCACTGAGAGGCCAAATCGATAACAGTAGCCTGAGTGATCTTTTTCATTTTTCCTTCTTTTATGGATTTCTTCTAAAAATAGAGGGATTTATGGTTCTTTGCTTGTAATAAAAAAAGATTCAAGGTACAGACTTTATCATCTGTTTGGGTGAGACTGGCTCTTGAGGTCCGTCCTCCCTGGGTCCTTGGTGTGCTTGGAGGGCAGGGCAGGTTCAGCTGCAGACAGTGCTACAGCTGGGACATGGCCCCAGAGGTTTGGCATAACAAACTGTCACATCCCATGCTGGTCTGTTAGACTGAGGTAGGGCTGAGGGCAGCTCAGAAATATGTAAGGAAACAAGCATTTGGAAAAAAACATGAAGATTAGGATTGTAGAAAGGTAGGTTATACTGTCTTTGTATATCACTCTCAGTTTCTGACAGCATTTGAAAATCTGGACTTCTCTTTTCTGTAAAAGTCCAAAAGTTAAGGGCTCATTTTGAGATCACATCTAGCCAATGAGATTAGTATTGGAGGTGGAGGGCAAGAGTGAACCTTTCACTAGCAGCTTTACGATAAATAGACTTAAATCCGTCATGAACTGTACCTCCAACTCAGCACTGACTTTGGCCATCATCATGATTTTTCTAAGTTATTCTGATTTAGTAGGTTTGTAAGTATGTTTATTTGTGAACTGTTTTTGTAGAAATATTTTGAACTAAAATTTCATTCTGTATACATTGCTCTTCTTTTTACATTTTTTCTATCTTACTGCTGACCTGCATACTTACTGACCTGCATACTAATAACTCATTCTTCCTTCTTTCTCTTCTCTTTGTATGGAAAGAAACTACAGAAGACAGAGGTATGTGATAAAAGTAATGGAATGTATCTTAGAAAGCTCTGAAAATAGCTTTTTTCTTGTTCATTTACATACTATAAAGAAAATATAGTGATGAATTATCATATTTCAAATAATATTTCCTTGAATATATGAAAGTGGTATTCTATTAATAAATTGCTTGAAATCCTGATTTCACTGGACTCAGTAGCAAAAATAATGTTTACTTCTGCAATAGACTATTTTATTTAGTAAAACAGGGGAATATTTCTAATAAGAGACTGAAAATTGGCTATTAGAGATGAAAGTGTTCTTGGGAGGCTAAGAATTAAATAATTAATATTAGCATGATGTTCAGGAGCCTTTTGAGACAAATTCATTACTGGAGCTTCTCTGCAGTTAAAAATACAATGCAGTTAACTTGCTGTGTGAATGAAGAGCCCATTCTTTCCCGTCACCCTGTTCAGTTGATGTTGTAGCTAAAGCATGGTACTGTCCTCAGCACAGGGCTGAGCTTTCATCATTGCAAGCTTGTGCCAAAACCCAAACTGTTCCAAGTGACTTGTGTTTGGCCCCTGGAAGACCACCTCCCTTTGATCAGCCATCTGCCTGGCAGATGGGTCTTCTGGGAAGGAGTTGGCTCCTTCCTCTCCCAGTCCACCAAAGATAAGAGGGTTTCTCAAATTCCCCTGTTTTCTGCCTGTACCATTGCCTCCTGGTCCAAGCTGCTGCTTTATTTGTTGCTGCTACCCGTTGTGCTTGCTCTCCATTTCTCCTTGTGTAGCACTTTCTCTGCTAGACTCAAAATACTCGTGAAAGCAGAAAAGCACTGCCAAGTGCTGGTTGTGTGCTACAAGGTCAGATTGGTGAAAGGTACAGTAACAGGAAAAGGGCAAAGTTATTGAAATCAAGCCTTATGCAGAGGTTGGTGGGAAGGAAATGCCACCCGGCACTAGGATGGCAGAATTTAAGGGTTTGGTGCTGCTTAGTGGTGTGTGATGTACCTCTTAGTGCAGACTAACATGGCCATCAGGTCACTAGTGTGGGTGTTTCAGTATTGGCTGACAACAGAACAGAGAAAGAGACCACCCCATGCATGTTTGCCTTGGAATATTAGAGAACTTAACTTTTTCAGATATCCGTATCTCCAGAAATTAGTTTATGGCCAGAGAGCTGTGAGTATGCAGTCAGTCTGCAGCTGTGTCTGGGAATGGGCAGAGTGGAAACTGGTATAAACTGAGGCTTCTGAAGGTAATGGAGGGCTCCATCACTTTAAAGATGATGGAGATATTTAGTAACTAAATCTCCTTCATGCTGAAAATGAAGTTCTCTAGGCTGACTTCTAAATAGAATAATTTTGGAATTTTGGATAAGTGCAAGGAGTGCTCCATAAATGGAAAAAAAAGACATCCACCAGATTGTCCAGGCTGTCCCTTTTTTTTTTTTTTTAAATTGTTTATGATTACTCCTTAAATGAAGATGAAAACAAGCTATTATTATACTTTTGAGCATTGCATAAGGGATGATACGTGGTAGCACTAAGCAACTGAAGCAAGTAAACTGAAAGTAGCAAGAAGAGCCAATTAGCAAGGATTCTGCCAGCTGGGATAGTGTGGCTGTAAAGGGCACAGCTACATGGGAGAAGTTATTTCTGATGGAGTAGCAAGAGAGCAGTTTGCTAGCGGAACCCTGGGGAGCAGAGCTGCCCACACTGAGTCGACTCTGAACACACGCATGTATTAGCTGAAGATTGGGATGAGAAATGAAGCTTGAAAGGTGTTAGAAGATGGAGTGTGGAAGTACTGCATTATACTAATGATTTATGTGCCATGTAGTTATATACTTTAAATATTTTAGGAGCATTAGAAATTCAGATATTCCATGAAGAGATCCCAGTTCAGATCTGTAGTTGGACACAATCTGAATGTAAATCAACCCAATAAATGTGCATCTTAATAGGGGCAGACTGAAACAAAAAGGCCTTGGAGAGTGCAAGGCTAAATAGATGCTTAAGTTGATGATGCTATGAAATAGCCAACTTTCAGAGTAGCTACTTGTACTTGGGAGGATTTTTCAACCTGATGGAACTATAACTGGAATATTTGTATGGCAGGTTTTTTCGGCTGGTGATGAATTCACCATCTACAAAAACGTTGTATAACTTGATTAGAACTTTCTAATGCATAGATAGTTTTATGCACCATAATGGAACCTCTTGTACTGGAAAAGAATAGCCTATTATCAGATATGTGTGACATTATTTTTGTGTGTCTTGGCAGATTGAGTCTACTGTGGTAATCAGGAGTAGGTGAGAATCTCTGACACTGGTGTTAGTTCCCCTGCACAAGAAATCAGTTAAAAAAACTGGAGATTTTTATCCTCCTGAGGTTTAAACAACTCAACAGGTTGCTATTCTTGAATTCAATAATCATCACAAAAGTTAAATGGAAAGCATCTATCTCAGAAGGAAAAAAGCATTCACTTTTCCTGAATTCCTTTTTGATGCAGGCATGTATTCAGCTCAGGCTCAGTACTGGTGCTGCACCTGGGGGTGTTTTTTGCGACCGGCATGATGAGCCATTTGAAATGTCTGAACTGGTTATCCAGTGTCTCAATAAACACAAACTGTTCACTTTGAAAGTTGTGATCAGGGTTTACCTGTGAAATTCTCCTTGTTTTTACTTACCAAAACCACATAACCACTTAACAGAAGCGCGTGGGAGTTTTCTCTCAGATGGTTGAATTATGTATTAGTAGCCTTATTGTTTGTGATTAACGGGTTTCCTCGCTATCCTTACCTCTTTCTTTTAAACTAATGTTCATGCATGTTTGTGTGCGTGCTAGTTCCTGTCATGTTTTCTGACTCTACAATGTTTATTATACTTTAGACAAATACCCCAGGGAGATTATGTAAAAAAGCCGGGAGAGGCCGACTCTTTTTATAGCGACATGCCTCCTGGAGTCAGCACAAACTCTGCATCTAGTTCTAAGAAGAGGTCTGCTTTTCTGTCGCATTTTCAGATTTCTACCTGTTCCATCACCCATTATTCCATTAGTCAGAACATTTCATTGTTTTGCAGCAGGTTTGATTCTTTCTTCTTTCTTTGTGGAATGTTTGAAATAGCATCCTTTTTGCTTTGATTACTGATTTTTCTCCTATATCCTAAGCTACTAATTATTGTGATTAGGCTAGAACAAAAACGTTTTGCATTGTAAACAAACTTTGGTTTAATCAAATTTTCATCATCTTCCTGCTTGAGAATTGTTTTCAAGTAGACTGTAAAAATAATTGCTGGCTGAAAAAAAATTAAATAAAAAATCCACAACTTTTTAAGTCATGGTCATGTAATCAAAGGAAAGGAACACTGTCTTGCTTCAGTAATGGTTATAAACATAAAATGTTAAATATAAATGTTATTTTTATATCTTTATTTGTCAGTGTCATTAATTCACTGTGTTGAGCTAGACTTCTGCTGTCTCTTATTAAAGATGATAGTGCTTGCATTTTATTCCACTTACTAGACTAGTATACTAAATGCTCACCAAGCATTATCTTAGAAAATAATTCTACAAAGACTTTCTGTAGTTTTCAGTTTACTATCATGAGAGAATTAGATTTTGTCCTTGATCCGATTTCACTAATTCTGTTATTGTTCCAGTTGATTAAAACGCCCAACATTTTAAAATGGAAAATTCATTGAAAAGCATTGAGAGTCATTGGTATTTGCTAAGGTCATGGTGCTTACCATCCCTCTGCAGTTAGAGATCCTTTAATTATGAAAATCTCCAGGTAGCACTGTAAAACAATTTGTGAGAAGCACTGTGTCCTAGGAGGGATTGACCGTCCTGAACTACTTCACAGGAAAACTGCAATTCTCAATTCTTGTCTCACTAAGCAGCCTATAACTGTGCAGTTGGTGAAGCCGTTTTCTATGCTGTTATTTCAATGAAAGTAAAGAGAAATGTATGGAAGGGACACATTTGCTATTTTGGCGTAGCTGCTTGATCCTATTGCAACTTCATTCAGTTTGTTCTAATGAATATGTTATTAGGAAAACTTTAGTAGTGATTAATTAATGATTTCTAATTTTTAAATTTGGTTTTTTAGATGTGTGGGTGGATACATTATTGTTTTTTTTCAGGAAGCAAACATTAATCTTAAATGATTTAGTGTTTGTGTTGGAGAATTTTTTTTCATTTGGATGAAATTTTGCAAAAAGTCTTGGGAAAGCAAATTTTCATAGCTTCGTGTATCAGGTTCAAATACCAGTTAAGAAAAAATTTCTTTTTAAATGAATGTAATTTAATGTGTTTCTTCTTTCATTCAGTATCTGTGTTTCTTTTCATACTTCATTTATTTCATATGTCTCTGTTTATTATTTGTTCCAAAAAGCTAATGGATTCTAAGGTCTGTCTGTACTAGAGAGTTTTGTTGTTCCCCACCGCCAGTTCAGGTATGTTGTGCCACTGTCAAGTCTGGAAAAGTAAGTCTGACAAATATTCCATTAACATTGTGATACAGCTGACATAGTCCTTCCATTTTAATGCCCAGAGTGCTATTTCCTACCTTCTGAGCTGATTTTGATTTGCTCTGTGTGCTGGTATGGATGGCATCTCCTGGGAGATGTTAGAGTAGCTGGGCCGTGGGGTGCCTGGACTTCTCCATGCTGGAAAGCACTTTGAAATATTATTTGGATTCAGAGGGCTTTCAAGGATTAAGACATAACTTTATGATAACTCTTGCTGTTATGAAATAGCAAACACCAAAACCAGTATATAGCAAGATATTCCTGAACCTGAAAATAGACTGTGAGGGGGAGAAAATGTTTAAAAATCTGTCAGTGGATCTGTTGGTTCTCAGACCTTTCATGCTATAATTAAGTTTCAATTAATGAAACCCTGAGTGTACTTCACTGTGGCTGTGATTAGCCTGGTTTTTTGGAAACTGAAGAGCATCTCTCAGATGCCTGCCCTCCAAGGAAAACAGAGACTGAAAAATGCAAGAGTATCCAGACTTAAAAACTGCAGAAAGAGGTCCTTTAAGCAAAACTTCTTTGCAATAAGTAAGCCATCTATTATGAATTTTTCAACTTCCTCTTCTCTTTTGGAAATAATTGTAGATCTCATGGCAAACAGCTGAGCAGCGGCTCTAGTTCAACAAGAGGGAGCCTGTTGCAAAATCACACAGGTTGGACATCACCAACACACATCTCTGGCTCTTAGAGGGAATACAAGAGGAAAGAAAAACTTCAGTTTGCACCAAGCACCTCGATATAAAGACTATTTTTGGCTTTGAGTTTAGCATTAGAAGTATACACTGCAGCAATTGACTAATAAAATATTATAAAAATTCAAAATTATCAAAAATGAGGCAGAGTTACCTCTCCCCTGACACTACCAGCTCTGGGTGGGAAGATACTTATCACGGACTCCTGAGCCCCTGAGACTGATAGCAGTGGGGTGAGGTAAGCTGTCCAGGCTTTCCTGCAGCAGGACAAGGAGGGAGTGGGCAGCTTGCAGGTGGGATGTGCTTGACTGCAAGATAAAAAAACCTTGAGGTGAGCACAGTTGGAAGAGCATTTTCCATCTAGGAGCTGGGGCAGAACTGCAAATCCAAAGGAAATTTGGTGCGTGCTGGTGTTTGTGCATTCCACAGACAACAAGTGAGAAAGCACTGCTGAAGCCTGACTCTTGAACGTGGGCACACTGGACCACTGCAGAGACAGCTGCAAAGTGTAACTGCAGAAATCCTGGAGGCTCTGCTAGTGCAGACAGACCTTAGGCTGTGTTTTGTCACTAGCCTCGGGAATGTGACTGAACCACTGAGTTAACATGATGTGAGACAATACCCTTAACAATAACCGCATCTGAGCCCTCCTATTCCAGGTCAAATGGATTATCTCATTCCTGGAGTGAAAGGATCCCAGACACAAAACATATTTCAGACATTTGTGAAAATGGGAGGCCTAGGAGTAATTCTTGGCAAGGTAAGTGTGAACCACTGTGCTGGCCACAGTGGAAACCAGCCTATGGACCATTGCTGCTCTGCTGGAAGTTTAGCTGATCTTACGACAGCAGCATGACTCCTTAAAATTGTGCTGATTGTTATTACCCTGGACTTAGGATTTAACAGCACCCTACAAAAGTGCCTTTTTTTGCACAGTGCTTTGTCACATAGAAATGACATTTAATTTCTCCCACTCCTCCAGTATAAGCTAACATGAAGAAGACAAGGAAGTCTATTCACTCTTGCCAGCTTCTGTGATTTTATCAGGCAGTGTTTAGTGTTTTTCTTGAAGTGTAGTGATTTTGTCAAATGAAAGTTGAAATTAAGGAGTTTTTTGCTCTGCACAGTTGCGGCAAACAGTAGAGAAAGCTCACCTAAGAGTCTGAGGTAAATCAAGAGGGACTGACCTGTGACATTTAAATGGTTAAAGCTATTGAGGTAACAACTCTTTTGCTATGGATGCAAAAAGAATATACAGTTTGGCATGGGATGCAGGTGAGTTTCAAGTTGTTTTACTGTCTGTCTTTATCCTTTGATTTCTTTCAGGTAATATAGGAGGAAACAGAAAGAAAGTCAGAGGCAAAAGATTTAGGCCACGGTCTAATTCAACTGAGTAAGTCTGAACTTACAAAAGCAAAGCCAAAAAGTACAGTTTTCATATTTGTGTTTTGTAGATGGAGATTAAGAGTACTGAAAAGTAGGCAGTTGCATTTTTGCTCTGTGGCCCATTCTGATTGCTGACTGCTAATCTGGTAAATGGTTTGGCTAATGTATTTTGACATCTTTTTATTTATTCTTTAAAAATTAACTGTGAATTTTCTTTTTTATGTAGGCTTCCTCACAGTCGTTCCTATAGCAATTCCCAGTGATGGTGGCAGCCTGCACCATCACTGCAGGCTTTTGTCTACAGTAAACTGCCATTGCTGAGTGTATCCTGGTTCAATACTGAGTTTCTGATAACCTATTTCCTACCCTTTTCTTCACCTTGGGTTGGGCCATTGCAGAGTTAGAGATGTATATCTCTGTGCACCTTCCTGGAGGTTTTAGGAGAGGCATCTGTCTTCTTTGAGAGTAGCTTGAAGTTTGTCCTTATAAGCCTGAAACAGCCAGTCTGGAGCAAGCCCTGCAATAAGTGGGTAATTAAAGTCCTTACCAAGCGACTGACCCCCAAGCTTTTCCAGTATGGCTTAGAGCTGCTTGCTTATTGATTTATTGGTTACAGTAACTGAAGAGCCCATGTGTGCAGTGCTCCCCAAAAGGAAAGAGCCTTTCTAATGTACTTAAGCCTGCTGGTTCAGGCCCCTTTTGTGAATGAATGGTGAATGGCTGGAAGCATAATCTCTGGGCTTGGCAAGTCCTGGCCTGCTCTTACGGCACTTACACCACATAGGAGTGGCCCCTTCTTTGACCATGTTGGCAATGACACTGCCCTTCTCCATGTCTTGAGTACTAACTTTGCACCTCTATGGGCAAATGGGCTTGATACCAACCCTGCTGGAAACTAATAATGCTAACTTCTCTCTGGGCCCCACTTTCTCTGGTTTGAGGAGCTTGAGTTTGTTCTGAAACTTTTCTTTCACCTGCAGTGCACTGTCTTGAGGTGAGTAGGTTCAGAAAGGTTCGTAGAGAAGACCCTGTGTTACGAGATACAGAAATAATACTTTGATGCATATTGCAATTATAACATTGCATGGTCAAAATGGCAACATGGAACCAGAAATTTTAGCCCTTGGAGGAGTTTATCTATCAAGAGTCTCTTTGCTCTTGGTCTTTGTGCTGATAAACTCTTTCTGAAATATTATTTTGCTTGTTTTCTTTTCTCCTTGCATGAGACAGTTTGATAAAATGAAAATTAGTCTGACCAAACTGCCAAGAACACAAATGAGATATGCTCTGAGAACTTTGGAGCACTAAATAAGTGGGCAGACAGAGATATTGTGAGTTGGAAATATTTTGCCATGTAAATTTTTTTCTCTTTTAAAGGTGCCCTTGATTTTCCACCTAATTCTCTGCTTTCCTTCTTGATGCTTGTTATGGTCCCTCAGCCCAGCAGCAGCCCTTTTGCTAGAGAGAGGAGGCTTGTACTTCCCAATGGCCATGCTGCAGCCTGTTGGGGATGAAGTACAGTGTGTGTGTTCCTGGGAGAGACCTGCCAGGCAGGAAAACACTCTTTCTCCTTATGGGGTCTATCCTGGACTGCACTCACATGGCTTGTCCGAGTCTCCTTGGCAGACCTGTCACCACTCAGAGAGAGAGCTCCCACTGAATGATCCACATGCTGTGCCAGTTCAGTAGGAAATGGAGAGAGTTGCCAAGGGCACATGGTGGCTCTGGTTAGAGGGGTAGCTTCCTGTGCAAGCAGATAAAATTGACTGAAAATGATATAACTGTGGCCAACATTTACTCATTTAAGGAAAAAAAAAGCAATGCCAGCTGCTTTGAGGATGCCTCAGAATTCATGGAGGCTTTTCCCAGATATATGTACCTTCCTACCTTCTCTGGGAAATATAGAATAATACTGAAATCTGTTCTGAAGCAGTACTTGGAAAGTCCACCTGTGAGACCCCTAGAAGTCCAATGAAGCATACTTGCTGAATGGAAGAAAAGGGATAACAGTGTTGGTCTCCTGTTATTAGTAGAGTGTAGTTAACCACTAGAAAATTAGATTCATTTGTGCCATACCTTGTGCAGAATTCAGTTTCTTTTTTTTAGCAGGGGCCCACTAGTGCAGTTGCCTGCAAAAATATTTGATGTATGTATAAGTCTGCAATAACTGCACATATTATGCACAGAGGTTTTTTTTTATACAGCCAAGCATTAAAGAGACGTGTCATTAATCACAGAAGCAAAATTTCTTAAACACTGAGAAGGGTTTGAGGTCTGCAACCCTCACAAGCAGCACTGGTGGGAGGTTTGCAAGCATTTTGGGCAGCTCCTGAAAAAGGTACAGCTCACAAGTTTGCGTCACCCTTGGACTAACATACATGAACAAGGCTTATGCTAAGTGTAGAGCTCAGTGGAGACTACTAAAGGTATTTTGGGGCATTTTTAATTGTTTCTAGATGTTTTAAAACAAAATTAATGTTCTTTACTAAAGGCAGATGGTTCATTACACATGGAAGGAATGCCAACAGGCCAAATGCTTTTTTGGAAACATGGTTGATGAAACAACCTGATAAAAGAGTTCTCTACTAAAATCAATTAGAATTGTTCAGGAATTATAATGAGAGTTTTCTGAATAAGTTGATAGTTTAATTGGGAGCTTGTGTTAAAACAGGTTCCAGGGAACAGATAGCGATTCAGACCTTTGTTAATTTGCACGGCTTTTCCTATAAGCATTTGTCTTCCTCGTTGTTTTAACTGATACGAACATCTTTGGTTTAGACTTTCTATTATATATTGTCTTTTTGCAGCCGGGTAACCCATGCATCTGAGCCTGGGCTTTCTCTCGCCCACCAAACCCCTGCCCAAGGCATAAGCTCAGGGGGTTCTGACCACCCCCAAACAGGGAGTCTGGATCACAGGTCAGTCTCACCCACCCCTGCATTCTGGGCTGCCATTTTATCCCGTGAAAAGTCCCTTCCCTCAGTATACAATAGTTTCACTGTGGCAAAACACCGTGACTGCTTGGAGGTGCTCCTGCTGATGCAGCGCTAGCTAACCTTCCTCCTCACCGGCCTGAGGAGTACGAGTACTCTTGAGCCCAGGTCTTTTGCCTTGTTGCATGTTGCGCTACAAGCCAAACTGAGCTGTCCGTCTAGCTGTAGGCTTATGTGTAAGGGCACCTTGTTTTAAAGCAGAATTTCTCACTGAAAGGAAATGCAGATTCTGTCCATTGCTAATGAACATGTGGCTGGAAAGATCAGCCTGAGAGCTTTCTGATGGTATCATGTAGTGGTCTGCAGTAACTTGAGTTTAACCTTTCTGTAACAGATGGATTGAGGTGGTGAATGGTGGTCTGTAATATACGCAGACCCAGGAAACCCTGCAACACGGTTGTGCAACAATTGCATGCTTTGATACCACATTACACTTTGTTTTCTAATACAGGAAGCCAGATTGGGAGTGTTTCATGGTTACCAAAAGACCCTTTCAAATGAAAAACTTGAAGTCAAAAGTATTGCAGCAAGTACAAGAAAATGTGCAATTAAAGTCAAAGCAGAAGTTCATTAGTTCTTGGCGATGCTGGCATCGGCCTGTTGCTTTGATTGTGGCTCATCTGTTTTGCTGCGCTACCACTTTTGACATTTCCTTTCTCTTAAGATCCCAAGCTGGAAAGCATAAAGCACTCCCGATTCCTGATAAATAAGCGAGCTGAGGAAGCTACTTAGAAGCACTTGTGGCTGAGGGCGAGTACTTTCTGAGAGCTGTGGCTGTGCTTGCGCAGGGCGGGGAGGAGATGTTCCAGAGCAAAAAAGGAGCAAAAGAAGTTGAAAAAGTGCTGCTGCTTTTGTTGTCAACATGGTTTGAAATATGGTGGGGGTTGAAAGACATGATTTGGCCTGATTTTATTCATCTGAGCAATCCCTTGTGAGGCCTGTTCCCATATGTGAGGTCATTGGAGTAAATCTAACAAATAAGGGTGGCAAGAACTGGACCAGAAATATCAACAATAACTTAAAGAGGAATTTTCTTTCCCTTTTTCTTTGGTTATAATTTGTTTCCTATTTCACTGTGCTAGTCTCTGTTACATAAAGGTGGTGATCACAAATAATCATTTAACTGTTGCCATTCGTATATAAGAAGAATAAATTGGACCAGGCAGACTTCTGTTTCTGCATCGCCCTTTTTTCTTAACATGACAAGAGCGGGAGGAATTTGCTAATCTTGTTGCAGGAGAAAATTTATTATAAAAAAATGTTCTTCTTCCCTAGTAATTTGCTGTCAGATAATTAAACATCTTTATTTCGTAATTTTTGTGTACCTAATTTGAGTATGCAGCTCAGTCTTTTTTTCCTATAAAGTGTGGTTTTGGTATCAAGATTGCTTCTGTAAAATGTGAGATAACTCTGCAGCCCACCTCCATTAAAGCTTCTTGTGATCCTACCAAATTAAATGAACATTGAAAAATCAGAGGGCTATTTGCATATAAGTGTAAAAATTATCACTGTAGTGGCAAACAATTCAAACCTTTTAACAAACTGAGGCTGAAATTCATTCCTGTAGAAAGGGTCAAGCCGAAGATTCTGTGCTCATTTAGCAATTATCTTGCAATTTATTTTAGATGAGTGCAAAAGTGTGTCTTTAACAAGCAAACTGCATGATTGGAGCCAAAATGCCCCTTCATCCTTATTCTGAGATCATGAGGAGAGTTAAACCATGAGCTTAATGCTGGCCTTCTGCATAGGAGTGAATTTTACCCTTAAATAAATGGTGTATCCCAAAGAGTTTCCAGATTAATCAAACATATGAGTCTTGTTGTAGGTCAGATTTTCTCATGCAGTTGTACACGTTGCCTAGTCCTCACCCAACATTCATTCTGATTTATTTGCCATATTCACTTGCATTTTGGGGATGAAGACATCCTTGCTAAGCTTGTGCTGTGTGTTCTCAGATTTTCTATTCTTGTTCTTCTGCTTTCTCTGTTCCTTCCATTGCTTTCTGCAGGTATTTAAACCCATGGTTCAAAAGAGAATATAATGTAGCTAAGTGGGTAGAAGATGTGAATAAAAACACTGAAGGACCATACTTTAGGTATTTTGTAAATTAATTCTATAATTCTCATTTTTAAGAGCTGTTCCAGCATATACAAATATCTTGGGACTCCTACCTTGTATAAATCAATACAAGTTACTCTAGGTGCAAAGGGCCCCTCTTCTTTTGCTGCATTTTGATGTCTGTTTTTGGCTTCACGTGCAATTTACAGTTCTTTTTCTGAATGTTTTAATGAAGCCATTGAAAAGGGTGTGTGTAGTGCATGCGTTCCCACCATCATCTATAGCTTGTAGTAGCTTTTGCATCATTTTATGCCAAGTAGTGTTTTATGGGCATGAGACGTATTTATCACTAATAAAGTAGTATTAACTTAAATAGAATGTTAATTTACTGAAGCAAGTGGTTTCATAACACATTGACTCTACCCACTGTCTTATATAGTGCATACCAAAATTTAAATGAAAAAAGAATAAAAAGCAGTAGTATTTTACCCTCAGCCTACAATGAAATAATTTATATATCGTAATTGGAAAGCTAAATGTATGAGAATATACTCTGTACTCTAATTATCAAACTGCTAATGAATCTGTTACAAGTGCGGTAGGGTTCAGTCAAAAATATCACTTGTTGAAAGGGAAAAGTGTGTATTATTTTATACATTGCAAGTTAAAGAGAAGAAGTGTGCATGAGGCTGGCCTCCCTGTTGGACATGAATCTGGAGACTGAGAACATTGCAGTAGATTCACAAAAGACACTATCCCACAGCCTAGACAGAACGACAGATCTCTGCATCAGCTGAAAAGATCAGCTAACATAGGAGAGAATGGAAGGCAATTTAAGACAAATAACATAAAACATGAATGAAATCCAGAAAGCTCTAAGCTGACATATCAAAAATGAAACTGAAAGCATTATAGAAACACAAAGAAAAGAGAGTAACCAGCAAAATCTTTAGCCAAAAGATTGAAGGATGGTACGAACAAGTAAATAGAATCTTAATAATTTTGCTACACAAGTAGACCTAATAATAATGCAAAAGGGCAGAAACATACACTAAATATGTCCAGTTGCATTTGGGAAAAAAATGTGATGGAGTTGTATCACAAGATACTAATGAAACTCTTTTTCCAATAGTAACAGTGGCGGACATCAAATATCAGGGTAGGAATTTAGTCATTTTTAGAACTAAAAATGTCCCAAACTCTTAAAAGACCATAAAATGGTTACTTTTTAAAACCATTTGTGTTTGCTTTCGGCACCTAATAAATCACAGAGTAAGCCACAGAAAAGCTTTCCAGTGAATAGAGAAAATGAGTAAACTCAAGCCTCTCAGTCCTGATCTTGGTCCTGAACAGGGAGTAAAGATCCCTGATGCAAGAATGCAAGGCTTACAGGAGATTGTGATTGTGCCCATCAGTATCAGCCACATCTCTGTGTTGGTGCTTGGACATTCAGGCAGGAAGTATTGTGAGTCTGGTCGTTTTAGCACTGAGATACAGGATCAGGTTCTGGTGTCCACGGTTCATCAAGGATGTTCTAGAACTGGAGAGATTTAAGCCCAGTGAAACCATAGAAAGGACTGCAGGGCCTCAAGCTGTTCAGTTTAGTGGAGCAACTGAACACTTGCCTGATCATGAAGTCCTCATGGCTGCATATGGAGCAAAATCTTTGTGGTGGGTCCTTTAGATTAGCAAACTAATATTAATAATGACTAAAGGTCACTGGAATGTGAAATTAGGCAAACTCACAGGAGAAATGAGATGTGTTTTTATTAGCAAACCTTTTCATAAAAATGCCCTTTTGACCTCTGTTGTTCAGGCAAAGTCAAGAGTTGCCAACCATAACCTAATCCCATATTTGTCTTTCAGGATTTTTGTATCGGACACCCTGTGGTCACAATAAGCAAAGACATTGATGGAATATGAACGTAGCACTAGTTGAAAATAGGTTACTTTAAATGGTTTAGTTAAACAGGCTTAAAATCTTGTGTGCACACTTATACTTTTGCTTTCATCTTTCAATATCAGTATATCACAATTTAGTAACTAGATTAAATTGATGAGAAGGTACCGTGCCCCTGAGGGTCTTCAGCTGTTACATTGAATGAGTCATTTTTCTAATTGTATCTGATATAAACCAAGCATCTTTGGAATGTAGATGAGGATTAAGCTGACCTATGTGAGTTTTAAAAGCTGTATATCAGCAGAGATGAAACATAAATTAAAAATTTTACACCATAGAAGCTTACTAATCACTACCTGCAGCAATTAGCTTTAGAAATGAGAAAGCAACTAGAATAAATTTAGAAACCTGTATGTCCTAATTAAGTGAGGAAATCATGGGGAAGTATTCTGTGGGCACATTATGCAAGGCAAAGGATCAACTCTCCTGAGATGAGTTGCCATGCGTTTACACAAGGTCAAACTGAACTTTTTTTCCCTAAAACTCAGGTGCAATTTTGCTTAAGAACGGTGTGTCAGAACATCCCGTGGCTGGGTGTTGAGCCTGAGCCTGTATAGTCATTTGCAAACAAAACAAAGCAAATCTGGCTTGATAAACCAGAAAATCAAGCTAAAGTCAGACTGTCCAGCTCCATATTTTAGGAGTCACAGCCCTATATTAGGAAATTTACACCAGGTGATTGGCTGAGGAATATTTTTTTTAATTGTCTTTGATTTCTCTGTTCTTTCAAAGGAGTCCTCAAAGTAACATTGCTGGTTTGCTTGTTTCCCTGTAGTTTTAGGAATAATATGCTGTGACTGGTGCTGCTGTAGGAAGAGTTGAAGTAGAATGAGGAAAAAAGACAAAACAACTTCTTACAATTCCTAGGAATTGCAGATTTTTAGAAAATAGAGATATTAGTCATTACAAAGATTTTCTGCAGCTGCTTAAAAAAACCTTTTTAAATCAGAATTTGTCTTTTTAACACCTGATGTTCTAGGTTTTTTTTCTAGTCTACAAGTCTGATGGCTATTTCTATATAATTACTTTTTATTAATGATAGTAATAATAGTAGCTGATGGCGTCTCTGATGCCAGAAAATTCCCAGGTGTGGGATTCCTATCTGTAAGAAAATAAGATCTGTGAAGAAAAATCTAATTTTCCTGCTCAAAGACTAGTCTGGGTTTTAATTTTGCATGTGTGGTGGTGCGTCCCCCTCCCTTGCGCCAGGCCACACTGTGATCTGAGAAATGCTCGTGCCAGGCTACACGCTCGTAACCCCAGCAATAAACCCAAGCAGGAAGCCTTTCCCTGATTTTGGCTTTGCTGCAAGGGATGTTATTTTATGAATGTGCTATGACTGCTTATTCTTGTTACTGACAATTACAGTCACTGCAATTACTGCACAGGCTGGCATTGTGAAATGTGCTTAAGGATTACTCAGAATTCTCATTTAATCTTGAAAGACTTGGGAGCCATGTTGGTATCAGAAAACAAACTGCCAGAATCTCCAGATGTGGCATTTCTGTAGGTAATTTTAAACAAAAAAACCTAGAAGGCACCTTCTGAAGCACTGAGCTGCTTACATTTGATTTAGTGCAAATATTTACAGTAACTTATATTTTATTAGGGTTGTTTAAATATAAAAATAGTTTACAAGGAAATTATTTTTGTTTTAGATGGAGACCCAGAGCACATAACTAGAAGGAAAATGGCCATCCCATGTCAGAAGGGCACTGAGAAGGGGCATGGAAGGCAGGAGACAGCAGGCTGCCGTTTCCCTCCTATTTTAATGTGCTTTTGTGTCCTCGATTTTTTTCTCAGCTCCTCCTCAGCTCCATTGCCTTCCTCTATGAGCATCCAGCTGAGGCCAGAACCGTGACCAGCCCCTATCTACCCTTCTCTTACTGAGGCAGTTCTAGACTGTGCTTAAAGAAAAAAAACCCACGAAACTTTTCCCTATTACAAGCAAAGCAAAATGGCTGTGTAGGCAGACAATGAAAAATATGCCTATTGATGCCAGTAGGATCTAGATTTAATTTCAAGAGTTAGGGAGAAGAGTTCATTAAAGCATGTGACTTCTGGGGCACTGATGTGCAGTGCTCAAAGTGGTGGCTCAAGCCATAGCCATTCTCTCTTCTTCTGCCACTCCTGAGCCTCCTCTCCCCTCTGCTGCTGCTCTTTCTGAGGACCTCTGTGCACATCTGTGGCTTTTAAAAGGAACTTGATTCAAAATGTTTAGCCACACCAATGTTTCTAGAAGATCCTAACTTCCTAATGTAGGATAATTCAGGCTGATGATGCCCTACAAAGACCTATCCATGGCAGCAAAGGTCAGGTTAGGCTGACAGTATCTATATATGGGTTTGAAATGCTTTCACCAGGTTGAATATTAATTGAATTTCACTAAAGTATTTCAGTCTGGGAAAGAGAATCAATTACAGTTTATGAATATTTCATATCAGTCAGAGCCACCTGCCTTGAGTTCAGCTATAACAACACTCAAAATTGCAGAATGTTTAGTTGTGTGACCAGGTGACACATTTTGCACTGTTTCTTGTGGGCCAACATTCCCTGTTTAGGTGAAGACAGGCAGAGCAGGCAGCCTATGGCTGCAGAGTGTCTTCCTGCTGCTACAGTGTTTTGTTGTGAATCACAGAGTGGTCTCCCCACACTCTTAGTTTCACCTTCCAGAGCAGAAAGATAGACACAAAGTGGCTACTGCATCTTGCTTTCTATTCAGAAATTAGATATTTTTGTAGCACGTTGAGGTGCATGGCTTCATTTGGGGGTGGCAGTTAAACCTCTGAATCTCTGTTGTGTATAAGTTTTAGCTGGAGGCAACATTTGGCATGAAAGCTAATGGATTTGATTGCAGGAGAACTAAAACCCTAGGGAAAGCTAAATGGATCCCACCCTTGACCAAAACTGCCAAGTTTTGCCTACCTTTAACCCCAGCATTACTTGCAAGTGTCCCTGAATGCTGTCTCTCCATCCTGTAAATGAGAAAGGTCATGACTGGCTCTTTCTCATTTAAAGTATATGTAAATCTGGGATACACAGCACATACACAATCGCAGGACTTAACCTGAAAGGTGATCAAAACTGCCTCAAACAACTACGTTTATCACAGAAGACGCATTGTAAGATCTGTGAGCATACTCTGAGTCCTTTATGTCCACAGCAGTGGGCGCTAAAGATGACAGTGTAACTCTGTAGCACATAACTCTGTAGCAAAAATAAGTGGTGAGGCCCTGTGAAAGGAGGGCAAGGTCATTTCTCTAAGTGTGCAACTGCATTCTGGGTGTATTCGGCTGTAGCTTTGCAGGTGCAGGTGAACAGCAAAGTGCACATCAGTTAGACATGGCAAACCACAGTTGAGCAGGCAGTACCAGGGGGGTTTGAGAAGAAGGATGTGTAGGAAGCCACACTGGAGGTCTGGCCTTCAAAATCTTTTGAAAAGACAGCATTGTGTTTGGGTTATGGTGCAAAGCTGCCTGGCTGAAGGCTCAGTTAGAGATCCTGGTCAGAGGACCTGTTTGTGCAAGGAAAATGTTCGAGATGTCCTATCTTTGGGGGATTATTGCTCCTTCCAGGATCACCTGCTCAGACTGATGGGCAGGTAGATTGGCCATGGCTTTTCCTCTCGCTGTAGCCTTCTCTGACTGTGTTTAAAACACAAAGAACCTGTGATGTGCAGGAGGTGATGTTCTGCCTGGTTGTGGTCCAAGAGATGGAGATTCCTTCATTCTTCATGCCACCTCCTGGCTGTTGGTACCATTATAAACAGCTTTCTGATAGGGCTTTCCAAGTCACATCTCACAACACCAGTTCCTTGTTTCTAATCTCCAAGTGCATTGTTATAAATTTTAATATGAAAATTTTAAATTCTGCTGCAACTGTGGGGCAAAATTTGTGAATAATTTGATTACTAATAATACTTAAAATCTGCTTTCCTTATTCCCACCCCCCTTCCTCTTTTCCTTATTTTTTAAATTCTAGATCCACCAATAGTTTATCAGCGATTGTTATTAGTCCAAATGTGGGCAGAGATGAGAGGACTTGTATTGGTAGTGAACAGCAGGGCACTGTTGAGAATGTTTCCCTGGATTTTTTTTTTTTTAAATTAACCTGTTTTCTTGCATGCACAGTTTGGTGCCCAGATCTGTGATGCTGGACATATGAAAACCTTGTTTTATACTGCAGTAACTGTTTCAAGTTTTTTTTTCCTGAAAACAGTAATGTATGTCCACTTCATCTTAATGGGTGATCAAAGTGCATGTACTGAAGATGTACGCTTCCATAATTGTACCAACCCAAATCTTTTAAGTGCTGTTGAACTTAGAGGCTACCACGTGAGTCATTAGAGGATCATAAGCCAGACTGGAGAGCTCTCACCATTTAATTTCCATTGACACCTTGTTGCTCGTGGCTACCATCAGTCATTGTTTGTATGGGAGGCAAGAGAGTGTGCTGTTGTAGGGAGCTGCAGACACAACCAAATGATACACTAGTCCAGAATAAAAAATACAATTATTTAAAAGTAAATAAATTTCACTTAGTAATAGAGATACAAAACAATTCCAGACACAAGAGTCCCTGCCTTGTCTGTAGTCCTCTCTAGATGAAAGGACCTGATCCTTTACATCCCAGAGCCAGGCATGTGGGGCTGTCTGCCAGGGGTCGCTCCTGTGATTCCTTGGAATCAGTGATGTTGGCAATAGTGCTCATCACTGGGGTCTACAGCTGCATAGGACACTGCAACCCCCTTCTACATTTGAGGGACTTGGAAGACCTGTCTGTAGAGACTGAGGGAAATCCTCCATCTTCAGGGATGCATTAAACTCAGAAGATAGTAGGTAGTGGTGTTCAGGGAGGGTCTGGGTGATGTGCCTGCACTAGTGTGAGGCTTCCCTTGGTCTGCATAAGAGAACAAGGAGGCCAGGGTGGCTCAAATTTTCTACTTTGAGGATTTTTTTCCCCTTTGATTCTGCCCAGATTTAGAGCCTTTCATTTAGATAGGACCCTCTTAAGTGGGAAAAGTGCAGAATCTCAAAACAGAAGCATAAGAGTTTTTCTTGGGTATAAAATTTCAGTCAATAATGTGCTGCTGCCTTATTGACATGAAAAGAATGCCTTTCATGTGATACAAACATTTACTTGCTCCTGCTTACTCTACTCACCTTGTACAGAAATGCTGATTGCCATTGACTAATCAGTCCATTTTTGTATATTCTCATCAGACTCTTTCTTTGGCTGGAACAATATGCACTGTATGATGCTTGCATGTATAATAATTTGTTATTAGCACTTTGTATATGCCTTTGTTACTTCACAACTAACAGTTTGGCCTCTAAATGCATGCATTTGTGTAATTTAATGTGTTATAAAAATAATAGATTTATTTGCTATGTTTGTATCAATATAAATACATCCATAAAGACGCTGATAATTACCATTTAGTCACTGGCAGAAGATGTTGTTCAGCTTTTATTTATACAATTACTCTTTCTATTTAGGCCTTATAATATCTTTTAGTTCTGTATTTATTCAACTGCAGATTTTTTTAATTAATTTTATAATTAATAATTACAGTACTGTATAAAAAAGTTTAGGAAATCCTTTTTGTTATGCAATACAATTCTAATAAGAAGTAGCAAATTTTATTTTTTCTTCCAGTGTTCCTGAAATCTATAAATACCTTTATTCATATAATGAAATTATTAGACTTCTGATGAAGCAATTTTATCCCCCTGATTGAGACAATAATAAGCTAAATACTTGGTTCTGAACCAAGCTTCAGAGTAATGGCAGTTGCTGTTGCAGTGCTGGAGTGCAAAAGCATCACATTTATTTTGTGTGTTTCAACATCTCAGGACACTGTCTCCTGCAAAGTCTCCATCTTCATCCACTGGATCTATTGCTTCCAGCAGAAAATATCCTTACCCGATGCCACCACTTCCTGATGAAGAGAAAAAAGCCAACAGGCAAAGTGCCAGGGTATGTATCCCTCTTCTCTTTCCATTTCATCAGTGACTTGATTTACTGGTAGTTTTTTGAAAGGAAAGTGATTAGATCAACACCTGTGACTAGCAGTGAGAGCAAGAGTGGCATTTCATTTGCACTCTGAACTTCTGAAGCTGCTGAAGGCTGAGCCTCTGGCAGTCATTAAGGCAGCCTCGGTGGCTGTGTTTACAGAGAGCTGTTCAGGTTGCTCTTAAACCTGCCCTGAAGCTCAGATTTCACTACTTTTCTTATTTCAAGCTGAGAGAGTGCCTGGGGCAGCCTTTGGGGTGTGGAGGACAGGCAGCCCTGGAGCAAGTGATGTGTCTGGCTCTCCTTCCTTTCCCCTTCTCCCAGCAACTCTCATTCAAGCTCGGGAGGGTAGCTGCTTTCCAGCTTTATAGAAAAGTAACAAAGTTCCTGTTATGTAGCCTGTGGAGGGCTTGCACCAAGCCGTTGCAGACCTGGAGGGACTTCGTTGCTGCGTGACCTGAGCCCCACCCTGACCCCCCCCCAGGGTGAGCAGGGACCGCTGGAATGTTTGGTGGGTGGATCTCTCCATATAGAAAGATTTCCAGCTGCTCCAAAACGCAGTGCTAGCTCTTGCTTCCTTTGTGTTAATTCAGACATAGCAGGTATTTGAATAAGCAAAAAAGCCCTGAAATATGCTTTAGAAGTTTTACTTGTAATACCTTTGGTTCATGTTGCTGATGCTCATCACTGTTCTCTGTCCTCTTTTGTCAAGAAAAAAAGGAGTGGAGTGCTGCTGAGGGAATCTGCAAGCTGCTACTCCTGGTGCTGCTCAGGGCAGAAAATGTGTGAGGTGCAGCACAGGGTCTCTCAGCACAGCTTGGAGGCCAGGCTTTACTGATGTGTCTCAGCCCTGGAGCTGCTTTGGCAGCAGCTCAAACCCACAGCAGAAAGTCAAGCTGTTCTGAGCAGAGTTAGGCAGAAAAGAATGGGAAATTATGTCTACACTAATATTAGTTAGTGTAACTGTAAGGTAAAAGCTGTCTAGTACAAGTTTGATGCTACACTGACATTTTTCCTTCAAACACTTTGCACTCCCAGCCATGGACATTTACTATGCCAACTGCAAGTCATGCTAAAATGCTTGAGACTGTCTGCTGACTTTGTGGTCTGAACAGACACCCACCAGAGGCTGGGAGGAGACCAAGAGCATGGCCTTGGTAACCCAAGTGATTTAAATGCAGTTCCTCAAACAAGCTCCTTGCACTGTTTGGGTAACAGCCTGTTTTATCTTGGTGTTCAATGTGTGTTTGTGTTCCTTTTCCCCCTCTCCAGCTATGGGAGACATCCATCTAGCTGCACTGTTTTCCTGGGGTCACATCAGAACTGTTTACTTTGGATTTTATAGAAACTCAGCATCACTGAGTCATTGCACATTCATCTGCTCTTCAGACAATTTGAAAGATCAACAGAGATGCCCTTGATCGCAGTGAGAACTTCCTCTCATCTGGAAGGAAAAAAAGCAGTCTTTTTTTTTTCTTTTTTGTTGACTAGTATTTTACGGATTTGATGAACAACCAAAATCATAACTAATATCATAATTAATAGAGGATAATTAGCCCGGATGTGACAAGGCTATGCCGCATGGTGACAGATACACTTACCTAGAATCCCAACTGCAGTCCATTTACCAGTCCTGAATAAGAGAGGTGTTTCTCTGGTTTGTTGCAGTCCCGAGTCAGACCAAAATGGAACTGGGAATGTGCCTCCCGGAGAGCCCAGACGATGTAAACTTGTACGCTGTATGCATGAACCTTGTGTTCTTTACTTTCCACATGTAAGGGATAAACAACATGCTGTAGTAGAGATTAGCATGCAGGAGTAAGAAATGTAGGATTTTTTTTGTGACAGGATTTCAAGCTTTGAAAGGCAACTATTTGACACAAATGTCAAACAAACAAGGATCATATCTTTTTTTTTTTACCTTACATGTTTATAATCTCAATATACAGATTGTATATATGTAAACATTTGATAATGTCAAAAATAGCTGTTATATGTAAGTGTATTTTGCCAAATGCCTAAAGAAACAGTCATGACTAACATCATCACACTTCAGATTTTCTAATATTACGAGCAGACATCTTTGGAAATACTGAAAGTACAGTACTGTAAAACTGTGTCTCTCAGAAACTGGTGTTTGACCAAAATCTGTACTATTTTTAACCATCTTATACTGTCTTGACAATCTCAGTTGTACAGTAGACTGCAGAAACCGGTACAGCAGCACTTTGTCTTAAATTATCGTAAGAGGAACCAGCCAAAATCCATTGTTCAGTGAGATGAGCACTGTATCCTCTCACAGGTGTAATCAAGAATGATTCAGCAGACAACATAGTCTTTAAGTCATGTGCAGCCCAAACTTACTGGACATTTGGGAATACTTCTAAGTAGTCAGTTCAGGATGTGGTGATGTGAAGTCTGTCTGGTGAGAGTTGCTGTGTATTTTTGATAGACCATTTCAGACACTGTTTTAGATGGCAAGGCATAGCTTATGAGAAGTATAAGGATTTCACTGCACTAGATAATAACAGTGCTGGGCAAGTGGCCAGTTTCATTGCTGTCTTTTAATTTTATTTTTTTTTACTGGAATCACCTTTACCATGTGCTTGAATGCTGTGCTTGCTGCCCCTGAAGACCCCTTGACATTTTTTGGGGCATTAAATTGAGTACAAGTGAGTTTAACCTAAAAAGAATAGGGTGGAGGGCAACAAAGCCTTTACCATGGAGATGTTGATCTCCTGAGTCAGTGGATGGTTATATTTCTAACACCTGAGACTTCTAAAGGTTGTTGTAAAACAAATATCTTCCGTTTGGGAATTTTCAGTTAGTAAAGGAACTGGACCGTATTAAATCAATGTATAATTCTCTGGCTTTCCAAAATTGACCGATTCCTAGCTTCGGGTAGCACCATTGCAGAATAAAACACCTGACTGTGGTGCAGTTGAATACCTTGCCCAACAGCAGTGTGATCAATTAGATATTATTGTAATGGGAACATCTGTGGTGTTTCTGAATCTTCTACCTCTTTCATGTATTTCCTTTAATAAGTGACCCCAACACTTGCAACCTTTTAATATATTTTTTTAACTTTTACGTCTCTCAATAAAGTTAGATATATTAAGATTAAACTAAGAAATGTTTAAAGATGTCAGCAAGTGTAAAGTATGTAAGATTTTTAGAAGCACTATATTTTATGATTAGGCTGTATGTTGGATTATGGCAAAATATTGGCTTTGGTGTTCAAATGATTTTCCTTCACAGCTGACAGGTTCTGGTAAGTATTTTGGAAAAAGACAAATGTGAGTGCCATTGGGTGCAGACAGACCATCTGGAAGGAGCCAGTCACTTGTAATTGCTTTAGGAAAAGGTTCTGCACTTTTATGAAAGGTAAATATCCATCAGCACTGAAGAATATTTTTGCAAATATTTACTTTGAGTGTAGATAACTGGATTAAAGATAGTTGGTAGCATGTAACTCATGAAATTAGGGTCTCAGCCATAGTAACTTGAAATCAGTATGTCTTTTATTGATTTCACTGGACTTTAAGCAGGACTCTCAAGAAGTTCACCCACATTAGGACATTATGCTAACCCTATAGCCACTGTGTTACTCTGTTCCCTGGAAGCTAGTTTTCTCTCCCATATTTATATCTTGTCTTCAGTAACTGGACTGTTCATCATGTGCCTTTTATGGTATTTGTTTGGATACAAACTGGTGTGTTATTTTGAATAATTCTGTTAGAGTTCTGTGCTGATCTTATGTTTACCACTGTTTACTCTTCCCTTTCCATTTTGCCTTACCAAGGAGCAGCAAGGTTTGGCAGACAGAACTGGATATAACATACTGGCTCTTTGTGCAATGTTCATAGCCCCTTGTTTTGTGAACAAATGGCTCTCCTGACTGTATTTTCAATGTAGTGGGTACTTCCAGCTTCTCTTTTGTTTTGGTATAATTTGTTTGTAGCATATGATGGTACAGTTATGTGTGTAGTGTACCTTTAACAGTCACCTTCAAATCTGGAAATATGTAGTGACTGGAAGTCTAGTTATGAGCACTAAGTTTAAGTTAAATAAATATTGACTTTCACTTTGGTCTAGAGTGAGAATATCACAGGACTTGGATTTTTGTAAAATTCTGCTGCAGAGAATTTTCTGTCAGGTTGGTAACTTGGGAAACCTTGTCATTGCACAAAACCTGAACTGGCAGGGCTGTGTGAGCCTCCCAAGCCACTGGAGGTTGGAGAGAGAAGTTGTTTACTTACAGTCTGTCATTTCCTACTTCTAAAATGTAGTGTGTTGGAAAGCTGCCAGATTAATAACCTTGAAGATTGCAAATATTTTTATCCACTATAGTTAGTTACACTGGCATTAGCAATATAAAATTGCTGCATAATACCTCATCCAGACTAAAGTAGAGTACTTGTCACTAAGATAGCTCAGTGATTTTGACTCATTGAGACTCATGCTTTTATTGTTTTATTTTAATTTTAATAAATGAACTAGTTATTGCCAGCTACACTGCAGATGCTTGTTGAAGTGGGGATGTTATCAGTTCTTCTCAAATAGAAATAATTGTTCATATGAGCATAGGACCTGCAGGATGAGTTATAGCTGGCTTTATGTATTTCAATGTGGGAGAAGAATCTTGCATAATTTATAATGAAATTAGTATGGCTAACTGATGGAGACTGGAAAATGCAGATCATATCCGAATAATAACGTTGCACAGTGATGCCACAGTCTAATAAGTAAAAATTTTCCTGCTAATATCTGTATTTGTTGATTCAAAAACTTAGTAATCTCAGGCAATATACCAGAAATGGTTGTGACTGATAATTTATGTATAATTTTGTTATATTTAAGTAATTAGATTCAAGGAGATTGTTAATTTTGTACAGCCTACCTTTGCTTAAGTTGTGAACTTAAGCCACTACTTGCCAGTTATCTGATTTGAAGTGTGACTTTACTTTGAAGATGGCTTCTTCCAAATGATTTAAGAGTTCCTGGTTTATGAGATGTTGAATCTGCTGAACTGATGCGCTCATGAAATAATTTTGATTGTGTTGATGAACAAGTGGACTTTTGAGCTATATCCTGAATTAAAATCAGAAAGAAATTGTGTCAATAGCTAGTGTACTGAAATCCTCTTACTCGAATCCCTGTGGTGATTCGGACTGATTGGTCTTGTCAACACTTATGTGACAACTGGTTTCAAAATCAGAGCAAAGAATGGGTACATACAATACTATAGACATGCATATACTAGAAATTCTGACCAAATTTGCAGTAATTTCATTAATGAATTGGTTAATTAATAGGATAGGGTGTAATGTGAAAGAAGGATGAGACTTCATAATCCTAAAGGATAATCAGTTAGCTCTTAGGACTTGCAAATCCCATACATAGCTGTGGTAAGCAAAGTTATTGCACTCCAGTGTAAAACTCATCAAGCTCCTGTTCTCTTCCATCCCCTTTCCACTCCTACTGAAAAGTATTTTCATGAATGATTTATCCACTAATTTCCTTTTGTATGAGTTGGCTGAGATCAGAAAGCTGCTAAGTTGGTCACCTTATTAGGAAGAAATGCTTCACTGTGAGGGTGGTGGGACACTGGAACAAGTTGCCCAGAGAAGTTGTGGATGCCCCATCCCTTGAATTGTTGGATGCTAGGTTGAATGGGGCTCTGAGCAACCTGGTCTAGTGGAAGGTGTCCCTGCCCTTGGCAGGGGGGGTTGGAACTACATGATCTTTAAGGTCCCTTTCAACCCACATCATTCTATGATTCTATGATCTTTTGCTTTTGCTATAGTGTAGGTGATGGCACCTCACATCTCGTGCAATTTGCACTGGTGTGCTTGTTTTGCCTGGGGTAGACTTAATTTTCTTCACAGTAGCTGGTATGGGGCTCTGGTTTGGATTTGTGCTGAAAACTGTTGATAACATGGGGAATTTGTTAGTTATTGCTGAGCAGTGCTTGCACATAGCCAAGGCCTTTTTTACTCCACTCACTGCCCCAACAGTGAGTGGGCTGGGGGTGCACAAGGAGTTGGGAGGGGACACAGCTAGGGTAGTGACCTCACCTGATCCAAGGAATATTCTATACCAGGTGGCACCATGCTCAGCTATAAACTAGGGGGAAGGTTGGCAGTGGGGAACCACAGCTCAGGGACTGGCTGAGCATTGGTTTGTTGGTGGTGAGCAATTCTTTTCATTTGCATCACTTGTCTTTCTTGGGTTTTATTTCTCTCTCAGTTAATTTCCTTTTCATTATTTTTTTTACTACTACTACTATTATTTCATTTCAGTTATTAAGCTGTTCTTATGTCACCCCATGAGTTTTCTCACTTCTGCCCTTCCAGTTCTCTTCCCCCATCCCACTGGAGGTGGGGGGTGAGTGAGCAGTGTGTGGGGCTTAGTTACTGGTCGGAGTTAAACCACGATGACAGCTGGTAAAATCAGTTGGTGGCTCAGCCATCCTGTGTCTTTCTCATCTTCTAGCATTGTTGAAGGCTAAGCCTCTTTAATCACCAAGTTTGTGAACCTAAAAGTTGAGCTGTTTCCTGTTTCTCTTGCTCCAAGGCTGAAGATCATTCATTTCTTTAGCTAAAGTATTTGAGTATCAGTGTCACTGGATAACAGTGGACTGTTTGGACCACTGTTATCAGCCACAGTGTGAGGTTGTTTGCCTCATTTTTAAAGAACTTGAGCATTTTGTTCTCTGCTGAAGACTTTTTATTCCCAGAATGGATTATCCATCAGACTACTGAGCTGATGACCCACTCTTTGCATGGCTTCCAAATCATATGACATTTATTGGCAATATGGTATTTGACTTTGATCGCATTTCCTGAAGACAAATTTAAATAAACTGCACACATATGTGCAGGTTGTAATCCCACGACTGCATAGTGGCTAAGGTTCCCATGTGTGCCTATTATCCTAATAGAGCAGAAGAAAGGAAACAGTGAAACTGATAGCTGCAAACAGATAGGACTCTCTTAAGTGTGAATTGACCAGAACAGGAAAGGAGTTAATAGTTTCTATCATCTACACCAAGAAACTGCTTTGACGTGAGTATTTCTAAGTCAGCTTATGAAAATCATTTGCGGTGCCTCAAGTATGGATGCTGATGTAAACTAAAGCTTTGGAAACAGCAGCTTGTGCACCCAGCATGCGGTATCTTGTCATTCCACAACCGTTTTCTGCAACTTTAGAGAAAGCACTACAACAGCCAACATTAATATGTTATGTCTGCCAAGTAACCAAAACAATCAGTAAAAATAAGTTCAGAACACAGAAATGTGGTAATTTGCTCACCCTTGAGACTCTGTACCTGGCTTCAAAATTGGCTCACCTAACCAGATCTGGCAGTTTTAGTTCTCTAAAATCCAGTCTACAACAGTATCAAAATCACTTCAGCTAAGCCAGCTTTAAACTGTTTAAAAACTTGTGCTACTTAAGCTGCAATTGCAATATAACTCAGAATGAGATGAGGAAAATCTGGGAAAATAAGCACACAGCAGTTAAACGTTCGCTAAGGGAGAAGTACAGGTGCTTTAACACTGTCTTTAATTGCTAAAGCATAAAATGTCAAAGGAACAAACTTTTTTTCTATTTCTGTATTCCTATGAGTAAAAAAAAATAAATTTTTGTTTAAAAAATCAACATGAGGCCTTAAGACCTAATATATTCTAACTTTAGCATGGAGAGTCTATTTTTACAACCATGTTAGAAATTCTGTATATAGGCCTGACTGACCTTGTAAGTATAGTGATGCGAGCAGATAACCATGCAATATTGTAAGGCTCTGTATAACAGTAAATGCTGATTTATTTTGATTATTGGTACAAGAACTCCTGCTCACTGCCTGTGTAGACTCTGCATATTTTATGCTTGGAAATACAGTCCAGAATATATTCAAACTGTGAATATATAACCTGATTTTTCTTTTCTTAAGGGTAAAAATATATTACAATAGGTAATGTTTTATATAGAATACAGTACTTATTTTTATCATTGCATAAATGCAAAGTATTTTTTTCAGAATAGCAAAGCATTACAGAATTTTTAATCTGCTGGAGAAAACACTATTTATGGTATGACCGGTTCTTTCAGCAAAGCTTTTGGAGTGGTATAGACCAACTGGCTCTGCCATCTTCATTTTGTGCTAGTGCTTAACTTGGGCACTGCTGTAAAAAAAAAGCTATTTTTTCACTCGTACTAGCCCTTATTGAGAGAGGCAAGAAGAATCGTGTTTCACCACTGTGGCTGGGCTAGTATTGGCAAAAACAACAGTCTGCACCATATCGTTGTCTTTGCTAGTTAAAATCCTTTAAAAATCATATCTGAGGTAACAGAAGCATAATGTTTTGACAAACACCGAAACGAAACATTGCAATTTACAACTTTCTAGCTTTGAGTGTGATATTTTTGTCATAAACATTACAGGCATTGGGCTCTTGAATGAATCTGGCTTTCATGTAGCTAAACAAAATGTTGCTTTTTATAAAATCAAATCATTGTAATTTGGGGTTCTAAATTCCTGCTCACTTTTAATAATAACAGCGTTACACTATCCACTTCTATGAGAGTATTTAATACAAATGCCTGTGGTTTTCAATGTAACTAACATATTGTAACATCAGTAAAGTGATTTTCAATGACAAAGACTGTTGTGTGTATTTTGTTCTTCTAAGTTCTTGTATTTAGCACTTTCTGATTTATAGGCCTCTGTAAAAAAAAGATGATGCTTGAATGGGAACAGACTAATAGTAGAATACATATGTTATTTTTCAAATTCCAGGGTTGAAAATGATCCCGTGAGCTTCTCAATTTTTTATCTTAGGGGCTCATTTTTCTCAAAGCAAATCTAAAATTACTGTTCCTTAGTTTGCATGTTTAAGGGCAACCTAGAAAAAATATCCATTTGAAACTATGCCCAATGGTTTGCACAAAGGTCAAGAGCAATCCTTCCCAGTATGCCTTGTGGGAAAGAGAAACCCTTAATTCTGAGTTTGAAATAACTGTTTCTTTGAAGCAGGTAACTTGTATATTCAATCTGCCCACTGAATCTACTCTTAATGGGTAAGCAATTTTCACAAAGGTTTCAGGTGGCTTTTTTTTAGCTAGATGACAGCATAGTAACTTCTTAGCATCTGTATGTATTAGCTTAGTTTGTGTCTAAACATGATAGCTGATTTATCCCATTGGTCCCTATGAATATGATGGATTTTTAAAATGCTTATGGGAGAACAAAAACCATTTTTTTTTCTTGAGTAAGCTAGAATTTTCTCCTGGTTTTGGAACAATTTGTTTTCCAGTTTACAATTTGTTTTCCAGTTTACAGAGATCACTGAAAAAAACCCTACTGGTTCACACTGTTTTCTTGCAGCATTTCACTGCCCAGTAGCTGGCTGGTGCCAAAATAAACTGAGAAAGACTTGAGTCTTGGGCCCTTGGGCCTTGAGTGCTTTGGCCCATTTGGGTCAGCTCTCCCCACCCCATTCCCTCCTAGTCTCAGCCTACTCACTGAAATTGCAGAGTGAGAAATTGAGAAGGCCCTGAAGCTGTGCAAGCACTGCCCAGCAACAGCTCAAATGCTGCTGTGCTACTGATGCTGAGTAGTCACAAATCTAAAACACAGCAGCCTATAGGCTGCCATGAAAATTAATTCTATCCCAGCAAAGCCACTACAAGACCCACTACAAGACCAGAAACACAACTAAGCAGAGGAAAACTGTGTGGGTAATTAGCATTTTGGTAAAGATACCTCATAATTTTTAGGGTAAAATGAACAGTGTAAAGATGAATACTGTATTTAAGCAAAATGGTCTTATCAAGTCTCTAGAAGAAGAATAGCCTTTAGTTTATACTCTTATTAACCTTGTCAGCTGTCAGAATTTTGGACTGCAGCAAAACTGATGTTGGCTACTTGACTCCGATGAACCTTTATGAATTTTGGTCACTACATCAGAAATGCTTTCTGTAGTGTTCTGTCTGTTTCCCAACTTTATGTGCAACAGGACAATGTGCAATTATCAGAATGTGAAAGTATAATGCTGTCTATGCAGAAAGAGAACTAGCTCCTGAAATGAAACTAGAAGCAATATGCAAAGGATTCTAAATTTAAGTAGTAAGTACGAGTTGCTTCTTTAGGCGAGACCAGCCTGCTTTGAATTTATAGCCCAGAAACTAGAGACCTGAATTTTATAGTATTCTTAGCAAGGTAGGGTATAAAAAAATATCTTCAAGCAAGATTTCTGCTCTAAGGATTACTTCTGTTATATGTCTTTCTGTATCTGCTTTCATGAGCATGCTACAGCATTGGTAACTACTGCTGTGATCTGAAAGACTAATCTGGCAAGAATTTTTTTGTAGTGAGTTTAGGCCCTTGTACATTAGATGGCATACTGAGGCAAACCCTACTTGTTAGGGTTTAAAGTGGAGGAGATAGAAACATTCATTTACATGTAACTGAAGTCTGCCAGCTTAGAAGTTAATTGTTAAAAGGGAAAGTTGATGTACAAACTGACATGGAACAACTTTTGGATGTTTAAAAGTATTTTATATAGTGACACAAACAGAGCAAGAATCTTATAGGAACAAAAGCCCCTCTACCAGAGCATGCGGCTAGGAGAGTTCTCTGCTACGTTTTGTCGCATCCCTGCTTCCAAGGAGTTCCAACAGGTAGTCTCACACTCAGTGCATGGTGTCACAAACTTCATCTTGAAAACAGCTGACAAAATAAGCAACCAAAACTTACTGATGCTCTAACAGACCAGTGTAAAATGACCATTCCAAAGCTCTTTCAGTTTGTACATGTCTTATACCATCAAAGACAAAAGAAGTCATCATCTTAAGTCATACATGTTACTGTTTAAGACAGAAAAGGTAAGTTGCACTCCAGAAACTGGTTTTAGTGCATATGGGAAAAAAATAAACACATTACAGAAAATCTTACCATTTGCACGATCTGAGTTATACATAGTGAATTGCAAGTTTATAAAAATAAAAGCATCTTTAATAATCACAGGTTGGAAGTTATAGACAACAGTATGTGAGTAGTTCATATTCATTATCAAGACTAAAAAAATGTGTGTAAAGCGGTACTTCATAAAATATGCAATTTCCCATCCTGAGATATACAATCATTGGAAGAGTTGGCAAAGCAAAACACAAACTGGAATGTTAAATCATGATCATCCATGGCTTGCTTCCTTTTGATTTAGATGCTCATAACACACTGTATGAACTGAAAAGAGGAAAACCACATATTAGAGGTAAGGCAGAGATGAAGTTTTCACTTTTTCTCCTACAATACTCGTTGTTACTACACTTTTCTGTAAAGAAAAACAAAACTTTAAAACTAAGTACGAAAATCAGTAAATAGTTAATTAAAACAAAGTATCTCCTTAATGATAACAAAAATAAAACCCAACAAATGCCTCCCTCCCCCACCAAAAAAAAAACAAACCCAACAAGCAAAGAACCCCACCCCAAAAAACAGGAAGGTTCGAATCTAGTTTTCTCCTTTTCCTGCACAAATGTGGCCAGGAGGTCAATAACCACAAGCCTGATTTGTGTCTGTCCCCACCAGACCTCTGCCAGGGTTGAGAAAAATGCCTACCAAGCCTTAAAATAAAAAAATGAAAAAAAAAGTCACAGAAAGTGATGCTGCCAAGCAATGTAGCTTCTTTGATCTTCTTGAACCAGGCTGGTAAGAAGTCCCGACAAAAGAGCACAACAACATTTTACAGAAATCTATAAAATACATGAAAACTTTTTAAGACAATACTCAACAAGCCCCAGAACTTTTGGGCTCTAAGTGTCTCTTCTCTACACTAAGTAGAGAAGTGTAGAGAAGATAGGCACAAATTCAAATCATTACTGATTGTCTTCTGTTTTATGTTTTTCCTTGGTTTTACCCTGGAATTTTAATGTATTCCTTAAAATTCACTTACATCATCATACTGGAAATTCACAAAGCCCTGCTGAGTTGTATCCCTTCTTCTAAAGCATTCTGCAAAAATGCATTAAGAAAACAGAAACCAGGTAAGAAAAATTACAGTTAATAAATTTTTTAAAAATGTATAGTAGTTTTCTAAAATCCTCCAAGTCACATGAGTGAGAACCGATAAAGAATACTGCAATTCATTCCAAGACTTAATTTCCCATTCTAAATTTTTGTATTTATCATATACAAGCCTTTACATTCTGTTAATAAACACAGTTTCCCAATTTTGATAACATAACTCTTCTAGCCTCTAGAGTCAACTCTGCATTAGTTTTAAGTCCATTTTTCCATTGGAATTTAAAAAAATCCTTATCTATAGTAAGAGCTGTTCCAGTTCTGCCTGTAGACTATTGAAAGAAACCTAATATGAAGTACACAAAAGTTGAACTTAAGATAAGTGAGCAGTCAGATTTTATTAAATAAAAGTATATTATGGAAATGATAGTAATAAGGCTATAATCCAGCATACCAGTGAGAGCTCGGAGTTTCACACAGCAGGCAATGTAATCATCAAATGCAATCTTTCCGTGAGTGCTGTATCGCTTTGTGATTACAGACACAGCCTGTGGGCTCAGTCTAAATCCTATTTGAAAATAAAAAGTCCTATTTTGAAAACACAGGTAAATTAACAGACTCCAATGCATTTTTCATTGTAAATACCGTGTCAGTTACTGCAGGGTGATAACTCGTACTGGGAAATGGTGTAAGTAGTGTCAGAAGCAAGAATATTTCACAAGTTACCCATATTCATCAAGGCTTTCTCCAGTTCTTGACGATCCACTGTGCCACTTCCATCACTGTCAAAAGTTACAAAGTGTTGCTTCCAGCCATTGACCACAGCCCAGAGTTCTTTAAACTCATTAAATCCCAGCGTGCCAGACATATCTCTCTGATTTCAAAGCTAAGAAAACCACTTCTTAACAAAAAACAAACAAACAAAGCAAGCCATCTCTCTGTAGTTATAAACTCTTACTTGAAGGTCAATATTAATATCATTTTACTATTATTCATTTCTTCTGGTAGGAAACTACCTAAAGCATCCCCCAGCAGAGATGGAGATAATACTTTTGCCCAAATCCAAAGGTCAGAGAACCTCCTCTCCCCACTGAAACCTGCTAAAACTATTTGCTCTTTCTGAATTTAACTTAGTTCACACACTTCTCTTTAATCTGCTGGTATATAACTATAACCAATAGAATATATATCTGAAATAAAAACAGATGCCAAAGAAAAAATTAAGTTATAATAATATCAGTTCACTCATAGGTGAGCTAAGAGTCCTTCCAGTTTCATTTCTGCTTTTTTCTTTCTAAGAAATATTCCTTTATTCTTTTTTCTTTTTAAGCAGCAAAACATTCTAACATGACAATTTAAGCTTTGGCTAAAAAGACTCCAAGGTGTACCTTACACAGTATACCTAAGTCTTCCATAGGTCCTACCACCAAATGCCATATACCACTCCATTAAATATTCAAACCTGATTCATTCAAGGAACAAGATTTAGGGGGACTTAGATTACTTATTCAGGCTGTGTAGTACAAATGTTTAAAACTAATTTGGAAGGATTGGAAAGCTGTCCTATTTGAAAACCACAATAAGGGATTTGCACAAACCAATATTCTGGGCCACCAGACCTGACTCTTCATACATTAAAGGAGAAAGAGTTCCCCAGGCTTAGAGGAATACCACTTGTAAGAAGATCAGTCACCGAGACTCTTTTATTATTATTTCTTCATCCTTTAAAATCAGTAAGAATGGAAGTAGCTCCCCAATCATAATGATCACAATACTTATCAAGTAAAGACAAGCATTTCCCAAATTTCTGGCACCCTCTCATCTTTGCTTACATAATGCAAAAATGTTTACATTTCATAGTAAAGGATACATCCAGCATTGAGATCATAAGTCTGCAAGTCTCTAAGTTGAAAGCTGTTAAAATTAGAAAAACAAAAAATAAATTATGTTAAAAGCATACTTTTCAGTTTTGTCCAAATGTAAAATTTTAGATTTATTATATATTTAAATTATATACTGATAGTATATTTGATGCATAAAGTATTATATAACTGGTTCCCCTGTATACAGCCATACCATATTTTGATCCAAGTAAAAGCCATTACTTCTTAGAAAAACTGATAGTAGACAACCTGGAGGCAATTCAAGTTATATTTAAAATTATTTTCCTCATATATCAATGCATAACAGTTTTGTACTTCAGTCAAAGTGGTCATTTATATTCCACCATAGACACGGCTTGAGCAAGCCAACTGCACTCACGGAAGCTTGATTTTGTAATCGGAACAGGAGGTATCCTGACAGAGGAGTCCTGCCACAGATTTTGGTCAATATCAAAGCTCCGTTTCAACCAAAGCAAAACACCTTTTTAAGAACTGTCTGTCCATTACAAAACAAACACTTCTCCCACTCCACAGCCCAGCAGTGGTAAATTAAAGACGCTGACAAGGGGAGTATTATGTGCACAGAACTGAGTAGAGAGAATTTACGTTGCCAAGTTGTCCACATGAAAGGAAAACCCATTTACCATGCAAAGAAAAAAACACAGCTTTGGACAAGGCACAGCTACAAGCATTTTCTAGTAAATGGTAGAAGAATTATTATGCCTTAGATCTGCTTATTTATTTAAATCATTAACTTACGTTTATAGGCTCCTGCAATCCCTGACTGCGTGAGACATCTCTGTAGCTCATCAGCATCTATTTGTCCATCCTTTCGATAACAGAAGAGGTATCAGCTATTGTTTTAATTCCTGTTCCCCATCTGGTTATTCCCAGAACCCACTCCCTTTCCAGTAGCATTAAATTAGTTACCCTTTCAAAAAGGAATCCAGATACATAACCTCTTCTCAAGACAGCTTTAAGACTGACAAATCTAAACTAAAAAATCTGGGGCTGTTTTGGAAATAGTCAGTTGCTATTAGAACAAACAAAAGCAGAAGGCAAAGAACTTCAAAAGAAAAACAAAACAAACCCAGAAAAGATACCTATCTGCACGGTTTGGAAAAAGGTGCACTTTCAATACATCCTGCTCAAGGCCAAATAGAGAAAACAACTGCCAATTCACGGAAAGCAACGATCTGCCAAAGGTGGAGCTGGAATTCTAGGTTTTATTCCTCCACACCCAACATGAAGTTGGGTTCATAGAGAGTTTAACTTAACCTCATCCAGGAATGGAACATTATATCTGTAGATATAAAAATGCCCTTTCTCTAAAGCATTAAATATTGAAAAGAGAATTGCTTTTTATTTGAAACAAATTTATTTGCTTCAGCATTTTCCTGATGCTTTTAAATCTGCTAAGTTTTCTTTTTTATTTTATTTTTATTTTTTTACAAGAACAGAGATATGCTACTAAATGGCATGGTGAGAACAGCACAGCCAGATAGCTTTCAGAAATGAAGTATCATTATTTATAAGACAAGTAGTAGTTACTATGTTAAACAATATTTGACAACGTCTGAAAAAAGAGCAACAATGTTTTGATTCTATGTAAAGTAAATGGAACCTAAACCCAAAATTGCTTCCAATCTATTCCATAGTCTAACAATACAGATGTATTTAACACTTTATGTTCATAGGGGAAAAAAAAAAAAGATATATAGCCAGGAATATTAAGTAGCAAATCTCTTCAAAGGCTTTATAGCTTCTGAAGCAAAGGTAGGATCTGCATAACTTTAAAATAGAGGAAGACAGACAAGCATGATCGGTAATCAAGATTAACATCACCAAAAAGATCCTTGGCTTTTTTTTAAGTAGAACATAAGCACTTAAACTAGACAAGGCATATGGGCTTTGCAAACAGACTAAAAAAAAATAAAATTATTACTTCCTACAAAGACAGACTTGATTACATTGAATAAAGATTTGAAACAATACTTTCGACTTTCTTCTGTAAACAAAGTAAACTAATAAATCAAAGACAAGATCTCTGTTGTAAACTACATCAAAGAAAGCTCAGAGATACCATTATATATTATATAGGCATAAAAACCAACACAGAGAGCAGCAAATCATAATCAAAACCTACTAATTCTACAGTAAGTACATATGGGAAACTGAGATGTGACTTTTTACAGAGTTGCACAGACGGCAGCTGATAATTTATCTGTTCTATTTCACTGTCTCCTTACAGGGTTTTTACTTCTGCACTGCCACTGGTCTCTAAAACTGACACTTCCTATTCCAAGGATAACATTTCAAAAGGTACCCAGTTTATTTCAGTAAGGAATGACTTCTACAAATATAAAGTATTTCAGAGGACTAACATCAGTATACTAAAGTGCTAACTTGATCACACCCATCACCCACTGGTTTCCTAGCTTTCAGTAACCAGGCTTCACTTGAGAAGACTGGGAACGGTCTACGTTTTGCTGACGTCCAGTTCCTGTCACATCTTCTCCACAGCTCCACACCCTGTTTGCTGCTACCTCCCTTTCTCTTTACACTAGGAGCTTATTCACTCTTCCAAGTGTCAGTCACTGCCTCCACTGCTGACTCCTGGCACACATCCAGGTGGCACCTGCATGCAGAGGCATCTCAGCTGGCAGGCAATTTGTCAGCACATTCAGGAGAACTGAGCTTGCGCTCCACCTTCCCAGGGAGGCCTCACTACACACAGGCCATTCCAGTGTTCTCCTTTACTACAAAAACACACAGTCTAAATATTTTCATAAGCAGTTATAAAGAAGTAAAATATAGTCTGTGAGATACGTTATTAACTCAAAAGAGTTAACACAGAGAACAAAACTAGCCCAAATTACAGTGGGAATTTGAACATCAGTTGATATTGCTGAGTTCAAACTGTCATGTTGTGGTTATGTCTACCTGTGGATAACAGAGCCAGGGGCAGAATTTTAGATCCGCACACATCCTACAAGTGTGCAATAAACAGTTATACATATGGCCAACAAAGACAGAACTTCAATAAACCTGACTTAATTGCTCCTAGACTTTGTAATATAGTTCAAGCAACATTTATCTTACTTATCTAGTAAGGTACATAACCATACAAAACCAATATATATGCCACAAAATTACAGGCATTTCAGAATTACAGGGAATAAAAAAAAAAGAAAGTTGTGAATGCTTTCCTCTAAAAGTATAATCACTCTATGCTACCAGTAAACCCAGATATTGGAATAACTCAGGACTGCTTTTCCATTTGCAAGTCTATTAAGATCATGTAATGACCTCTTTCCTATTAGCATTTCCTGCTCTTAGCCAGGCCATCTCCACAGCCCATGCTTGCCATTGTTTCTGGTTTCTTCGTCCTGAATCTGACAGCATTCACCAGCCCAGAGCTGAGCCAAGATTCAGTTACATTTCATTCATCTATATAGACCCTGTATATGCCTATATAGGAAATACTGTCATACAAGCACATGCTCGTGTATATATGCATGTATTTACACACACAATATAAAAACTAACAGCATTATTCAAGCTGCAGAGTTCCTGTGTATATACAGCTATATTGTAGAGTGACACACTATATAAAGCAAATGGGCTAAGTAAAACAATTCTGGTTTTGTTTTTTTTTTTTTTAATTTGAAATAGTAGTTTTTCTCAGTGCAAATATTGGGCATTCCTCTTTCCAAAGGCTAATGTAGAAAGTATTCCCCAGAAAAAAAAAAAATCAAGAAGCAAATAACATTTTAGAAGTTTACCTGCCCTCCTACTGCAGCAAAATAACCATACAAAGGATCCTGAGCTTGTCCAGGGAATGCTGGTCCTCCTGGAGCTCCTCCATACTGTAGTAATCAAGAAGAAAAGTAATTTTAAATTAATGATTCAGTTAAGAATCTGTACTTATCAACTTACGGTTTTATATACACACCATGCTAAAAAAAAATCAAAAAATAAATTCCTTATGAAAAAAATCACAAACTTCAATTTTAGTACTGATAAACTAATTTGTTGTAATGTAAGCAGATCAGTGTAAAATATTGCACTGGAGCAATCCACTGATCTAGATACAGTCTACTGAATCTCAAGGTTTAATTTTAGTGTACCATTAGCAGAAATTGGGGTGCTAAAGAAAGACTAAGGCACTGCAGATTTTTCTCTCCACTTCAGAAAAGCTGAGCAAGACAGATCTCTAGGGAAAATACTTGGAAGAATATGCATTAAATGTGAAAACCTTCAAGTAAAATTGACCGTTAACTGAAAATCACGGAATGACATCCCCGGCACTGATTTTCGTCCCTCGGCAGCAGGTGCCGGGCGTGTCCCTCCTCCCTTCCCATTCCCGAGGGCACAACCCCGAGCTGGCTCCTGCGGCACCTCCCTGTGGGAGCGGCGGCCGGAGGCCGGGCAGACCCCGCCTCACACGGCTCTCACCCCTTCCCCTTGGGCTGCACAGCCACATCCACATCCCCCCATGGGCCGGACAATCACATCCCCCCTTGAGCCGGAGAGCCACATCCCCCCTCAGGCCGGGCAGGGACATCCCCCTTGGGCCGGACAGCCACATCCCCCCCTCAGGCCGGACAGGCACATCGCCCTTGGGCCGGACAGTCCCCGCTCACCCCGCCCTGGTAGAAGCCGCCGCCGGGCGCGGGCTGCCCGGGGAACGCCATCTTCGCCTGGCACCGGCACCGGCCCTGCCCCGGCCACGGCTCTGGCCGCGCCCGGCCGCAACCACCCGTCCAGACAGGGGGGCACAGCGGCGGGCCGCGGGCTCCGGAAAGGGCCGGAGCTGGAAGCTGCCGCCCTGCAGGAAAAACGGCGGCCTTCTGTCACCGGGGAGGTGCCAGTGGGAGCCCAGGAACCACGTCGTCCAACCCTCTCTCCTCTAACCTTCCCCCCTCCATGGTGGTGGTACAGGCCGCCCGCCCCGAGGCATTTCCTGCCCGCAGTGCCCGCGGGGCGCGGCGCTGCCTCGGGCCCGCCCGCATAGGGAAGAGGAGTGGCCCCTTCCCGGCGTCCGCCGGCGGAGTGGGATGTGGGTCTCTGGGGGCGGGCGGGTCTGTCGGGGCGGGGTGCAGGCCGCGAGTGGTCAGAACGCCGCAGCTGCCGGTGAAGGGTAGCGGGTTCAGGCCGCGTGCTGCTCCCGGCCATCAGGGGACGGACACCCGTGGGAGGCCACGCCCGTGGACACCACTGCTCCGCTGAGGAGGAGGAGGGGGCTGCGGCGCGGAGCCAGTGGCCGCGGGCAGCGGAGGTGAGGCCAGTCCCTGGCACACCGCGGGGGCAGCGCTGCTCTGTGTCGGCTGCTGCCCACTAAAGCATCAGGGAAGCTCTGAACAGACTCACTGGTGAATCGGCTGAGCTGATGTCAGATTACTTTAAAGTCACCCAGTCGTGATTTACCAAAAGGCCACAAAGCTCAAAGTCTGTAGTTCGTGAATGTATATCACGTGTATCACAGAACGCATCCTTACATGTTCTCTTTTAGTACCGCAGTTTTCTCTTCAAAGTCTGAGCACCTGTCCCTGTTCCCCAAGACACATAACAGGCTGTACGATTTCTCTTGGGTCTCTTGAGGAAAAAAGGCAACACAGAAAGAACCGTGTATTGCAGAATACACCATCTAAGGAATCTTTCTGCTGTGCCTTTTGCAATCAGATATGTCTGTCACGTATTGGCCTCATAAGCCACCAGCGTGCCTGTAGCAAATGTGGATAGAACCTAACCAAATCTTCGTTCACGAAGCCTAGCCACGATGGTAGGTCCAAATTCAGCAGGAACTGGGGGAATGCCGGTGTGCCACTGGAACTAGGGAGCCCTTCTGTGTTCAGGCAGGGGCCATTCTGAAGGAGTGAAGCTGAAGGAAGCTGAAGCTGAAGGAGGCCCAGCTTTGATCCAACATCTTCCTCCCACCTGGAGGAACCGGTACAGCCCGTGGTTTGATCCCACTGACCACTCCGTATTCTGGGGAGCAACATCAGCTGAAATGACCTCAGCTTGGTCTGCATATTTGCAAAACATTAGAACTCCCTCATGGTGAGAGGTATTTAATTCTGTCTCCAAACGATGAGAAATTATTTTCTAGAGTCTATACGACTGAAACAAATCTACTGATAGAGACCTGGAAAGGTAAATGGTCTACTGTCAGAATTTTGTACACATAACATTTTATTTTCTGTTTATTAACATAATTTCTGAAGAAATTTGTAAACTTGAGTAGGACCTTATTAATTAGAGCATGCTAATTTATAGTAAACTTTTATTAAAAGTGAGTCACCCTTCTCATCTTTTAAGTGATCCAGTAAACAAGACTTCCAGATAATATCTATATGGCATATATTTATTTCAGCACCAACTAATAACTGTTAACAGTTGCCAGTGACATGAAAACAAGTACTGTGGTGTTCTGTGAAATTTAATAATCAATAGAGCTGCCAAATGAAAGAGACAAAGCATTATTTAATACCTTCATCACACAGGATAGCATATATGAAGCCCATCTTTTCAGGGCAGCTGAGAAACAAAGTCAAGAACCTGGCTAGTGTTTTGGCTTAATAAATACGTATCTCACAAGAGTATTTGACTAAGCATCTGTTGATATCAAACTGTGTGGTGGTCAAATAGTTTTATTCACCGGCTTTAGTCACGTGTAGTGCAGGTTATTGGAGACCCTGGGCTGAACTTTGTTAGAGTACATATATTAATGTCTGGGCAAGAAGCCTTCTTAATTAAAATAGGACCTAGGAACAGTGATAAAAAATATTAAAGGGTGGAAAGATTGAAAATAAGTGGCAAAGAATATAAGTGATAAGATTTGAAGAGTTATACACTGATAAGCAAAACATCAAAAAGTATATATATGTTGCCAATAGCTTAATAGAAATTAATTTTTAACTGCTTCAGTGAGAAAAAAACAGATAAGATTCAGACCAGTTGGTAGATAAAGATACTAAACTATACAACAGCAGTTGTATAGAAAGGGAAAATGTGTTTCTTAATTTGGGATGGGTTTTTTTCTTGCTTTAACTCAGCATAAATACCTGGTACTCCTCCAGGTATTTATGCAGTACTTCTACTGAGACTCCTGGTAATCATTGAATCATAGAATTGTTTAGGTTGGAAAAGATCTCTAGGAACATTGAGTCCAACTGTTAACCCAGTATGGCCAAGCCCACCACTAAACCGTGTCCCTCAGTGCCACTTCTACATGTCTTTTAAATACTCCCAGGGATGGTCACTCAACCACTTTCATGGGCAACCTGGTCCAGTGCTTGACAACCCTTTCAGTGAAGGTATTTTTCCTAATATCCAGTTAACTGAAACCTCCCCTGACACAAACCGAGATCATTTCCTCTCATTCTATCCTGTGTTACTTGCTAGAAGAAACTGAGTCCTACCTCACTGCAACCTCCTTTCAGGTAGTTGAGGGATGACAACCCCCTCAGCCTCCTTTTCTTTGGGCTAAACACCCTGAGGTCCCTCAGCCTCTCCTGACAAGACTTGTGCTCCAGACCCTTCACCAGCTTCGTTGCCCTTCTCTGGACACGTTTCAGCACCTCAATGTCTTTTTTGTAGCGGGGAGCCCAAATGCACTGCACTCAGTAGTTGGCATTTGCAGCATTATTTGTATTTAAACATACATGAGCAAAAGAGCTAGGAGACAGATGTAACCAAGGGATGTATTTTATATGGATTATTGGGTAGGCATTTTGTTTGCACTGGTGCATTTGTTTATTCCTTATCTAAGAAAAAAGAAGGCTACAAAGGAAGGGTGTTTGAGGAGATTAATGAGTACACACCTGCTTTCTGAAGGGCTGCTGAACTGTGTTAACATTTTAAGTTATGATAAGATCATTGTATTGGAAATACACCAGTAAGAAATCTGTGTAGAATAAATAGCTTCTGATTTTGTGGATCTCGAAGAACGTGTAATCCCTCTAGTGGGAAAATTGAAGAAAAGCTAGTACTATTGTCTTGTGGTTTTTTGGTTTTTTGGTTTTTGTTTTTTTGGGGGTTTGGTTTTTGTTTTGGTTTGGGTTTTTTGACATAATTCAGTATATTTTCCTAAGAAAAGACCTAAGTAAAATAATTTTGTTTAGAAAGTGAAAATTACATGCAGTTTCCATTCCATAGCTTTTGCTGGATTCTTTGTAATAGGATTTTAAGAAAAAATTCAAAATGGAGCTACAGTTAAACATTACTGCCTTAAACTCTGGTCACAAGTCACATTAATTGTATGTGCCACACTTCCTCACAGGGAACAAAGGCTATCATAAACCCACAACAAGTCACACAGTTTCTGCTTGCCCGTCTTCTCTACTTCTGTCCCTCTGAGTCTGGGTCCATTTAACCCTGACATGAGCTCACACATTGTTCAGTCACCCTGAACTGAAAGCCTTGAGCTACATCATGCTGCCAGTTATGTTCCCATCTGGTGTAGTGGCTGGGAGTTGGTGCTGGCATTCTGAGGTGTCATGCTTTCCTGGCAAGCCAAGTGTGGAATTTGTCCTTTCCAGAACTGCAATAAAAGAAGCTAGGGAGGAAATAGGGAATTAAAGTATAAAGTTCGAATGTCTTGACGTGTTTACTTAGCACAGCTGAGGGGATAAAGACTTCTGAATAAGTATACTGCTTAAGGAAGGACAAGAAATAATCTCCTCAGTCTTTTAATTGCAATAACTTGAGAAGAGGCATAAAATTAAACAGTGTAAAAGTAAATATTCTTGACTGGGCTTCGCGAACAAAGATTTGGGAAGGGCTCTACCCACGTTTGTTACAAGTGCATTGGTGGCTAAAAAGGCCAATACGAGACAGGCACGTCCGATTGCAAAAGGTACAGCAGAAAGACTCCTTAGGTGATAAATTCTGCAAGGCACGATTCTTTCTGCGTTGCCTTTTCTCCTCAAGAGTGATCCTGCGTGCATTCTCAAAAGCATCAGCAGCGTTATAGATGGTGTGTCTCCAGACCTCCCGATTGGAGGCCAGAGTAGACCAGTTATGGTGATCAATATGACCAAGGCTGAGATGTTGTTTCAGGGAGTCCTTGTATCTCCTCTTCGAGGCTTCTCTCGTGTGGCAGCCGGTGGCAAGTTCACCATAAAGCAAGATCTTAGGGAGGCGGTGGTCCTTCATCCTGGAGACATGCCCTGCCCAATGCAGCTGTGTTGGAGACAGCGTTGATGGAAGTGTTCTAGGAGTCGCGGGTGGTGGCGGTAGATGACCCATGATTCAGATCTGTATAAGAGAGT
>NW_016690242.1:149366-322531 GCF_001604755.1 Lepidothrix coronata
TGACAGGATGGTAGTGCGAGGTGTGCTTGGTGAGTGGTTCTCTTCTTCCTCAACAATTCCTGGATCTCTTGATTGTTTTCATCAAACCAGTCCTTGTTCTTCTTGAAGGAGAACCCTAAGGATTCTTCAGAGGACTGCAGGATGCTGTTTTTAATATGGTGCCAAAGTGTTTCAGGAGAGGAATCTGTAGAATCTATGGAATGGTTTTCGAGCCTAGTTTGAAGGTTAGCCTGGAATCTGTCTCTCACTGTGGCTGACTGGAGATTGTTAACTTGGAGTCTCCTCCTTGGGATGCTGCCCCTTTTAGGTTTGAATTTAAGATTGAAGTTAAGTTTACAGATCAGAAGTCAGTGGTCTGTTTGGCATTCTGCACTAGGCATTACACGGGTATGGTGGACATCGCGGACATCTCTCCATCGCACCAAGACATAATCAATGAGGTGCCAATGTTTAGATCTAGGATGCATCCAGGTTGTCTTTAGTCTATTTTTCTGCTGAAAGATAGTATTAGTGATGGTGAGCTGTTGCTCCGCACAGAATTCTAGCAGAAGTCGACCATTATCGTTGCAGTTTCCAACACCATGCTTGCCTAAAATTCCTTTCCAGGCTTCAAAATTCTTTCCTACTCTGGCGTTGAAATCACCAAGGATAATGATCTTATCATCTGCAGGAACCTTTTGGGTAAGGTGGCACAGGTCGGTGTAAAATTTATCTTTTTCATCAGCGTCAGCTTGGAGAGTTGGGGCATATATACTGAAGAGGACAACGTGTTGCTTGTTGTGTAGTGGGAGGCGTAAGGAGATAATGTGGTCAGAATGACCTGTTGGCAGATTTGCAAGTTTAGGAACAATAGAATTTTTAATCATGAAGCCGACTCCTGAGAGATGCCTTTCGGTTCTGAGTTTACCTGACCAAAAGAGTGTGTAACCAGCACCGTGTTCTCTAAGGCTGCCTTCCTTGTGGAGACGAACTTCCCTGAGAGCAGCAATGTCGATGTTGAGACATGATAGTTCGTGGGCAATTAGGGCAGAGCGATGCTCAGGGCATCCACTGTCTGCAGAATCAAGCATGGTTCTGATGTTCCAGCATGCTAGAGTTAATTTGGGTACACTTTTGGAGGCAGGTGTATATGCCTTTGTCTTTTGATCTTTGTGTGACCACATTTGTAGAAGATGTCTGTTGGCCGCGGTTAACCAGCCAGGTGAAGGGGGAGATGAGCTTTTTTTAGGCCACCTTTTCTAGGCCCCTCTCCGAGTGGAGCAAGCAGTGCTCTCCTTGAAAAGGCTGCTTGGACATTCAGGGTGCTGCCCCAAGAGATTGTCATCTCCAGTCAGTCTCAAATGACCAATATCCTGAACTGCCAGCATGCAGGGTTGGATCTGTGGCTTCCAGTGCACCTTTCACCTGCCGTTTCGACCCTCACCCATCGCTACAGGGCTTTACAAATGTTGGTAAGGCCTTCGAGCCTGTGCAATGGAATTTTTAGGTGAGATGCAGTATGTGCGGAACTGAACCCACCCTTTAATCCCAGGGTTCATCTGCCAGGGCCGAGCGAGCTTGGATGGTGGCAACAAGGTCCTTAGGACGTAGGTTTAATTAGAGTGACCTTCTCTTAGATGGATGGCCTTACAGGGCTAATCGAGCTCCATCTGCCCGGGTTTGGGATTAGAGTTGTCCTTCTAGTATGACTGCCAGAAGGCTAACGAGCTCATCCTGCCCATGGATATATTGTATCTCACCCTACGGTTTTGACCTGTCTGGCATGGGCGACCCTACCGAAGGCATGTACCATTGCCAGCATAGCTCACAACCACACAGGGGTACACAGGCTTCATTCCTATTAAAACGATTAGGGCAAGTCTTTCACTTCCTACTTTTCTGCCACCTATCTATATTAAATCCCAAGGAAATACCCAGGAACAACCCTTTGTCCTGACCACCCTTGCAGGATGTAACAAATATATCCAGAACGTACCGAACCTGGGCAGTAGCCGCAGGTGAGCCAAAAACAAACAAATGAACAAACCGTTCCGGCCCCCGTACCCACCCGGGGCTCGAGTACCTCTCAAGGCCCTAGCCTGGCCAAGATCCCCAACCCCCCCAAGAAGAAACCATTATCCACGCTGACCTTATCCTCCCCCCACCGTGTTACCTCATGTCTTCCCACGCACCACTTACCTGCGACATTTCATGCAGGGCTGCCCCGCCCGCCCTCCCACCACTCCGGGGACCCCCATGGCCCACCCAGCACCCTTCCCCTCCCCCAAACCAGACCAGCAAACCTCTGTGTGCTCCGAGGCTTCCCCTCTCTTCTCCCATGAGGGCGCAAAGCCATGGCGGTGAAGCTCCCCCTCTCCTTTCCCCCGCTGGGGGCGGCCCCGTGCGGGCCTGGGGGCGGCCCTGTGCCGTGCAGTTCTGTGGGGGGGGACCCCATGGCCCCGTGTACAGGTTCCTGTAAAAGTAAATATACTAAAATTAAATACAGTAAATATAGTACAGACCAGACGTTGTTAACATAATGCCTCACATGGTGCCCAGAAGGAATGGTGCTCCACTGTTCTGCTGCTTTTTCTTCTCTTTGACACCACCCTTTCCCCTTTCATTTTCTATTTACTGCCCATTATTTATGCTCAGTTCTGCAGCCAGTTACTTTGTACGGGATTTTCTTTAACAGCCGAGTTTTATGTTGGATTCATCACGTAATGTGAATGAAAGGATAGGGGACAGGGGAAAGGCATTCCTGACACTTTACAGGTAAAGAGAGAATGTTGATCAAAATTTTTATGGATTTTAATCATCCCATTTGAGTCTTCCAGACTTTTCTCTCTCTTCAGCTTCTTTAATGGATGATTCAGTGGGGACCAACTTCCTTACTCCATACTCATTCCCTTCTTTGTTTCCTCTGTGTTCAGAATTGGGGAAATTCTTCATCATTTACTGAACCTCAGGAAAAGTATCACTGAAGGCCCAAGACAAGATAACTTTAACTGTGGATGGTACAGTTAGTGAAGTTTTGATATTGAGATTTTGGGGCTAATGGTCAGCTTTTATTCAAGGCAGTACAATAACACAGTTTACCACACCCATTTAATTATAAATACAGCAGTTTGTGCATTCCCCAGGCATGAGTTCTTTACAGAACAAAAGCTGAAAGGCAGTTTTTCAGTAATGACATTAATTTCTTAGATCTGGTATGTTGCAGTCAGATGGTTCCCAAGATGGTCTTTAACCAAAGTTGTAATTACAATATAAAGATGTCTGATGATAACAGTGATACATGCCTGTGACTTGGAAAAGACATTTACAATACTGCTTACTTTACAACTGATCTTTTTCCCCTTACTATCCTTGTACCTTATTTCAAAACCTTCAGTACCAAAAGCTTGGATAATTTAAAACAGATTGATGACAACTGAAGCAGGCCAGGTAAGCTCCTTTAATCCCTTGGTTGAATACCGTGGCGTCAGGATCCAGGTCTCTGTTTTTGCCAGGCAGAAGCCAGAATATGAAAGTGAACTGTGTATAAATGATTGCAGCACAAAACAAGTTCAGCAATAAGGCATCTGATTTCCTCTGTACACCACTTTTTGCAATCATATGTGTCACCATATATGTTCTGATAAAAATAAGAATATATATTATGCTACTTTACCTTCTGAAAGTCTAGGACTGGCTGGATGATAAGCATCATTTTGTAAAACTCTCAGATGTATATGGAAAGAAAGTGCTGTGAAGCCTTATTCTTTTGAAGCAGTGTCATGGGTATCCAGCTACAAAAGGGGTATTCCTGGTTCCATTCTCTATTTTCTGAATGATGTAATTAAAAACCTAATGAAAAAATGGACAAATAGTCCAGGAGGCCAGGTCTGAAATGCATAATCTGTGGGATAAAGTAAAATTATCTTACTTGTTTGTTCTCTTGATTAAATTTCCAGTTGCACAGTGGCACATGTGAGCTGAAACATATTGTTTTACAAAATTCCCTTCAGCTAGGATTTTGAAGGACAGCTTGTTGTTAGGTAGCCTGAAAGTCATTTCTGCCACTTGGTGGATGAACCCCTCAGCATTAGGAGTTATTTATGCAAACCAAAAAAAAAAAAAAAGGCATTGTGCTGTTCTGCCCACATTGTTCTGCAGTAAACTTAGTTGTGCCATGTGATCCAGTCAGAGGATTTAGGAATTATGCTCTGCACCATCACCTCTGGTGATAGGTGAGAAATTAGCTCCTAGCTGGTTAGTCAACTACGGGACAGTACTTCTGGACAGAAAAACAGCATGCAGAATATAGAAATTGTGTTTCAGGTGTCTGAATTCTATGATTGTCACCCATTAGGTGCCTGATGTCCATTTGGGCTCTCATTTTTACCTCCTAGGTTTCATGAGAATCTAGGCAGATAAAGTTTATTTTCTCCATGTCTAGTGCTTGAACTGAGTTGACACCATTCCAGTGTTACCAGAATTAGTTTTCTTTTGCTGGTCTGCAATTTCCTTAACCAATCACTGGTCAAATTACTGAGGAAATGTCTTGGGTTGTTTTGCATGTGAATCATACAGTAAAGTGACATGCAAATAAACAACTTCAGGAAATGAAGTTTGGGTTTTATTTACTCATTTCTTTATGTGCCCCACTACCGCCGATGATGTAGTGGAGTTTCTAGCATTTGGAGGAATCACAAGTTTCAACATGCTGGGAATGAGAGAGATGTGCCACACCCTGTAGGGAAAAGTCACTTTCCTGATCATCATGTCTCCTCTCGGTGCCTGTTTCGGTTAATGCTTCTGTTACAGCATGGGGTGTGTGTTGGAAATGCCTCAAGTGTTGCAGAACACATCCCCAAGTGGCCAACATGAGACGTATTTGCAGTTCCTGTCACAAAATTTTATCATACTTGTGTAAACTCTGAAAGCAATACCAGTGAAGACAAAATTTCTTCCTCCAGCTGTTGCTTTTTCTCACACATATAGTCCGTGCTGTTTTTCTTGTTCCTCGTACTAGCTTTTTTGCTCCTTTTGTTTAATTTCTCACGACTTTTATAAGTTGCTAAAAAGCCTATTGCTGTCCCCAAAACTGCCCACCAGATGTCACACTGGTACTTCTAATATGGGAACATCAGCCCTTGCTTGATGGCTTCATAACCTATACCTGTTTTTTACCATATACAAATGTAAGTTCTGCCAAAGGTAGAAACAGAACTTACCTAGATAAGCCTCAAGTACCTGCTGCAGGAGTGGCTACTTAGATCTCAGGGATGACCTCTAATAGGATCTGTAATATTCCTGAGACAAAAGGAATTACATATGCCAAACTCCCTTTTTAAATATCTGTCAGTGGTTTAGGAGTTTATATATAGGTTTTTCTATTGGGAAAAACTTAACATAGGCTTATGCATATATTTTTGGAAATCCATTCTGAAGTTTTTGGCTAATATGTAAATGTTTGGATATGATAGTTCTAAATAACTAGATTGGTTAAGCAGTGTAATTTCTAAAATTAACCATAAATCTACCACTTAAAGTATTCTATTTTGCCATATTTTATATGAATCAGGGAACATTTCTCCTCCCTTTGTTGGGGGTAAGAATCTTTTTGTCCACCTAGAAAGAGTGAGCACTATCTACAAATGAGGTCATGATCAGTATTGTTGCTTCTTTCTTGTCCAGTCCTTTTGTAGCTGAATCCTTTCATACATTGTTAATATGTACATCATAGGTGATTATTCCTCATTCTTTCAGTAAAATGATTAGAATTTTCAGGAAAATAAAATACAGGTTCTACATCACCTCTTAATAAAAACATCCACATATGTTGTTTGAAACTACAGGGCTTGTGAGAAAGCAAAGGGATAAAGAGACCAAATGGGCTGTCAGTTGCTGTACTCTGTACTGCCAAACATTTAGGGTTCTCCAATTTAAGAAAAGCTACAGAAATTTACTTTTTTTTTTTCTGATAACTGCATAGTGTCATCAAGAACAATACTTACTTTTTTATAATAGACCTGTTCCAGGAATCTTTGCAGATGCTAATAATCACTTGGTGTTTTCCATTTGTGTTGTGCATGCTTTATGTGTTACAGTCAGGAATGAATTGGCCTTGAGTTGTCTAGTAGCACTCTGCAAGTTTACAGCAAAGCTTTCTGATTTAATTTGATTTTTATTTAAGCAAAAGTTAGAGCAATTGGTTGGTGGCAGTAAACATTAAAAACACACTCTGAATTTTGGAGCTACTCTCCGATGTGGGAGCCTAGTCTGGATAAGCACAGTCATCTCCACACTCTTCTGGACGAGCGTGTTTATATAACTCTAAGGATGTTCCCATCCTCTTCTGTTTCTGCTTTTATCCACAGGTTTTGTGTCTTTGTTCATGCCTGATGTTTTTCATCATCTTTTGTATCAGTGAATATCTAATAATGCCTTTTTGGTAGTTTAGCTTAAGCACAATGGCTCCACATCTAACATTGCAAAGAATTGGCAGACTTTCACATACATATTTTACATACATACTTAAAAAATTTGGTCAAAACTAGTGTTGTCTTCATGTTTTAGCATAGAGGCTAATGAAAATATTGAAGACTGGGACAAAACCCTGAAAGATATGGTCCGATAAAACTGCAAATATGTATTCAGGGCAGAGCCAACTGTGTAGTAGTTCTGGCACATGAGATGGTTTTATGACAGCTTATGACCATCCTTATCTTGGATTTAAGGAGCCACAGTTCTTCTCTGGTAGTGGGCCCAGTGAGTTATACTTGCATAGTCCTGTTTTGCACAGGAACTTACAATGGTTGTAAAGATTGAATCAATCTTGTGAAGCCCTTTGTTGAAAACCTTCCTGGGAGCAGAGGTCACAGGTATCTATCATCATGCTTGTAGAAGTAGCCAGGGTTTTTTTTATCTGAGTGGTAAAAAAGTCTGCTTCCTCTGGAGATTTGTGAGTGCAGGGAGAGGAGGGGTGGAGAATGAATATGGATTAAGTGCTTTGTTTTGTTTCTCTCATGAACTCATAATAAAACTGGTCAGAAAGCTAAAGAAACTGCCCTTTCCTCTCTGGAACATAACATGGAGGCATGTTAAGGGGTGTCCTTATCCTGGTTGAAAGATCTGGTTTTAAAAGTTGTCTTCAATGTAGATATACATTAGGTATGAGTACTTTGCACCCAAAGAGAGGTACTTGATTTTCTTCTACTGCAGTAGTTAGAGGGTGTCAAGAGTGGTCAGATGCCTCTAGTTCTATGTGTCTTTGAATAATAGCTCTTTACTTCCTTGAAGACAAGGTTTTTTGTTTTGTTTTGTTTTTTTTTTCCTGGGAGTCTTTCCATTTAATTTGTAAAATCTTTAGGTAGTACTTCCATAATTCGACTAAGGACAGCATGAATATTCAGCAGATGTAATCTTTATTTAAGCATTTATTATGTTCAAGGTGGGGATTTATGGCACATTCCCAGAGTACATTAGCACTGCCCCTAGTTCTAGCACTGTGATCCCTTTTCAGCTTGCTTTTCATGTCGTATGTAAAAGATTGAATTTAATTAGTCTATTTTATTACTGTGTATTTTCTAAAACCTAAAGAACACTACTTAGGAAGTTGTTGCTATTGTATTTTCTGCTGAATTTATTTTTACTGTTTTTCCCAGCACCTCTCTGACAGAAAAAGTGTTTGGACTGATCACTGAAACTTCTCTCCAGATAGCTAAGGGGAAAATCCTTGGCTCTTTATTTACACATACTCTGTGTTTGTGCTAGATGACCTACTTAAGAAACTCTTCACTTTTTTTTCCTCATAACTGTGTGGGGAAAGGAGATGATGAAACAGCATGATCATTTTTTCAGTTGTCTGTTTTTAGGAAATCTCAGAAGAATAAATGAAAGGTATGCAGGTGGTAGCATTCACACAGTCATTCCCATAATTTAGAGAACAAACAAGGATTTTGTGATGTAGTGTAACCTTTGGCATTACACAGGCATTTAACATTTAATCTAATGCTGTTGACCATATGCTAAACTTGGTGATTTAAGCTTGACTAAGGCATCCATGCTTGACCTGATGTTTGCAAGAGAGAATCCACCCATATTAAAGAATACTCACCTGATACCTGAGGATGATTTTTCAACTTTTTTTGTCTTCAAGGCACATCCAGAAGGTTTTTAATGTAATTTCTATACCTTTATCTCTGAGCTTTTTTTGTTGTATCTTTCTCATGCTGGGATAATGATATTTGATATTGGTGTTTCGTCTCTCTAATGGTTCTAATGCTTCTCCTAACCCCAAGCATTTACAGCTTATTACTCTTCATGTTCTTTTTTTTTTTAGAAAGGGAAGTTGTAATTGAGCCATATATTTCCTTATGTGTGTTCTTTGAAAATAAGTACAGCAGCATCAAATATATAATACCTAAATTTGGGAAGAAATGAACAAGTTTCTTTACTCTCAGCCTCTGGGTAGAGTGATTTAAGCAGAGTTTCAACTTTAAATCAAGCCAAAGCTGCCCAAGTACACTGTGGTTTTATCTGAAGCTTATGTGATACTCCCTGTATCTTCTCTCATATCCACTGCTCTGTTAAACAATCTCAGAGTTGCATATATTTGTATAAATTAAGTTTTTTTCTGCTGTTTCATAGAAGAGACAAGTTGCTTTCTCTCACTTCTTTAGTTACTGGATTATGACATCTCGTAAGTAGAATAGTGGTGTGGGTACTTTTTATTGCATTCACCTCTAAATTTTTTTTTGTAAGAGGAATAAATTAAATTCCTGTAGTCTGCAAGTGCAAGAAATTTCTCCACGTTCTTGCACCATTTTTGGTGTAATGGAGTTTTTACCAGAGTCTTCATTGTCCCTTTAACAGTGTGAAGCAATATGCAGCCACTCGTGAGCAGTTGAATAACTTCTCTGTGCATTTGAAAATCACAAAAGCATGTTAGATCTTTCTCCTGTCCTCTTTTTCCTGCCCACTTAGAATTTTTGAACGTGGTTCATAACACTTTCTAGTAGACCCTCTGTGAATGATTTTCAGCTGGTGCTTTCCAGGCTACATCTCCTTGGGCTGGAAGCGTGACATGCAGTCTCAGTCTTTTTTCTTCTACAGTTGCCTTCCTCAGAGCTGCATTCAATGGGGCTATGGCTGAAAATGCACCACCCATCGAATTGCTTCCATCTCTACCTGTCCTCATTGTGCATAAGGATTTCCAGGGTAATATAGTTTGCACATTTCCTCAGCGGTGATTTTCTGTTTGTTGAGACTTTTTATGTGTAATACTAGGTCTGCCACTAATTCCTGAGAAAATCCCTAGAAACCGACTTATGTGGTAGTTGTTCTCCGTAAGAGTTTACCAGAGTAGGTTACAAAAACTGTAATCCTGCAGGTAACATCCTTGTTTTCACAGTGTTATTAACAAACATTTATTAGCATTTGTTTGGGGGATGGGGTTGGTGAAATTATGGTCAAGTTTGAGATTGTTCATGATGACTGTTAATATTTTTAGTTTTTTACTTTATTAGGGTTTTTTTTAATTTTAAAATAAAAAAGTTGTAGTTGGAAATACCTCAAATTTTTCATTGTGATCACCAAGAAGTTTCAGTGTGTCGTTGAATTTCCACATATGTAGTAGGACCAGTTGAATTTATATTCCTCTATATCTATATTTGTATCTATATATTACACTTTTTCTTCTTTTACCTGGGCTTCTTCTCTGGAGTAATCTATATGTTCCATATATTGCCACCATTCTGGACACTTCAGATAAGTCGTGGAAATCATAAGTTATGTTGGCTAAATACTACAGTGAAAAAAATCCAGGCTGTATATTGAAGTGAGGGTAATCAGCTGTCAAAATAATTTGCCAAAAGTTGTGGTGAGCTCTCTAACGTTTAAATCAAGTTCAGCAGTTCTTTCAGAATATCTCTAATGCAGGCTGTTTTAATGGATTACCTGCCAGCAATAACAAATGGTAGCTAGGATAAAACTACATGTTGTCAGGAAGCTTAAACTTTACAGCAATCTGTATTACTGTTGGAAAATTTGTAGCAGGTCTGTGAACCGAAAAATATGACAACTCCTGATAATTCAGAAAGGAATTAATTTAGGCAGTGTCTGCAGCTCATGTTCTGCAGGAAGAGAGAATAGCTAATCACAAGGTTGCCTTCTGGCTTTCTAATCTGTAAAGCTCCTCGTAATTAGAGAACTATCCTTAGCTCCAGGAAACCTGCATCCAATTCCTCTCCTTGCCTCTGACTTCCTGTGTGATGTTTTATGAGTTACTGACACAGGGATCATTAAAGAAACTTGGGATATGTCTGTGATGACAGTTAAGTGTGAATCTAAGTGTCAGCTTCTTTGTAAAAGACAGGGAAGACAGCTTTGCTGGGAAACATGGGTTTGTGTTTGAAGAAGAGATGTTAGAAGTTATTCAGTGATGTTTGTGTATATGATATTGTTCCAAGTCAGCCTCTTCACCCTTCTCAGACTTTTGTAACTGGACAGGGGATATCCTTCAGGCCCTGTCAAGATTGGGTATCCTAAGGGTTTATTTATCTCAACAATGCCCAGGTAGGCTTAGTCGTAAAACGAGACTGGAGTTTCTGTCATGTGATTTGAGACTTGACCTTTAGACCAATCCAATTAAAGATGGGATTTGATTTTCAATCTTTGCTTATGAGATTGGAAACCAGAAGCTACAAGCAAAACAAACAAACTGTAATCCTGTATGTATTTAACATAATTCCCTACAATTGCTTCTGCACCCATCTCCTGTGATTGCCTGGGTTGGTTCTCAGGGACAGGGACACTACATCTGTCCTGTTCCTGGGCTCCCAAATCTCTGTTTCATCTCTAGACAAGTGGGAAGGGGGAAGGACTACCCTTTCAGCCACCTCTTCAGGTTCTGCTCAGTCTGTCCAGCTCTCACTTGTCTTCTTCATTGAGTACTGTAGTCTTTCCTTTAGTTCAAATTTTCATGCTGCCTTAATGATTTACCCTTTCTTCAGTGAGATCCTGAAGATTTTACTTCTTTAATTGTAAAATGAAGATGATGGTGTACCACTTTGAAATAGAGCGGTCCATTAAGCAGTCTCCTTCCTGAGTAGGGATAGTTGGACAATGGCATCTCTCCTAATTCTTTTACCCCAAGGAAACCATTTTCCCAACTATATTCAATTCTAAGACATGCAAATCCTGATGCACAACTGGGTTTGCTACTGCTGCTGCTCAACAGTGAGTGGTGTGGAGTGGAGTGGCAACTATCTTTGGAAAGGTTGTTGTAAAGGATGAGAAGCAGATTTGTACCCATTTGACTGAGTAAAGAAGCTTATGGAGGGATCCTAAAGGGTAATTTGGACTCCAGGACTGCCAAGATCAAACGCATTGTTTAATTCTTTATAAGGTGCTGAAATAATTGGTACCGTGCAATCAAAAATATATGACATTTTCTGTCATGGAGCCAGCAGAAAAAAAGAAAACCAGCTTTGTCTTCCTCCCTTTTCTTTCCTTCTCTCTCACTTCCTCATTCTAATAAATTTTTTACTTTTGTTCCATATACTTTTCTCCAGAATATTTCATTAAAAATACCTTCCTGCTTTGATGCCAACACTCTATCATAGATAATATGTCCCAAAAATGCCTTTTTTGGGACATTCTCATTTGGTCTGGTGATGTTCAACCACTTGTGCCCTATAATGATTAGCGTATTACAATAACTTAAGTTTTTTCACTTTTCATTTATTTCTTTCTGAAGTCTCTAAAGAAAGGATTATACAGACTACTCTTTACCATCTTCCATAAAACTGGGGATGAAAAAATTAATGGGTAATAAAGTAGAGAAGGCCTATGCACTGATGTTTAATAGCTTGAGACTACTGACTGCCGTTAAACTTTTCCTAGTTTAAATCTGAGCAAGTGTGAAGAAAAGCAAGCACAAGGAAGGGGCTGCATCTCAAATAATAAGCAAATCTGGATGTGGAAGCAAAACTAAAGACAGGAATAAAGGGTGCTGTGAAGCTACATGGACAAAATATTACCCCTTCTGGTTTGCAGTATTTGGAGGCATTAGCTAAGTTTTATGCAGTTCTCTGAGGACTGTGAATGTTCTCTCAAGTGTATTTTTCTTGTAGCACTGAGGTTCCTTATAAGAAAATAATATGTAGGGGTCCAGTCTTGTCAGAGCTACTATTTATGTCTATTCTGTATTCGTAGATTCAAGAACATTCAATTAAAAGCAATGTGCAAGAATAAGAGATGTGCAGTTTTTTGTGGTGATAGATAAAAAAATTATGTCTTGATGAATGTCAGCTTCTTTGAGGGAGCGAACCTTTTATGTTAGGGTCAGGAATTCGTGATAGAAATGGAGATCCACACCAAAATGTATAATGCAGAGAAAAGAAAAGAATCTCTGTAGGAGAGAAAAGCTTCCATAGTGTGTGGAAGAAGACATATTTAGACTATTATGGGAAAACTGGATGCTTATTAAATATATTAATTGCAGTATGAAAGAGCAGCTGAACATAAGTTACATAGCTACTGCAAGAGTTCATACTATACACTAGTTCTTAATTTGGACTAGTGACTCCAACATGCTCACCAGTGTTTGAAACGAAAGATGCTCTTGTAAAATCTTGTGTCTGAGGAGGTTATAAGAACAAAGCTACAAAAACCTGACATACGGCAAAAAAGGAGCTTCGTAGGCTGGATCATGAAGCCTCATGTCTTGGAGTGAGAGGTGACTGTTAGATAAGGCAGAAAAGCCTGACAGAAGGTCATGCTGCAGAACAAAACAAGCTGCAGATCTCAGGACTTGCAGTGCAGTGTGGTGGAACTAAAGGGAATTGCTCAAATCTCAGTGATTCAGGATCCAGCAGTGTCAGCTGTGCCAGTCAGATGGTGTCAGCTCCATCCCCTGAGGCCAGCGTGTGTCTGACATCCCATTCTGTTTCAAGCAAATCTAATTAATTCACTAATAAGTGAACATTTTGGTTGAAATAGATATTCCCTGGGTATAATAAAAAGGCAAAGAAAGTGAAGTTAGCTGTATCATGAAGGATGTAGAGGTCTACACACACTATGTTGTCTATCCCACTATGCTGTGGTGCATCAGAATAAAACTTTCTCATGCAATGAAATCCAAACTTAGTTGTTATCATGACAATACCCATGTGACCACTTATTTAAAAAGCTGTAATTTCTATTTTCCAAGTGTTGACTCTGATTTGGAAGTAGATCCGATAATCAATGCTGTATTCCTGCAGGAATTCTTAGAATGGCATTATATATATATATATATATGTATATATATATATATATGTATATGTATATGTATATATATATATATATATGTATGTATATATATATATATATATAATGCCATTCTAAGAAAATATATATATATATATGCACATAAAAGCTCTTCATGGCTTCTGGGAACCATAGGTAAAAAACCTTTTCCAAAATTCCTTTCATGATCCTTCTGATCTTCTTTTTGACCAGGCTTTGTCAGTACATAAAAGAAAAAAAAATACCAAGAGCTCAGCCACGAGAAGTGTATACAAGCTACCAACAGTTTTCGAGGCACTGGTTATATTTTTCAAAATACTACCATTGAATACTTTAACTGTCATGTATGATTACTGAAGAAATTGATTTTCTCTACCATGTTCAAGAAGTAAATATGTAAATTTGTAAAGCAAATACTCCCCAGCTGCCCAAGAATAACAGGACATGAAATCCTTCACTCCATCTGGAAAAACAAGTGCTGATGAGGATCTGACCTATTATCTATGTAAGTCAACAAAGCACCTGCTTCTGAGTTCAGATGCAAGGGCTCTGGATCTTCTCCTGAGAGCTGCTGCACACCCCCCATGTAAGCAAACAGTATTGCCTCCTCACTTTGTACTCAGCAGATATTGGCACTTTATCCTTGGAGCAAACAGCAAATTGCAAATTGTACCCAGCCACTTAGCATTTCCAGTACATCTTGGCCTATGTTTTCACTTAGCAAAACAATGAGATATCCATCCCCAAAGAAGTTCTCTTGTCTTTCCTGCAGGAGCGACAATCCTGTGGGTGTTTGAGACTGTGGTTTAGATGGCAGTGAGTGTACAAGGCAGTGTTCAGTCAGGCCACTGTTACTTTGCACTGGTTCTCGGTGAGGGTAAAGAAGACCTGGTTGGGCCTGTGATTCTCCTTAACGCAAGGCACTCAGAAACACGCAAGAGCCTGTTTGCTGGATGTAAAGGATGCAGAGCATAGCTTGTAAATGGGTGGGACTTGCCATGGCTGTTGCAGTTTAAACTCCAACCCACTGACTGAGCTCTGAGAGAGGAAGGGTAGGTTTTAGATCAGGTTTAGATAGGCAGAACCCCAAAAAATATATACTTTAAAAACTGATATAAAACCCCAATATGTGTCAGTGCCTTGGAACTGATGTTACTTGTGATAATATAAATCTCAAGTAACTGTGTCACTGAGATTAGAATTTGCCCCCAAAATGGCAAATCTAGAGAATATTAACTGAGGCTGCTGATACTTATTTTCTGCTCTGTCTGTCCCTTTCTCTTTTACCTATATACACACACAAACTCTCTCTTATTCTGTCTTGTTTTCCTGCTCTCTTTCTGCTGCTTCCGCCCCTCTCTTCTCTGGGGAGCTGTAAAGGTGTTACAGGCATCCTCACAACAGTGTTGTCATTAGGCCCTTCTGCAGGAAATGATTCTGTAAGATTAATGTGGAAAATCACTGAAGGAAACTTGAAATGTGGTACTACTCCATCATGGCACAGGTCAAGGAAGACTTCTGTAAAGACTTGTATCAATATATGCGTATCAGTTTAGAACAAGTGTAACATACACACCAGCGGTGGTTAGTGAGAGTACTTGGTGCCAGAATTATTTCTAAGAAATCTGGCTCCATCAATTGCTGATATCCCAAACTCCTTTACCATTCTTTTGGGTATTAAGAACAGATTCTTTCTGGGCCAGAGGATCACATGAGAAGGGGATGTGTGTCTGGAATTAAAAAAGACTCCATCACTGAGAAATGTTTGGAAAAGTATCATTCAGATAGGTTTGTTTGTTTGTGTTTTTGTTTTTTTTTTTTTATTTTTTTGAGCTGCTTGATAATGCTTGTTTTAAAGCACAGTTATCTATACTAGTTAGCATGCTCATACTTTCACATGTGTGAGTATTCTTTGTGTGGACAGGGAGGAGGACAACAGAAAATAAAAAAACAGTAAGCAATTCTCTTCCTATAAAAACAAGCACATTTTGCATTTTCTTTATTCTCCAATCCAAAGGACACTGTTTGATCCTCTGTTTGCAATTTAAGAGGAGGTCACCATCCCAGCTGAATCCTGTTTTTCCACAACATCCTCAGCCAACTTGGTTGACTAAGCAAAGATCTGCTTATGTGAGCATCCAAGAAACAAAGATCAGGGAAGGTGAGTCCAGGCAGCTGGCTGAAGGCAGGATCCCATTTTATTATGTGTCCTGAAGCTTTCCAAAATCTTTGTGCAACTGAGCACACCAGCAGCTGCATCATAGCAAAAGAGGTTCCGGAAGTGATAACAGAGCTCAACAGTGTAAAAAAAAAGTCTTTATTGTCTTTAAAATATATGTGTTTTAATAGAATATTTGTAATATAACATTCAAAGATTTGGTTTTTTAAATACCAACAATATTATCTTCATGAGATATAACTATGACATACAATACAACCGCCTCATACAGAAAGGATTTTCCTTCAGTTTCTTTCCTTACAACTCACTGCTTACATAAAAGATCACAGATCATTTTTTGCCTATACTTGAGAAGCGTGGGCTTGTGAACACTTCTCACATCTCTCTGCCATTTTGATCTTTCCTCCTTCCCCTTGCCCCCAAATTTCTGGTAGAGCAGTACAAGCAAAGATTCAGCAGTCCTTGACCCATACCCTTTGAATATCATTGTACATAAACTAAACAAATCTTACTCAGCTATCTCTAAGGTATGAACATAGATCTCTTTGGATCAGATGTTAATGGAGGATAAACTAATGCTAGGAGGAAGAGATAGCATCCATTGTGCATCCGTTCTTTTGGTGCTGGTGGATTCTGGGGGTGGAAACAGGGAAATGTGTGGAAATACATGCAGGTGTGTATACGGATCTCTGTGGATGCGTGTAGGTGCGTGTAGACCTGAGTCCCAAAGGGCAGGATAGGGAAGAGGAGCGGACATTGTCTAACAGCAAAGGTTACTGTGGATCTGCCCAGCTCTGGAGGAGGTTTGAAACTACAGAGGAGGGACATGGATCACCACTTACTTCTCACATACTCTTCTTAGAAATGGAGGGTAAACAGGCAAGGGGGAATATATAGAGCAGAAGAGAGGGCCTGCACCTGTGTGAAAGACTGCCTGGGGTGTAGAAAATCAATGGCCTCATTTGATTTGTATTTTAAGTTTGTCATTGGGATAACTTTGTTTCACACAGGGTCTGGCCAAGTTTTTCACTTTTTCTCTCCCTCTCCAGATAGAGCAGGCTCAAGACTTCATTTTTATGTGTCTTCATAATATTTTTTTGATGATACAGTTTAGTCTAATTATACAGCAGACTTGTTTATAATGTAATTTGATTGTTCTGAGGATTTGGGATTCCTCTCCCAGCCCTGTCGAATTTGTGTGAGAGGTTTGTCCACACAAGGAAATATCAACACAAATTTGACTACCAGTACAGCACATGGCACAACGAGGGAGAGCATATAGATGTTTGGAAGATACCATTTGTATGCTGTTGGGCTCAGGAACCATTTTCCACCGTAAACCAGCGTGTGCGCAGTACACAAAATCAGTGTCAGATATCCCAGTTTGGACTAGGAGAAAATGAAGGAAAGAAACAAAGAAAGAAAGAAAAAAGTGGAGGTTAAAACAGAAAATTAAAACAGAACAAATGCAATTTTAAGAACACAGTAAGATTTGTGGCATGTGCCAATTTGGGGACTGGTGAAATGAAACTGTTTTATATAAAGGCTCTTATTGTTTTTAATAAAGATTAATTCAAATGGATGTTGGGGAAACACAGTTGGTTTTTCTTCTCTGTCAATATCCATGATAATTTTTCCTGGCTCACGCATATTCCCTAGTAGCTGTCATATTTGTGAAAAAGCAGAGAAAGTGCTGACATTCAGTGGAGAGATCCAAGATTTTTTATGCTCTAGTGCTATCCATCCAGAAGTACCATACTGTGCAAGTTTTTCGCCTTGATAAAACATTCATTGACAGTAATTTCCCCTTCCCTTGCCCCCTTTCCCATCCAGCTCAGCTCCTGCAGAGGCATGGCAGCTTGCACCAAACTTCCTCTTAAAAGAGGGCTGAGATTATAGTGAGGGCAGCCTGTTTATAGGCACATCAGTTTTTACACTCTGCAGAAATTGCGGATTCTCTTTAGATGCTTGGCATTGAGAAGATTCAAGTTACAAAGTAACTTTTCAAATCCACTGTAACTGAATTCTTATGAACCAACAAAATTATCCCAATAAATGGCTAAATTATTTTGCAACTTAGTGTAATTGTGGAATTTGACATCAAAATCAGCTTCCTGTTTGTCATTTAGGAGCTCACATCTTCCCAACTTTCTCTTGTTTACGTAGTAATCCCAGTTGCACCATAAGCATCCATCAGAGCAGTTGTGGGTTTCTACAGTTAAGCTCTATTGCCATGTAGATTTTTTTTTCACTATCTGATCATGGAGAGTACACACATCACATTTGGAGATATTAATGGAGGAAAGACATAAGTCTCTAGTAACCTGCCTGTGGCCATAGTTTATAAGGGAAGAAGTTTTTTCTAGAAGTCATTTTCTTACCTGTACAAATCGAAATTCTCGCCAGTTGACACTGTTGCTGACTGAAGGCAAGGAGGTTATTCCCACAAGAACAAAGAAAAAAAACCCTATAATTCCCAAAGCCAAGTAAGAGTCACTAAGCCAGGCATTAGTCGTGTCGAGTGGTTCTGTTTTATTGTTCAGTGCCTGAAGAAAAGAAGACCAGGTATATTTTCATGATAGCAGTTTTAGGATCAATAAGCAGAAAAAACCCATCCTTTAAGGTAACTAGGAGATAAATGTTATACATAAACTCTGAAAATCATTGGAGATTTACTTTGAATGCCTGCTCAAGAAGGAGGCATTATATTACGTGTGGTTTCCATGTACCTGTAATTGTGGTACCTGTTTTACATATCTGTTTACCTACCATTGGGACAGATATGTGATCCTTTCTTGTTAAGTAGAATCAGAAAGTAAAAATATATTCTATTCTTAAAGGTATATGAAGAAATAGAGAAATATGCTTCTTTTAAGTACTCTTTATGTTTACATTTTCCCTGATTATTTTATTAATATGTCAACTATCTAGAAGGAAGACTGGGGCCAGAAATCCCCTCAGCTCAGCATAATGCCAACAAACTTTAGATATACCAATGATTAAAAGGAACACAGAAACTAGGAATATGACCCTATTGTAAAGATCATTAGGCTGTCCACATGGATTTCTGAAGCTCAAGAGAGATGGTAGTATTTATAACAAGGCCAGAAGAAAGGGAGACCTAGCGCGGGGAACAAAACTCACCTGGGAGATGATTGGTTTGGCGTTTCTCCATTTTACGAAGGAGCGAAGTGGACTAGCAAGAGTGAACACAGCATGCAAAGAGGCAAATGCCAAGGCTATTAGTCCAAGTTGTTTCCTGCACAGCATCCATTTGTCCAGCCAGTCTGGAAAACGGCGGTATTTGGTGCCTCTGTATAACTGAATAATTGCAGCAAGTACACCGGGAAGATAAACCAAGCCAAGAAGGATGAGTGCCACTACAGGGCAGATCCGATTTGGAATGGTCATTGCAATAAAAAATGAAAAGTTATTGTGTTCATATATGTAAGTGTAAATTACATCAAGAGCCAAACAGTAGAAGAAGAAGAATGCAGTTAGGCCAAGGGACAAAAAGATGGGAAACTTCCACATTGGAAAGAGCTGCAGAGGGTAATTTTCTATTTCCTGAGCAGCCAAGAGGGATCCCTGATCAAGTGGAGTGAGACCCAGTGCACGAACAATATTCATCACCATTTCTTTAGCTTCCGTGTCATCTCCACAGACAAACACCTGCAGCCAAAAACAAATAGAAGTTTTATTTTGACAGATTTTTGTGACATTCTCTGCTGCCATGCTGGTCCTGGATATAGACAATGAGCACAAGCTTCCTAGGCTGCTTGCTGACTTCCCTGCTGACCTTAATTAAAACAGGCAAAAAGTAGCCTATAGGTACATTTGGCCAACCGGTCCATGAACTTAGAATATGATTTTTTTCTTTTGGGAAGGAGATTGTTTCAAGTGGCAAAATTTTATATCTGGAAAGAATAATGTATAACATGCTTAGTATAAGCCTTTGCATAGAAGATTTGACCTTTGGTTTAGCCAAAACCATTTATCTGGCAGCAGAAAACAAGCCTAGTAATGGTTTGAGTAGCTGGGTGATTTCATGCATTGTACAAGAGCACTGTCCCTCAAAGTGGCAGAAAATAGGGTAATAATAAATGATTTTTCTTCAGATAAGCTACCATGTTGCTTCCTATGCCCGGCTCTTGTGCTTGCTGGCCTGTGGTTAAGGAGCAGGTTAAAATGGTTTGCACACTCTGATGTTGTGTTAAACTTAGGTGGTGATAGATTCTAATTTAGAAAATTTTAGTAATTTATTCATCTTCTAGCTCACTTCTGTTACTGGCCTATCATATCCCTTGCCTCCCTGGTTTTTCTTTCTTCATTTTGTTATTGCTTCATTATATTCCTCCTATCTCCTTTCTGTTTAACTTTACGACCCTTATGAATAACTGATGCAATCCTTATGTCCTCCTGATTTGCTGTCTCTCTCTTTGTAGCTCTGCCATCTTTCTTTCCTTGCTTCTCTAGCGTCTCTAAACACTGAGTTCAGAGGCAAGCTATTGATATTCCTTGTCATGCCATATTACAAACCCAAAGGAAATTTTAGCTCAAATTATTTTGAAATGAGGGATTATAGAGAAAATACCATTTCAACCCTATCTGATTTGTATGTCCCATGTGTGTTTTGTCTAGCTAATAAGAAGCCGTACGATGAATAACTCCATGACAAAGGAAATCCCTGTAGCTCAGACTTACCTGCCGGCTTGCATCCAACGCTCCCGACTGCAAGGCCCAGGCTGACACGGTGTTAAAGGCTTTCACAACCCTGGCACCTGGCAGCAGCTGAGCAAGGTACTCTGCATTGGATTCAGGATACTGGTTTAATTTTAAGTTGTTGCTTATGTCCACCACAACTTTTCCACGGAGAATTTCTGCTAGTGGTGTAAGGAAGTTGTAATGTTGCCTCTGGATTGCTATAATGACGATGGCAGCTTTCTGTGCTGCCTCTGCATGGCTCAACACTTCTGCATCCTTGGGAACCAGGTTTGATATCTGGGTGCTCCGACTTCCATACACCACGTGGTAGCCACACTGAATCATTTTATGCCCCAGAGCTCGTCCAAAATCTCCAGTTCCAAATATGCACACTGTCTCTCTTTTCTTAGAAGTGTTAGGAGCCAAGGCCATCATGTTGGAAGAATTTGTATTCATCTGTTAAAAAAAAAAGTAATAGAAAAAAACTAAGCAAAACATGGATCTCTTGAAAATAAAAGGTTAGTATCCACTCTGGAAGTACAGCTCTCAGGAATCTGAGTTTTCTTGCTGCTTAATATGGTTCCTGCACACTCTTCTGAATACACACTCTCAGAAGATTTCGGTACAATTTTTAAAAGAACAGTCTGAATACTCACTTCTCCATCTCTCATATGGCACCCTCTTTTCCATTCATTTTATGGATTTTAACATTCAGCTGAACTGTTGCAGTGTTCCTCTCTCAAAAGGAAAACAGGAGGAAAAGACATTGGAACACAGAGAGTAAGGGTAGCCCATATTTCAGAGTAATTTCTGCTTACTTATGCTATAGAAAAGCATTAAGGAGGAGTGTGTTTCTAATCAGATTAGAACCTGGAAGGTGTTTTTCAGAATACTTGAAGAAGAGATATTATAAAATGTAGCTACAAAACTATCTGTTGTCCTCAATATTTCCTTAATTCAACTAGTCAGTACCAGTTTGTTTTATTGTTGTTCTGCGATTTTCTGAAGAACGTTCCGTGAAGCATTTAGACAGTGGACTTGGAATATTTCATGTTGAACATAGATTTATATATTACTCATAATAAAATTCTCTTTGAAATTTTTATATATCGCAGTACCTGGTAGATTCCAAGTCTTTAATGTATTATCCATTCAATAGGAGTATGTGTGTTCTGTACTTGCAGAGTGAGACCCATAATACAAACACACAATCAAAAATGTCGAAGGTCTTGCAGTAGGTCCACATGCTGTTTTCCCTTTACAAGAGGTAAGCTCAAACCAGACAACCTAAGACCTCCAAGAGGAGACCCTGAGAGACCCCTCTCTTGAACTGGCCATCAATTTGGTACTTAGAGCAGCAATTTAATTAGCAGGAGCCCTGATGGTAAGTCTTACACTGCATCACAGGTAACTGTCCTTATTAGAGCTGTGGGAATAACAGATATTCTAATTTGCAGGAAAGAAATGCGTGAAATGGTTAGCTAAACACAAAACAACTGCTTTGCTTCTGCTATTTATGAACCTTTTGCATACATTATTCTGTGAAGCACCATTCAGAATGCTGAAATTTAAACATACTGCCATTTAAAAACACTGAGATTATGTTCTTCACTTTCTTTTGTAATTTTCTCTAGTCAGAACTGTTTTTGCTTTTTAAAAATCTGGCATGATTTTAAACTGTTTGACCCAAACCTTGCATATGTTTGGTGAATAAAAAATCAAGCCTGAACTTTCCCGTACCCTGCAATGACCTAGAGATAAGGGCCATAAGTCAAGGATTCAAACATCCATGGCCTGTGCTGTAGGGTGTAAGCCTTGCTAGTGAGATGGACACATAAATGCTTACTCTGAGAATTGTATATGAAGATTTTGGCTTGGACTACCTCTGTGTGTAGCTATGTAGCCCTCAGTTGGCATCAGTGCCTGCTCAGCACCATTCTTGCAATGAGCTGTGGGAATCCTGTAATTTAGAGAGCTGCCAACAGAGTTGCTTTTGGTCATTAGGGGAAGGTGTGGATTCAGGCAGAAAAGGGCCTGAGTATCTGCATGCTGGAGGATCTGTGTGGCTTGAACAGGTCCTGTTGGAGGCTTTGCAGCGCAGCAAGGTGTTCACCCTGGCTCTGCTGAGCTGCAGTCCCAGCTGTGCATGTACATCATCAAGTAGCACACTGAAAATGAAAATAAATCCTCATAGAGTCCCATCTGAATGTGTCTTGAATATCTGGGGACTCTGGCACATGCATAAAATTGCAAGTCCTTCGACATATTTAAAAATCTTTCTCTGAGGGCTTTATTAATGTCCCATGAGGCTCTAATGTGACTAACACTATGAATTTCCTTTTTGGGGGTGGTCTGTATTTCAAAAAATAGAGAAGAGTTGCATATGTAGTATTAATAAATGGTCCAACTCAATACCTAATAAGGCTCAACTTTCCTTTCTTAATTTTTCTTTTTAACAAAGTAGGCTCCTATCTAAAATCAAAAGCAAAACTTATTTGTAACACACATCCTACTTTTCCTTTCTTTCAACATGTCTTTGTGCCAGCTGGCTGTTATTGAACTAAAAGAAGGTTGAGGGCTTGGCAGTGAACTTCTGTAGGTTAACTCAGGCAGTAGGTTGCAAGCATATAGAGAGAGCATAGAAAAATTCTGGATTTGCTGTGTGTATTTGAAGAAAATGCAGCATCTCATGGCAACTGTGTGGTTGTAAAGTCAAAAGAATGGACTCCCAGATTCATGACAGTGATAGCTGCAATGCAAAAGGATAGTAATTTTCTATAGGACGTGTTTTATTGTCTCACGTCAGTGTGAAAGATGGGAAGCAGAAGTATATCACAAGGGACACAAGGCTTGTTTAGTAACTTGAAGTTCAGCCCAAAGGCTGGCACTGGGCTATCAGTCAGGAGCTGGTGGCAGTGGGGCTCTGCTCCATGCCCATGGACTATGCTGGGCTCTCTCAAAGCACCAGAGGAAAGCAGAAATACCAGCAAAGAAACATGCAGTAACCATTGTCTGTTCTTTTACATAAGTAGCCAAAGATTAACTGAGAAAAAGCCATAGAGCTTTGTATCCACACATAATGTTTTTGCTTATATCCATTTCCTTAACGTGAGAGCACTAGTGATGCCTTTTGTTATTTAGAAGGTAATCCATGTAAGCTTCTCCTCTGCATTGTTGCTGTATTCTTGTACACTGAATTATCCTGTTATAAGGAAAATGGTGGCAATCTCTGAGTTTATTTGGTCAGTAATAATAAAAGGAGGTGCTGAAAGAAAAAAAGAACCTAATTGCAACACTGTCATTTTTATCCATTGCATAAAAACTTAGGGGAGGTGAATAAAGATACAATGTTTAGTTAAACAGTTATAGGCAAATGCTTTGATTATGTAGGGAATTGAATTAAGACAAGCACATTGCTTTGCACTTGGGCAAAAGGGGGGATCCTAGCAGAAGCAATGCCACAAATAAAGTACAGTGCCAAAATCAGAAAGGCAGAGATGGAATCAAGATATAGACTGGGATAGATAATGGAAAGATCAGAAAGATGTGACATGAAATGCAGATGGAAGATCAGTGGAATGATTCAAAAGTTAGAAAGACAAGATGAAAGGAGCAGGAAAGAGTAATTTTACTATTTACATTTAAAACAGAAGCAAAACAAGTAGCTCTGGTACTGATCTCAAGGGATTGTCTAGTCCACCTCCCCTCCTAAGGCAGAATGAACTGTGTTTAAATCAAGTCTGACAGATGCTTGTCTAACCTGTTTGTAAAGTCTTCCTGTATTGTGGATGCCGAAGTCTTCCTGGCTTACTGCTTTCTCAGCCTTTCTATTAGGCAGATTTTCCTATTAGCAATCTGTATTCCCTCCCCCACAGTAGACACAGCTGTCAATTTATCCCCCTTCTCTTTGCAGCAGCCTTTGTTGGACATGAAAGCTGTTACCATTTCACCCTTTTCTTCTCTAGATAAAACAGTCCCAAATCTTTCCCTGAAACTTGTGCTTCTGAGAGTGGTGATCTTTCTCATGGCTTTCTTCTGATCTTTCTAGGCTAAACTGCTCCAATTGTTAATTAAAAGTATGTTGCTGAAACTGAATGCAGTACTCCTGCAGACATCTTACCAGAAACTAGAAGGATTGCTTCACTTGTGTCACATATCACATGTAATCCTGCTGTCACATTTGTCTTATTCACAACACAGCTGATTCATAGTCAGCCTGTGATGCATTAAGATGGTGAGTGCTTTAACAAGTAGTGTGTGTGGCAACAGGAACCATGATGTGGAGTGCAACAGCTGATGCTGAGCTCATGATTTTCACACTATCCATGTGTCAGAGATTGCCACCTTAGACTAATTTTACTTAGCTAGCTAGCAGCTGCAGTGCATTTGAGTCCATCTAAAACATGTCTTCTGGCTGAGATTTTGTGGAAAGGAATCTAGTTTCGTATGTTCCAAGAGCTCTCTGGGTATAAAGCAAAGCTTGAAAAGTGACGGTCTGCTTCTACATCTCATCAGAACAGAAATACTAATGCAATGGCATCCTGTTACACCCAATCCTTTAATTGGACTGCTCCCACGCCACTTATTCCATCCTTGATTTCTGCAGTGTTTTCCAACTCAGAGCTGCATTGTGCAGTCCCTGTTGCATAGCACCATATTTTTTCAAACTGTAGCTTCGATTTGCCAAGATCATTTTGATTTCCAAGCCTGTCCTCTAACGTGCTTGCAGCCCTTTTCAACTTTGTCAGATTGTCAGCTTTCATGAGTATAGTGTCTATTCCAGCATCTATTCCAGCCTTTTAATTAAATTCTGGAACAGGACTTTTGCCACAAGAGACTCCCTGTATATCTGCAGTAAATGCAGTCTTCTACTTTGATAATATTTAGTGGAGAGACTGAAAAATGTTTCTTTTGTTATTTCCACAAAACTTTACCTTATATAAGGTTAATCTAAACTGCATTTTCCTAGTTTGCTTTTGAATTTTTTCCTGACATATAACATACTAAAAACTTTGCTCATGCCAAGTTGTATTCCCAAGACCTATTGTCCTTTTATAAGAGGAAACAAGGTTTGTTTGAGATTATTTACTCTTGATTAATCCTTATGCCTATAACCCGTTTCTTTCTTATGTTCTATTTGCTTCCTCTACTTGTTTGAGAATTGTATTTAAATTGATTGGGCCATAATTCCGCACCTCCTCTTTCTTGGTACATTTAAAGATAGCTGTTATTCTTGCCTTTTCAGTCTTTTAAAACTTTACTTCTTCCACACAATTCTTAAAGATAGTTATTTACAACTGTGGAGATGCTTCAGTTTTCTCTTGAACAGTGTGAGGTGAATTCCATCAGCCTCGTTGATCTCAGGTCATTTAACTCACCTAAGCAAGACCTAATCTCTTTCTTCTGTCATTTAGCAACAATTTCCAGCTCTTCGCTACTGATATAAACCCTTTTATCATGGTTGACCCTTCTAGTGAACAAAGAGCAAAATAGACATTACAAAGTTGGCTTTCTTGGAGTTGTTAGTCAATGGCTTTCTCTCAGTTGAGTGGTGGATCAATTCTCTCCTTGATTTTATTTCCACAGTTCATGTTTTTATAGGCAACTTCTTGTTATTCTGTATGTACCTTACTAATTATGTTTCTTTTTGTGCTGTGTCTTTTCAAATCTTACCGATATATCAGCACAATTCTGTGCTTGTCCATAGATTTTGGTTTCTGTATGCTATTAGATTTTGAAGTTTTGGAAGAACTGACAGCTCCAGCTGCATGGCTTACTTCAGCCCTTGCTCTGCATTGCAATCTTTATGTCTCTACTTTTAACAGTCTCTATAAGCAGCTGCCAAATCTCCTGACCTTATTTTCTCCTCAAATTATACTTCTCATGGAATATCACCTTCCCACCTTCAGAGTCTAGTATACTCTGCTTATTATTCTGCTAGGTGGACAGATCCATTTTTGAGCACTTGATGTTGCCTGGTGGCCTGTGCTGGCTCCCAGCTGTGACAGACCCTCTATATTTTTCCCTCTATCATTTTCCAAAATCTTCTACTGGGATTATATTCTTTTATCTTTTGACTCAGGGCAAAAATTTAGAAGACAAAGCAGGATATAAGGACTGTGAGAAGAGAAGTGGCCGAAGTATTGCCAGGAATTTGATCCGCTGCCATGTAAAAGAAAGGTTTATAAGTAGGTTATGGTATTGCCTACTGTAGGAACTAGTCCCAAGATTTACAATGCTGATCCGTTTATCTTTTTTTTTCCCCTCCCTTTTTAAACTCATTGTCAGAATCATAATCCCAAAGGTGGACATAAGGATTAAAAGCAGAACAAATATTATGGGAGCATAACTTTAAAAAATGAAATTTCAAAGGCCTTCTTTCTAAGTAAACAAAATATTTTTACTGCTATTTCCTTGTAAATAACAGCAAGGATTCTGTTACACTATGCAAATAATAAACAGTGAGAATGGCCCCTCTCTCGGGTAGCTTGCCATTGCTCTAGTACAACATTCTGGAGGCAAATAAAGGTTCTGCCATAATTCATCTTGCTCATTATATAGAATTCTTGGGGTAGATTCAGCTGTGTGAATTCATACATAGTTATACAGAAGCCATGACATGCAGACTGCATATTCCAGCAATTCTCTGTAGCAGAATATGTGTATGAAGTCTGTTTTCTGGGTTCACCTTTCTAGATAAACCTTGTTTCTCCAGATTTCAAAAGGGTTATTTTTCTATAATGATGGAGACACACTTGGATTGACTTTGGAGCTTATTAAATTTAGTCCATTGCACAGATGAATTCTAATAGTATCTTGCTGCATGAAGAAACTAGTTCTTCCCTCAGGTTTGCTAACCTTTGGTGTTTAACTCTGCTGGTACGACAGTGAAACAGGGACATCTGGAATAAGCAGTTTGGATTCAGACTATACCTTCATTTTAAACTGCTGACATGACTTCTTACATCTCGCTGTAACTCCGCTGGTCTTTTAACACAAAAGATTTAGCTGTTTCTGATTTTTTTTTTTGATCTTCTGTATCTCTTGTCACTACAGCAAGAATCAGCTGAACTTTCTCACACACCATCCACATATATTAGTCCTCAAGTCTCTGCTGGAGGTTTCTTCCAGTCAAAGCTCTGTATCTCTCTGGTCAGGAAAGCATGCAGTTCCTCACATGGATTCAAGAACTTGCTTACGTATTTTGAAACACACAGGCAGGGCACATGGCAACTCATTTCACTAAGAGGTTTACAGCATGTCTTTTACAAAACACTTTTAAAACAGATTCTCACCACCACTACAGACAGAAAGCCCTGCATGCTGTTGGACTTAACATGATTACTCATCCTGAACTTGCTGGGCAACTGTGAGCTGATCTTGAGTTTGCATTTAAGGCTGAACTGGTGAAAATAAACTCTTGCCCCAAGTCCTGTAGACCTTCCTCATACCTCTTTGAACAGACCAAGCAGGTTTAATCAGGTTTGCTTCCCTGATGCCTCTGTGGACACCTAATCCCTCCCTACCGGATAAACATCCATCCTTTTCAATCATGGCTGGGCTACACTGCTGGTGACTATGGTGCTTTGACACCAGCTTATAGACACGTACATAAGCTGGTGGCAATGAAGAACAGTGCCTATGACTGAGAGTGACAAAGGCAGTGGAAGCAGCCAGGGTCTGTATTTATGTATATATGTATGTATGTATGCATGTATGTATTTATTTATTCATTTATATCAACCCTCTTTTTTTCATTACTTCCTTTAAGTTCTATATACCTGTGGATGGGCATGGTGAACTTGAACCAGAGGAGTAAATGCGTACATATTTTTGTTTGGATTTATAGTTTTTGCACTGATGATTTTTAGTTTCCCATGCTGTTGAGTTCTCCAAAGTTGAACAGTTTCTTTCAGGAATAGAGTTAATTGTCATTATTGTTTTAAATATTTTTTGCATGTACTGGCAAATAGAAGTCATCCACAACTGCTGGGTTTTTTTTCTAAATGAAACTTCTGCTTTGTCTTGTAATCTATGATCAAAAGGTGTATATTAGACAAAAATCCCCTAATACACTAAAATTACATATAGTAATTCATTAAAATATATATTTATATATATATATTATATTTTACAATAGAAAAAGAGAGAGACTGATGCTTCATTTCTTACATATGTAATACTGCAGCTTTGGAATACTTTATGAAGTATTTCACACATGCATAATATACAGTAATTCTGGTGTAGCTTGGAAAACAGGTGAAATGCAATTTAAAATTTCTCCTTGGAAAGACATGTGCACTACTTGGAGGCAATCTCATTTACTTAAAATTTCATTTTACTATTCCCACAGAAAGAGAAAGAATGCACTCTATAACAAATACTGTTTCTCATAAGTTGACAGCTGTGGAACCAAATCTGCTCTAAATTATAAATTGCATTTTCTGTTTCTTGATACACCTAAAACTGAATGGCACATGGCTAAACTACTCTCCCATGATTAATCCAGTACTTAAACACGTAAAGAAAACAGCAGAATAGCTCCAAACAAATGTATTACAACAAATTATTAATGAATTTTCTTTCAAGCAAATGAATATCTGCTGCTCTTCTCAGCAGAAAATCCTGGGTTCCGAGTTTTGACAAAGCTGATAAAAAATAATTGTTTCAGACAATAAATCCTCCTACGGAGGACATCGCATTTACCACATCTTCACTTTTTATCGGGAGTACACTAAAGCTGCCTGGAGGCTCTTCAAACACATGAAGTATCGTCCTAAATAGATGTGCTTAATGTTGTCTAAATCATAGCAAAGTACTGAGAGGGCTGGAAATCTCACCACCTCCAGCTGCTCCCATAAACCAGCTATAACTTGAGTAATTTCCTCAGTCTCTTCAGGGCTGTTGTACTGTTCTGAGGTGTGTAGGTATTAAGCTTTAATCCAGCCTAGTCAACTGCAAGAAGAATGAAAATATTTCTTAAAACAGCTGAAGGTGAGCAAGTGTGAGAAGGAGAGACAGACCTGCCTACAGTGCAGGGTGCACTGGGTTTACCCCAATTGGTCCAAAAGATGTGCTGAGACCTTGAAAGACATGCTTGCAGATACACCATGCATGGAGAATCACCCCTTGCTCTCCTGCCGAGTCCTCCCCTCCCTGTGAAGCTATTCTTTCGAGCATCTGCCATTTAGAGACATTAACAAATAGCTCTATCTCAGAGAGAAATAACACTAGAAATAATGAACCTTGGCCTCCTAGGGGTTTGTGTTTCTTGGCTGATTACAAGCGCTGTTTGAGACTGTTTCCAATCACAGGAGATGACTCCTAGAACACTTCTTCTAGTGGATTTTAGGTATTTCAAATGTATATAGTCACAGTCTTTAATTTTTCAGAACTTTTCTGTGGGGTCTTCAGCTGCCCTTTTTCATGCAACATATGGAAAGGAGAGCACTCTGCCCTCCTGGTACATTTAAAATCATCACTAAAAAAGTTATTGAGAAACACACAAACATAAGACGCTCACATACCCCTGCATGAGCAGAGAAATCTCACTTCCTGCAGAAATGAAGCTAAAATAATGGACACCCTAAAAAATTTGTGATGTACGTACACCCAAACGCATGTCTGTATCACCAAAAGAGAAGGAAGCAAGTGAGAAATGGCTTTCAACTGTGACCCTCTGGTATTGTGGTCAAAAGTCATGGAGAACAAGTCAGGGGATGTTTTGCAGGAAACTTTTACTGACAGACCATCAGTAGCATACACTGAGACTGGAATTAGCTGGCATTACACCAGCAACTCACTAAAACAAGACCTTCAGAAAACTAAAAATGCAAGAGTTCATGCCACATATTTATTATGAGCTCTAGGAGTGTGTGACAAGCCTGACTCTCTTCCTGTTTACACTAATGAATTGTTGGTTTTCAGTTAGCTCATGTTTGGATGGGGTTGCAAAAGTGAGAAAAAAAAATGAAGCCCAGTTGCTTCATAACACCTGTGATAAAAACAGAGGCAAGGTGGCTGCTGTGGTGCAGTGACAGTGTTCTTGGCCGTCCTATGCCCTTAGAAATCTGAGGAGTGAGAGTATGATGAAAGATTTAAGGAAACGGTGCATGAATATGAAGTTTTCATGCCAAAACAAATTAATGTGTGTTCACAACATGTCTTGAATGGGGCCAATCAGATTTTACAGAAAGTTCATTAACCTATGTTCTTGCTTACACTAGCTTATATACTAAAATGCATTTAAAGACATACGATTGAACGACAATCCAAGACTGTAGATAACTTTGTCAGCTCCCTTACTCACTTAATGTGAAGTATATTAAATGTATTTACTTGCTCCTTTTGGTTTCCTTTATGTGGACTTGAACATTTTCCTCTCCCACTTGAGTAAAGGCAAGTGACATCTGCAGAGACATGCCTGCCTTCAGGGCAAAATGAATACTGATATTTTCAGATGAAATTATGTTCCTTACCGAAAAAAAAGAAAAAGAAAAAGAAAAAAAAAAACAAGAAAAAAACCAGTTTTAAGTGCTGTTGCATTTTTCAACAAGGTAAAATTCTTATCAGGCAATCTTTTACAAACTAATTCTTTCGCAAGATGGGAGAAGTTCTCCTTACTGAGCCAATGATTTCAAGATGCTTCAAGCAATAACCTTAACCTATAGGCTTTGAAAATTAATTGCTGAGAAGCCTGAATTTAGAAACATGTTTTTAAAATAGAAAAAAACCCAAAATAAAACAGTAATGGGATTAGTAAAAAAATTACAGAGCTGTTCAGGGCAGCATGAAAGATCTACTTTGTTTTTTTTTATTCTAATCAAAACTCCCTGTGAATTCAGCCCGGGGTTTTGCAGATTCCTGAGCTGCTGCTGCTGATTTCCTCACCTGGTAAGCAGGGATGGGTGTGCACAGCAGTGGGACATTACCTTGGCTCCCAGCCAAGATGGTGGTGGTATAAATGACACCTGTCTGTCAGGGCACTGCCTGTGAGGCACTGCTCTTGGGGCACAGTTGCCACCGAATTGCTTGCAGTACAGCCCAGGGCAGCCAGTGTTATCCTGTGCCATGGCTCACTGCACAGGGGCACAGGAAACCTTACACAAGATCTCTTACAGATCCCTGCTACCTGCATGCTCTTATGCAGAGGGTGCCGTCTTCGGAGGGAAATCACCCTAGTTTTTGTCTTCTACTTTCTCCTGGGTCTCAGTCACTGCCTCTCTCTTGTTCCTACCTCTGTGAAATACATGAGATCGAGGCAGAAGTCACCCTCTTGGTTCTGCACATCAAGACCATGCAATAAGCAAGAAAGGAGTGAAGCAAAACATGGGTATTTGGGACATGATGTAGAGCAGAGGCAAATGAAAACTAAACTTAGCTGAAGAGCAAAGAAGAGGGTGCCAGGAGGTACAAAACACAGTGTCATGCTGCTTTTGTAATTGCCTAATTGGACAAAATAATTCCCTCCTGCTGGGTGACCCTCTCTTGCATTTCTAGCAAGGAAATGCAATACAAAATGAGGAACTGAGTTTTCTGAATAAACCCATTGTCTTTTATTCGATTACCATTTTATGCTATTACTATTATTGCATAATTATCCACTTGTTCTGAGTACTCGTGTTCTTTTTACACATTTCCTGCTCTCACAGTCATCATAGCATGGGACCACCCAGAGCAATCCTTTGTCAAACATTCCTGTGCTCTAATGATGCCAGAAAGTGTTTTGCTCTTTGGCAATCAACCTCTCCACTACATTTCTTAGCTCTTAAGGCTTGTTTATTTAGATGCCTCCAGAAAATTGCTCACATGGTGCTAACACTAAAGGATTGGTGACAGGCAGCAGTAAAACACTTTGATCCCCATCACCAGGTGCTCAGGTGTAACTCCTCAGGTGTAACTTCTCTGAACTGGGTAGTTGAGCCATTCCAGTATTGATCAAGTAGTTTGTAGGAGATTATTATAATTAAACACCTTCAAACTGCCAAGTTATATGAGGCTCTGGTGCAGTTCAAATTGTAGGATTCAAATGAAATTTAGTAATGTTCTTATTTTTTAGGGATATCATGCCGTTTATGAGAATGTTTTTTCTGCATGTTCTGATTAGTCCTGGTGAGGCTGTTCCACTTGAGAAAAGCACATGGAGGGAAATCATCCAGAACTAAGAACCTGTCCTCACTCCTGATTTAATCTTAACTTCATGTTTTCCTAAGCAAGTCATGGGAACTGCATCTCCCGGTGTAAGGTTAGACCTAGCCTTTCTCCTGACCCAGGGTGATCTGCGTCGCTCTGCCAGCGCAACATGCGAGGCAGCTCAGCCAAGCATGAGAAGAGCAGTTCCAAGCTTGGTGGCCTGAACGAACCTGTGTCTCAGTATACTGCCACCACCAAAGTTGGAGCATTTCTCCTGTAACCCCACCAGAAGTCACCTCAGCAATTTAGCAAAGTTAAAAAAACCAAAAAGTCACCGTTGCAATTGTGTCCAGGGCTGTACTCAGTAGTCACTATGAAATTGGGAAGCAGCTTTGTCAGTCCTCTAATTAAAGTCTTTGCCAGCAGCTGTTCCTACTCTTCTCTCCAAGAAGCACCAATATAACCAGTGCTTACCACATACTGAGCACCCTGCCCAAACTGCTGCAGCAGGTAGGAGAGCTGTCAGCAGCAGCCCAGGAAGAGCTCACAAGGACATTTGAGAGTGCACCCCTTTGTCACAGCCCTGCCTAAAACACCAAGTAAGTGAATTTACTGACTCTTACATTGTTCAGTGTTCTCATTAAAGGGAGTACATGTTGGAGAAATCTTGAAAAAGAAGAGAGTATGTGGTTCTAAACAGTGATGTCAAAAGAGAGAAAAAAACTCCAGGGTTTTTGCTTTAGAGCATGCAGGGACAAAAAGACCCTACACGTTTGGATTGGAATAGGCATGTAAATGTGACATTTAAATATGTGTACCTCCCTTTTCTTCACCAAAAAAAAAAAAGCTTTCAAACACCAAAGTCAATATACATTAAAATCTAAATAGAATAAAAGTGAAGTAAAAATGCCAACATCTCTAAAATGTGCCACAGAAAATAAAATATTGAAAAAGTTGCAGTTCCAGCGACTAAGATCAGAATGGGAGAAATGGTTAGCTTAAATATTGAAATTGCCAAATAAACAGCTTTTAATAAAAATAGATGGGGAAGCAGTGAAAGAGGCTTTAAAATATGTAGATTTTAATTGCCCTCCCTGAAAGCCTTAGTTGCTGTCTGTGTTTTTGAGGGTCTGCGTTTATATGGAGTAACCTGAGCACTCAACACCCACGCTGATGGGGTTTTTACTTTGGACTAGCTCTGGTCTGGTCTTGTGAGCTTAATTGCAATTAGCTGTGAGATTGTTTTGTTTCATCCATGAGCAGCTGAGGTTGCATGTCCCCAACTGCTCTGTCATGTGAAACATGGCAGAATATCTGGTGAAGGGCAGCAGAATAATTCCCAAGTGAACTTCTGCTCAGAAATAAAACACTAATGTAGGTTACACACTTTGTGAATAATTTCTGAACACAATGTAGACCCCTTATGTGGTCATCATTTCTGCCTGTAACTAAAAGAAGTAAATTAAAAACATGTCATCTGCCTAAAAATGCACAAATATGAAAAGTGCCTAATATATTTGTATAAGAAAATTCCAATATGGAGGAAGAAAGTACAGGGATGCTTGATTTCTCAATGGCTGTTGCAATGTTTTGGTATGAAGTTCAGTGCTACTTCATGCTAGTCTAAATCATTGCTATTAACAAATCCAGGAGCTTCAGAAAGGCCACATCTAAAAAAAGATTTACATCTTTCACTAATTGCATCATTTTATGAAGTCTCAACAGACTTGAAAAAATTGGCCTTTCGTCTGAATGACAGTTTGTGTTGCAGATTTAGAGGGGATATGAAATTTTCCTATATCAAAGTTGAAGAACAGTTCTGACAGCTGCAAATGTTCTCTGAATTAATAATGTGGAGCTGATATAAGACAATATTTAAGAAAAATCCATTTCTTTCTGCAGCATTGAAGCCCCTTACTTATGAAATATTAAACAGGATTAAAATTGGTATGCTGCTTGAATGGGATGAGAAAACTTGAAATCCACATATAAATCCAGAAGTGAAAAGAATCATTAGTTCAAACTTTTATTAGTTATAACTTATAATTTGGGGAAAATTAACACCCTGCGATTGCTACTAAAATTCAAACCAATATTTTGGCTCTGGCTTAGGAAAGGAAATCCACTTTCTAGATCCATCATTTAAAGCCTACTGACCAACCCTTATTTGCAGAAGCTTTGTTGACTTCTTTAACTATAGCAAATGCCTCTGGAAGATTAAATAAACTTGTTATCTGATATGTAAGCTCTCTGAATACTAATTGACAAATATGAAGCTCTGGTTTGTCCTAAATTTACAGATAAAAATACTTTCCTATGTCTCAGTGCTCCCATACATCAGCTCTTAGTTACAAATAGGTTGTATAATGTCAATAAAATACCAGCAGACATGGCCTAGATCTGTGGGTTTTTTGTCTACTAGGGAGAAACACTGGGGTAAAATTTCATCAGAAGACTTAAAAATTTAAGTTTGAGCCCACCTAAGCTTCCCAGGTCAACAGTTTAGCTGTTTTGTTCCCAGTTCCCGCCTGCAGAAATGAGAGAAACTTGTGTCTCATTTATGTAAAACTCACCTGTGCACTCAACCTGATGCAGTCCCCCTAAGCAAGCCAGTGCTTTCCGAGCTGCTGAGATGCTGTATGTGCTGGACCAAGAGAGACCTCAGGAGATGCAGAGAAGAGTGCAGAAACCCTGGCAGCCCGTCTGGTGTTTATCTAGTGGAAGCCGGGGTGAGTGCACAGGGGAGAAACAGATGAGGGGATGTCGCAAGCCTTTTCTGTCTGTGCAAGTTGAAAGAACTTCCCGTCAAAGTCTCAGGGAAAGTCCCAGACCTTGTATTTATAGCTGAGGTGAAGCTGTGGTTGCTTTTGCCATGCTGGCACTGACTTGCCCCTTGGCTCCTGGCCAGACCTAAGGTTTGGCTGCCTTTCTCAATTCTTGGAAGCCTAACCCGAGAATTGCAGAAGCCAAGAATGTTGTAGAAGCACAACAGCAAATGCTTGCCTGGAAGGAGAGCTGCTTTTTTTTGTGTCAGGGCTCTCCTATGCCATTTTACCTGTGAATAGGGACAATAGGAATGTCACGTTGGAATGAATGGAATTTGGCATGGGGATGCTTGAAAGTACCTGATCTCTGAGATTCTCTAGATATTCTTGGTAGCGAGAGCTATCCTTCGGAGCCAGAGCCTACGATGGATATGCATTGAGAAATGAGTCTTTAAGGGATAAGCTGCTGTGAGGATGCAAATTTTTTGACATTACATATCTGTTTGGAATGGGACATAACTCCAAACAGATGACTTGAGCATCAAGAGATCTTTGGACTGGATCATAGTCCAGATAAGAGAAAGGGTCTAATACAGTCCCACTAGCACTGATACTTTATAAGTTTGAAAAATGAATTGAAAGGGATTTAACTAATATAGCACTCTAAACTTGCAATCAATGTCTGCCATTAAAGAGGAAAACAAATTAAAAAAATGTTGTTACACAATCTTGCCTTTGGGAGACTTACTGGAAATTGATTAGGAAAACATACTAAGAAGGAAAAGTCATAGAAAACAGAAAACGTAGAGGTGATTTCTAAAAACAAAAAGAGAGGAGAAGAAGAAGTTTCTTTCAGAACAACTTTTAACTACACTAGGACTGAAGAAAGTGTATTTGAGAGCTTGAGCCCTAGAGAAGGCATCAGGTCATGTTTGAGACTTAGGAGAGGAACAGTCTGTATCACTTGTACACTGTGACAAAGTGTGATGCCTGAACAACTGGAAAAGATCCAGGAACTGAAAAAGGTGATATCACTTTGGAAGAGGTTAGAAGTTTCAGCAAGGCACACATGGCATATGCAGAGCATATGACCTGGCTCAGAATGTTACAGGAGCAAAGGACACTGAGGCAGTGGATCTGTTTGGGGATAAACTGTAGTATTGATTTTCAGGTGACCCATTTTCAGGTGACTAAGATACTGCCAAAAGTTGTGTTATTACACTTAAATTAAATGGAATGGAAAGGAAAATAGTTGAGTCACAGAGTTTAAAACCACTAGGCTAAGTCTACAGAAGATATATGAGAAATAAATGTACAAATTCATAATAGATGAAAAAAAGGGAAAGCGCAGTGCAATTCAGTGCATCAAGGTGATGTAAGCATTTAGATCCTGTGTAAGAACACAAGCAAAAAAAGCTGAAAATAATTTGAAGTCATTTTATAGTGGATCAATACCTTCTGAATACTAAAAAATTCAGGAAAGCATTGAATTGTCCAACAATTCCCACACCTATGTGATCCCGTCACATTGAAAGGCCATGCTTTAAAGAGGAGCAGGATATGTGCATCGTTCTGGAATGACTGGAAAAATAGACAGAATAGTTCTTGCAATTATAGAAAAGATGACTGAAACTCCTTGTTTGTCCATTGATAGACCTGAAGAAACAGAACAGGTCTGTTACACTACCAAGGGGAGATATAGTCAGTGACAAATACCTCTGTCCCTCATACATCATGGGGCTCCTGGCAGGTATTCATCGTAGCAAAAATAAAAGATTGGGGTTTTTTTGAACTTTCTGAAGTCTTTGTGAGCTGCACTGTTTTCTCGGATGCCTAGTTAGGCTGCATTTGGCACTCAAGGAAAAATGTGATAAATTTTTCATGCCTTTCAAGTTAGTAAGATTTATACAGATGACATTTAGATTTGATGAAAAATACTGGCTGAGAGCAGCCACAGAAAGAAAGTGTCCTTCTGGGCTGAAGCTGGACAGACAACACTGTAAATACTACGTAACACAAATAATAACATATGTGAAAAAAAATTGGCACAAACCCAAGTAAATCACCAGAAAATATTCATCAATATGTATTCTCCAACAGTATTTGGATGTTGAATTTTGAAGAGAAATATGTACCTAATGTAGCTTCTGGAGAGTGCTGTCATAATCATCTTACACGTAATTATTGAAAATATTGAGAAAGAAGGAATTAATTAGACATTTCAGACCTTAAAGTAAATAATCCATGGAGGATTTCAGGGCATATGTTGATATAGTCCTTCTAAGCAGTGTGGAAAATAATAAAAAAAAAGATTGTAGTAGTTTATGAGTTAACAAAAAACTTAGGTGTACTCACAGGGGAAAAAAAAAAGATTTAATCTCAGTCATGGAAATAAACAAAACCATACATTTTTATTTACTGAAGGCCAGTGCTATTTGAAACTGAGTGTAAATCATAAGGAATTACCAAACAGAACCTGGCCAACGGTTATTTTTCATTATTTTTCAGTTATGGAGTGTGACTTGCAGCTTCAATATATCCTAGAAATTGTAAGCTGGATTTCTAGAGAATTTGACAATGGAACCAAGTCCAGAGAGATATTTGTTCATCACTCTTAATACAACAATGGTTACTGAGGCTGAGATGCTTCAGAAAAAAATTCATATCATAAATGCAAGATTAAATTTATCCTGGAAACATGAGAGTGGTGAACTCGAAAGCACTACTGGGGAAGATCTTCCAAAGCATATATGCCAATAATTTCAAGATTCAAATGGGTAAGGAAAAGGCCAGGGACCTCTTGTACATGATGTACACCTCAGCTTACCAACTGCGTTTAGAAGGAGAATAAGGTATATCCTTTGTAATGTGGCCATGGTGATCATAGAAAAGACCACCGAAATCATCAAGTCCAACCCTTGATCCAACACTGCTGTGGTTACCAGACCATGGCACTAAGTGCCACATCCAGTCTCATCTTAAAAACCTCCAGGGATGGTGAATCCACCACCTCCCTGGGCAACCCATTCCAACGTCTAATTACTCTCTCTGTAAAAAATTTCTTCCTAATATCCAACCTAAACCTCCCCTGGTGCATCTTAAGATTGTGCCCTCTTGTCCTGCTGCTGGTTGCCTAGGAGAAGAGACCAACCCCCACCTGGTTACAACCTCCTTTCAGGGAGTTGTAGAGAGTGATGAGGTCTCCCCTGAGCCTCCTCTTCTCCAGGCTGAACAATCTCAGTTCTCTCAGCTGCTTCTCATAGGATTTGTGTTTGAGTCACTTCACCAGCCTTGTTGCTCTTCTCTGGACCTGCTCCAGCACCTCAATACCCTTCCTGAACTGAGGGGCCCAGAACTGGACACAGTACTCCAGGTGTGGCCTCACCAGCACTGAGTACAGGGGAAGAATCACTTCCCTGGTCCTGCTGGCTACACTGTTCCTGGTACAGGCCAGGATGCCATTGGCCTTGGCCACCTGGGCACACTGTTGGCTCATGTTCAGCTTCCTGTCAGTCCAAACTCCCAGGTCCCTTTCTGCCTGGCTGCTCTCCAGCCCCTCTGTGCCCAGCCTGTAGCGTTGCAGGGGGTTGTTGTGGTCAAAGTGCAGGACCCGGTACTTGGCCTTGTGATGGCTGTACCTAGTCAAAATGTTTACAGAAAAACAGGAAAAACCCTGGATCATGAGAGGATGTGATTATTAATGCTTTCTGAGTGTGATCCAAACCATTATTCTTCTTTTTCTGAGGCAGTCTTACTATTTATTACTATTGGCCCCTGACAAGAAGACTCCAGAAAACTGTAGTGTGTGTCAAGGTTTTCTCCTGCTCAGTCCAAAAAGCATGGGAAAAGGAACTAAAATACCATGTAGATGTATAGAGACAGGTGAATTGCACCCATGTAGATGTCATGTGGGGTTCTGGGAGCTTCACAGGCCATGAGATGCTGTGGCAGAAACACCAACTCCAGCACAGAATGAACCCTGGGCCCAGGAACATAGGGCTGCTTCTGGCAGGGTTGCACAGGTGATGGGCTGGAGGGTCCTCCTGGCCCTGGAGAACGAAGGTTAGGGCTGCTGGTCTGCACACATAGCTGGTTCCAGACCTCTCTTCTTCAGGCCCTGGAGACACTCTCTCTGGAGCAGGCAGTCTGATGTGGGGAGTGCTGATGTGCTCTTTCCTCCATCAGCACCAAGGGCTTTGCTGTGACCACCCTCTACTGATCCCTACAGTAATCTGCCTTTGGGAGACTTTTCTGGGCTGCTGGTCTTCTCCCAGGACCTTGTCCAGAGCTGGGATGGGGAAGCAACCAGGACCCCTGAAGCCACAAAGAGGCAGGAGCTCCTTGGCACCCCTCCTGCAGAGCCTCCAGCTGCACGTGCAGGTGGCAGCTCCCTGCAGTCCCTCCTCTGACTCCCCCAGTACTTCTCACAGCTTCTGAATCCTCTCCTTCTCTCAGCTCTCAGTTTTTTACTCACCCATAAATCACAAGACCCGTAAATCACAAGACCTGCTTGCTGATGTTCTCTTTACTCTGGCCATCACTGCCACCAGAAAGGCAGAGCACAAGAGGGGGGATGCTGAAACCACTGGGCTTGCCTACCACTCCTAGATGGCCAACAACCCTGACAACCCCCAGCAGCCTGCTGTGAGGAGTATGCTCTTCTTTGTGTCCATCTTTGGAGTCCTTGTCATACATTTTTGAGCTCTCATCTCTCACACTTCACCTTTCTTTTTTGTTTATTTCATTTGTTCTCATATCATACTTGCCTGTGCTCCTTTTTTTAGGGAAAAAAAAAAAGAGCAATGATGTTACAAAGCTGCATGTTGTTTGTAGGAGGTTGTTTCCCCAGGCTCATAGTTACTGTGGAAGAAGAGATGACAACCTTCTGAAAAAACCCAGAAGGGAAAGAGAAGAAGAGGCACAAAGCCTGTCACTTTGTGCTGCAAAATCTCCATCAGACAGCAAATTCACACTGAAACCGGGGAGACCCAGGGCACGCAGCTAGGTTATCTGCCCATGAGAGAAGCAGTCCTCGTGCCTTAGGGGAGGCAGCACGCCCACAGGGACACCACAGGACACCTCAAAGGCTGATGGAAATTTACTGATAAATACAGCCTCAAGGCTACTGATAAACATCTGTACCCCTCAGCTGTATCACTTTTTGAAATATACTTATTATTATGTTTTCCTTAGCAGGGTAGGTATAGTCAGGGGAACATATGTAGAAGTTTTAGCATCTGAAACAAAAGTTCTGACTATAGCATTTTAAAACCTGTCTTTTTTGTGTGCAACCTTCACAGACAGACAACATAATAAACGAGATCTTGTGCTGGGGGCTTATTCTGAAGTCCAAGTTTGCATAGGTATTCAGGATGGAAATCAACACATCTTTGAGGATTTATGCATTAGAGATGACAAAACATCATCAAGTAGACTAGTTAATCCTAATGTCAGTGATGCCAGAGTAAGATGCATTTCTACCTGAAAGCAGGGCACGTAGTAGCATGATTTAAATATAAGCTTTGTCCTGTATTCTTTGCCTCTATCATGGCATTTCTGCACAAAGCATAGTTTCTTGGGAGTGAAGTACTGGGTCCTTAGTGTTTAGGGGTAGCTGACTTGATGTCAGCTTTGCCAGAATCAGAAAACAATATCATCCTTCACAAAGTCACAGATACAGGTGTCACTGTTAAATCCATGGTTTTCCCATACAATGGCACCATCGTTGGTTGGAAACAATTCAGAGTAACTTCAGTGAAACTTGATGAAAAAAAAAAAAAGAGGTGATCAAATTAAGTCAACAAACTTTCTTGAACTTTGCTTGACTATTTCCTGTGATGTTTCTCTTGTTTCATGTGCTCAGACGGTGCTGGTGACAGTGTTTGCTATCAATTTCTACAGAGTGGGAGTATCCAGACCATTACTGTGCATAAGCTTCAGAACTTTTGACAGCTTTAGTTTTCTTTCCTGAAAAGTGATTTATCTGTAGACTGTGAGGGAAGCACTGGGCATGCAAGCTGGTGAGAAACACATGTTGCTAGAAGTTGCAGACCAAGATAAAGAGCATTTCATAAGGTACTCAGTGAGTGAAGTCACAAGCCAAATATATACATGCAGAGGTTCAAAGCTAAGGGAACAAGTGACTTTTTGGAGGAGACAGTCATTTCTACCTTCTTTCTTCCTATATAAATCACTAGGCTCGTCCAGCCTGTCCATGCTTCATTGTGATCATCTTAGAAAGTGTTTGAGAAGTGAGGAACACGAGAAAGGGAATAATTTTTCTTGTCTTAAGTGAGACTGACACATGGGTGGTTGAAAGTCTGTAATGGCTGAAACATTTTTCCGTTTGCTGCTCCCAGCTTGGCCCAAGCCAAATCCTCTCTTGGATTCCTTCCTCTAAAATTATTATTTTCAAAGGAACTACACTCATACATATATATATATATGAGATGTCTCAGGTTTTCATTGTATCTCATTAGTTTTCAATGTACATGTGAAGATCAGTAAAGATGATCCTAGAGAGACCTCTTACTTGTAATAGTGTCAGTAGGAGATGGGAAAATGTAACTGTATAAGCTTTTACATCCTTGGTGTTATTTTCTATTTTTTTGGCTACCTGCCATTTTGGTTTTTAAGTGGGAATTAAAGGCGCTGAAGACACATGCAGCTAAAACATCATGATTTTTTATGCTAAATAAAGATAATTTTGTTCAGCTGGTGTTTATCATCTATTTACAGAGTGACACTTCCATTTTTGAGATGATAATACTGTTCAGCCTTCCTTGCTGTTTCAGCAGATAAAGTTACCCTGTGACCAGAGATAGCTCTTGTGCATGCATTTGTGAAGGCTGCTCTGGATTCCTGTTGCATTCAGGCTTGTTGCTTTGTTTCTAATTAGTCTTTTCTTAAATTACAACAAAAATGTAACACTATTGCTCACTTAGTTTCTGGGAACATACTCTGCTAATGAAAGTGCCTACCAGGAGGCCAAAATATCCCCCAAGGCAGTTATTGTCTGCTATAGAGAAATATGCAGTATTTTAATTTCCTAGCATTTCACAGATAAATTATACTGTGATTTTGCGTGAGATGGAAGACAAAATACTTGCTGCTGAATTATTCTGTGAAGAACATTTAGGTACAGTGAAAAAAAAGCATGAAGTAAAGCACACAGAAATATTTCAGTCAATGGCCCAAAGCAGAGCCTACATTCTGAGCTTCTGACTGATGTATTTTGTATTTGGATAAGTGTACTTTTCCTTGGGCTGTGGGGAGGTACAAACATTGCACAAAAGTAATGGTGTCTTACTGGGAGTGCTTTATGTCTGTAGAGTGTCCTCAACAATGGGAAACATCATAGTCTGAAGCTCACAGGAATGGGTGCTATATTTTAGATTGTGTGTTAATGCCCAATACAATTTCAAAATGAGGCTAGGAAAAAAAGGTAAATTTAAGAAATATTTATTTACAGATCATAATGCCTTTGAATTGAAATCTGCCTAGGCTATGTTGAATACATCCTTATGGTCTACAAGCCCTGAATATCATTCTCTTACATCTAGTGCTTTTTCTTAGAAGAATTTACAAACATTCACAAGTCAGGGAGGATGATATTTTTTGCTTTGTAATTCTAGCTGAAGTTGCTTCCATTCCATGAAGCTAACCTGTCATATTTAGAGGAGGTTAACAAGAGGTGTTTGATGTATTCTGGAAAGATGAATATCTCTTTTGGAGGTTCATATACCTGAAAAATGTTGTAGATCTTCCAAATGAAACTATTTTTTAAATTTCACTTAAAAAAACCCAGGACCACTGTATCCTTTTCCCACATTTGGGATGCAACCATATTTGGAAATTTAGAACTGCTTGTGAGAGAGAAAATAAGCTACAGAACTTCTGCCCATAACTATACCAGACTATTGTTCCTATTTATGTGATGTCTTTACAGCTACTGTCTAGCTAATTAAAAAATAAGCTGCAAGGAAAAATATAAACCCTAATAATAGTGGAAAATATAGAAAGGTGAACCAGTCAATTTTATGGATTCAGAAAGACTACAAAAGCCCCAAATGCATTCTGAGCAACTCACTCCAACAGCTGATTAATCACACCACTGGCATAGCCAGACTTTTTATTGAGTTCAATAGCTGACAAAATCACCCCTACTGTGAAAATACTCAAACAGATGATCAAGTCACAGCAGCTGAAGGAATTACTACATATCAGTTGAGCCACACTCCCTCTTTATGCCCATGCTCTCCACTTATTCCAGTGAATACTACCATATTAGTTTAAATCTCTTCCTCTGAGCTCTGCTCAGTCCCCGGTCTGACTAAGTCTGACTGAATGTGCACGGTATTTGTGTCCTGCTTTAATCCTTCCTTACCCATTGTAAACATAAATTTTCTGGACACAGATTTCTTGGTAGATATTTCTTGGTATCATCCAGCACTGGAAGAGCTTGTAAAGCATCATTTTGCTTCTAGGCTAGTTGACACACAAAAATGCATTTATTTTTGTTTCCCATCTTTTTCTTTGTTTTCCTTTTGAAAACAGGAACTTCATTATAATGTGAGCAATAACCAGCAGACACAGACAGAAATAAAAGTTAACATTTAGCCTAGGAGAAGTAATTTTTATATCTTTTTAGCTGTACTCCCTTAAGAAGGGTAGAACTTCTTTTCTAGTGATACATTTGTGATGTTATAATTAATCACAGAAAAAGAATTTGTACTGCATTATGACAGAGAGCAATAAGTAGGGGACATGAAGATGAATAGGCTACTTAAGTGAGTAAATGACTTCTGGTGCCAGCCTGGCAATGATATAGAGGACTTTGTCTGTAGTGCTATCAAGCCTCTCAGACTTCTCAGTAGTTTATTCAGGGCTTTTGAGTGCATATGATATTACTGGCCATCATTGCTATGCTTGGCCACCAACCAGAAGACAAAAGAGAAAATTATTTGAACAATGCAAGGTGCTGGTTTCACTGGGTAAGAAGAGTTTCACTGAAAGGATGAGTATGAGTTCTTCAGAAATGATTGTGACTGTTATTAACTGACATAATCCTTCCAAAAGGTCTCGTTTTTGATCATTGAACAACAAATGGTCTAGTCTCAAAGCCTCTTCCCTTCACACTTTCCTCTTACTGACCTGCTCTCTCTGCTCCTCTTCTCTTTCTTCTAGATTTCTTGTCCCTTCAACTTCTTTTAAAATATGCTTATTATGATCTGTGAACTTTTCTCTGGTTTCTTTGTCAGACACTACCCCAGCCACATAAGGATTACTTTTTGTGAAGGTAGTGGCTAACTCAATGAAGTGGGAATGAGAGGTCTTACGGAACAAGTACAGATGTGGACTTCCAGGTTTCACAAGTAGTGTTTCACAGGCAGGTGAATATGGACTGGAAGATATGCCAACAGCAGCCCCAAGAGACTTTATACGAACAAGAGAAAAATTTCTACCTTGTTTTATTGGGCCTTCTGTTCTCCATTCCCCCTGTCCATTTTGTTATTTAGAAAAATCAAAATGCAAACAGGCAGAAGATTCAGATGGACTGTATTAGATGCTAGAAATGGTACTGGAAACACGGGCATGTATTACAGTAAAGCTATTGTTATCTTGACCATTCTCATCTACACCCTGTTATTTCTGTGAGACATTATTTAAATGTGTCATATACCTCAGAAAAATACTCTATTTTGCATTTTTTTAAATAATGTAAAGAAATTGAATAAATATCTCCATGAAATTTGCTTAATAAGAATTTTCAGAAGCATTTGTCATATTTCTGCCAGCAAAGTCAACTGAAAGACTAATTTTAGCAATGTAAAAAGCTGCTTCTATTGTGACAAAAATTATGGCCTAAGGGACAGACCCACCCCCTCTAGAAATTAATACTTACAAAACCACATTTCTGTCAACAATCTGATGGCAATGCCTTGGGAAGCTACTAATGGGAAAACAGAGTTGTCAGAATAAAAAGTCTTCACCTTCTCTAAACCAAAGAGGCTTTATTTATTCTTCCAAGCAATAGGCACATTTGTCTCTCTGAAATCTCTGTCTCCTGTAGATAATATGCTTGGTTTAGTACTAACTCATACTTCAACTTCTGTCTCATGTACTCAGTATTTTTTGTCATCGTATAGACCTTATGCTCCAGAGAATAACAATTTTGTTAATCTATTTTTGCATTGCATCCACAATTACAATTAAGAATTATGGGTGCAAAATACACAAAAACCCCCCATATCACAAAATTTATATGAGCTGAAAAACGAAACCTTGCATATCAAACCAAGAATTAATTAAGGTATTTGCAGTATAATCAAAGCATTATTGTTAATCCCATTTTGAGAAAACCAACATTTCAAATTTTGCAATTATTAAAGCTCCGTCCAAGTCATGATGCAATTGATACTAGTACAAATCAATTTGCTCATATCTACCTCTTTCTCCAGTGTTATGCTCACCCTTCTTAGTCCTCAAGAAGCAGGGGAGGGAGCTATGGTGAGTTGTTAGTGTCCCGAGTTCTTCCCTGGAAGAAGTATGGTGCCGCTGAGGATTTCTTTCACCTCACTCTAGGATCAGTGTGGGGCTATTTTTATATGTTTCTTAGCACGTACTGCACGTTACTCTTTCTTCATCAGTCCACAATTCCAATTTATATCTAAATATATATAGTATGTTTTAATTGCTCATGTTGAATATTTGTTCCTTGCTCCCTTTGTTATCTCTAAAGCTAGTTTTATTGGCCTTCCGAAGGGCTTAATAACTAGTAACTGATCATTAGTGATTTGCTTATAGCCCAGGAGTGTCTGGTTTCATCCTATCTCCACACTTACAGAACCTCTTCTATAATCAGTTGCTTCTATAATCCTCTACACTAGTTTTATTCCACGTCACAGCTGCTCTACACAAAGTAGTTACTGCTCCTCTACTATCTATTATATACTGAAATTGTAGAAGTGTTTTAACAATAGGCGTTACAATACACAAATCTACAAAGCTAAGCTAGAACTTAAACAAACTAGGTAACATTCACCTGGCAGCTAAACAATTTCTGTTACAGCTCACCTAGCTAAAAGAAAGGTTCAGGCAGTCCAAGATAATACAAGCATGTCCTAGCTCCAAGGCTTTCCAGACATAATACAAAGTTTGTGGGCTCCTACTAGCAATGACAATGCCCTGCTTGTTAGGCTGTAGAGCTCTGCCCTGTGGAACCAAGCAAAGAAGCCTTGGGCATGGGTCTCATCAGCCTTATGAGGTGGGAACCCAAAATGAAGACTCCTGGAGGAGTTGGGTTCCTATGTTCTGGGTTAATTTGTTTGTCTAAGAACTGACAGCTGTCATTTTTCAGTTATACAGCATATTGCAGTCAATCAAGCCACATTCAATGCAAGGTCTGCTACGTGGAAAGAAAATGTTAAAAACAACTTGCATAAAATTAGCTTCATTTTCATGCCTGGGTCCTACTGAGATCTGCAGCTTATCTCTTCTGAGGAGCCTGGTCTGACTGATGCTTAAAAAAACTGAATACAGATGTCACGGAAATGAGGACAGAGGGAGGATTTCTAACCACCTGCTTTATGGAACAGAATTCCTTCCAGGCTGGAACTTTGTGTCCTAGTTTGGCCTCAGGCTTGTTTAGTGCCTGTCCTGGGAGGGAGAAGATCAAGTTTGAAATGGGAAAGAGGGAACACTCTACTGTGGACCACAAAAAATTCTCTGTCAACACTGACTTTTCCCTGTCTCCTGTCCAAAAGTGTTGTTTGAATCAAACACGAAAGAAAGCAGAGTTAAGTATACTGGTGGTGTTTCTTTAACTGCTTCCAAAAATTAATGTTCCTTCCCAGGGCTTGTGCTGTCCTATATGCAGCTTCCTTTTCCAGAGGTTTGGGATAGAGCAGGGACAGACAAGACAGTGGCAATAGTGTTGCCTGGACAGACATTTGTTTATCCCGTAGTTGTCTGGAAATGTGCTGGGTGAGAGAGCAGACTCCAAACTTTCCTCATAGCAGCGAAAACTCTGCTCTTTGCTACAGAGCTGTGAGCTAAGAGCACCGTCAGGGAATCCTCAGGTGGATTTCTTTCCTCCAGATGAATATTGTGACCTTTTCTGCAGCATGCAATGGTGCCTCACAATAAAACTCTGGTGTACTAAATGATGTGACTCATAAAGCATCTGCCAGAAGAGAAAGTAACTGTCCCATCTAAATGTTGCAGACACAGTAGAAACTCCTACTGGTTTATTATAGCCAGTTTATAGGATTTATTTCTGTTTGACACTAGGAATAATTCTCAAAACATCTCTAAGACAGAAGAAAATCATTAAATGTTAAATTAGTTCTACCATGATAGTTACTGTAATCTTCTCACATCAAGAAGAGAGATTGTATTTAATTTGTTTCTTAAATTCCAGCTCAAATCATCAGAACTGCATATACTCAATATATTTTTTGTACTAAATAGAAGAATATGCAGTTCCCATGTAGATTTTTATGTTCTGTTTATCGTATAAAATGAGCTTTTTAAATAAGATCCAGGATTATAAAATTACCAGAGAAAAAGGAATTAGGTTATTATGACAATACACATGCTTCTTTAAAAAAGTACGAAGTGCTTGGTACTCCAATCCTTTATATGCCATGTGGTCACTAACCTCCTTGTTAAATGTTTTTGTCTTGTAGAATGTAATTTCTATCCTATATTGACAAATCTGTGTTGTTCGAAATTAAATTTATAACAGCTTTTGAAATATCTTTTTTATTGTTACATTATAGTCCTATACTCAGGTGTACACTTAACTAATGCCCACTTATGTAATGTTGATATAGAACTCGATTATGTGCACTTGTTTCACAAATACCACTAGGAAATAATGTTGAAAGATCTTTTCCCTAAAGGATTTTTTTCTGCCTATTTTAACAGTAATTGGGAAAAACAAAGGTGAAAAGTTAAATAACTTAAGCAGAAATTATCTAGTTACAACAGCAAAAGTTCAGTAGGGAGGTGGTTGTTGGATGTATGATCATCACAGAAAGTTGTTAACGCTGATCATCACAAAAAATATTCATTTGAAATGTGCTCAGATGTAGGACACAGAAGAGACATACCTTTTAAGTGACAGTGATTGAACTGAGGATGCAAAACCTCATCCTGTTATATAATATTAAACAAATTTTTGCAATGATCTGTTATAAACTGAGAAGTGTGTATCTAAATAATTGCAAATGGATGCACAAAAGGGTATGTTAGTCATATTATTATAATTATGTTGTCTGAAGCCTATTTTATGATATATATTTAGATATATATAGCTAATGATCACAGAATAAAAATCTTAATAATCTACCTAGAAGTCTTTCACACTGGTCATAAAAACACATTAGTTGGAGTGGAACTTTACATACAGATTATATTGCAAACTGGGAGAATGCATGTCAGATTGAGTGGGTCTCTCACTCTCCCCAGAATTAATGTTCTATTGTAAACAGGCAGAAGGCAAATAGAGAAATATAGGTCAGCAGTGGAACTGCAGGTGTGTGAGACAGCAATGGCACTGAAGTAAAACCAATTCTTTCTTCAAAAAACCCACATTGTGAACATAAAGGCAAATATAAATACGAAGGAGGCAATGTGGATGGTCCGTGAAACTAGTATACGGTCCTGCAGGCTCACTGAAAAACATCTTGAGAGAGTTTGTGTAAGTGTAAGTAACACTGTGGTAGATTTATAGTAGGAAAACCAAGAACTATCAGAAGTGATATTTTCTTTAAAGATAAAATAATGCATCATATAGGAGAAGTTTCTTCACTTACAGAGGTTTTGTGCTGCTAATGTACAATTTCATGTTGTAGGCAACTCTACTGTCAAACACTTCCTGGAAAACTCTTTGAAAGGAAGTCATCAATGATGGAACACTTAGCAAAACGGGATGAAGTACTTTGAAAATCATGTGAATAGACTGAAGAAATAGCTGAAAGAAAGCGATGTAGAACCCTGCTACGGTGTAAGTAGGGTAGCACACTGTTGTAAGAGCTTGTTCTTTTCCCAGGAACCAAGGCAGACCACCTCCCCAGTGCTTTCAGGATGTGACAAATACTTGATCACAATTAAACCAAAGAGCTAAACTTAATATCAAAAATTATTTTTATAGCTATTTAGTGGCAAAGGTTGATTATAGCCACCTTTTCTTTTCATCATCTATGCAATTAATTACAAAAAATGCTTAGTCACTGTTTTCTTGGTGTGATTTAGCAACATACTTTTCCTCTGGCCTTACATTGGTCCGGAACCCTGATGGTTCTTGTCAGCATAGCAGGGCAGAGGCACTTTCCTCTTAGAAAGGGGCCTTTTGAGAGGCCAGATGTGCAACCCAACACAATGTAAACTTCAGAATCAAGAAACACTCTAAATGAAAAAATTGTTTGCATTTTCCACATCAAATAGAAAGCAAAACCTTTTGGTTCCCCGTGTTTTAATTGCACCTGTTAGCTCTGATGACTCAGTGATAGTGTCACTAGTACTTAAAACTTTGGTATATGTTGGTATAGTTAAAATTACATAAATCAATAACCTGTCAGTCAAAATTGCTTCTCACCTTCATGTGTGCCTTGTAATACTCTAAAAATTACGGTTTAAAGATTGTCTTTGATTTTAATGACATGGATATGATATATTAACATTAATAATGCCCTAGATGAGTACTTATCTTTCAATTTTGGCCAAGGATGCAGATTTTCTAGAGGCTTCCATAAAAGTTCCCATTGACTTCAGCTGTGTAATTTGGAAACACTAATATATGTATCCACTCATCACACTGGTTGGATTTTTTTTCCCCTGTTCTCAATGTTTCCTGAATTTTTTTGTGTTCACAGGTCTAAGTAGGGCTACAAGATCTAGCTCTAGGTAACTGTATTATCCCAGCTTTAAACTGGCAGGTTAATATTAATCAGGAGTCAGTTTCACACCAACAGATAAAATCCTACAGGATTTTACTGGGACTCTGTTAGCAATTCAGAAAAGGATAAAAGATATATTCTTAAGTCATACAGCTGTGTGAACAACTGAAATCGATTGGAGCTGTTGTTGAGCTCACTTAGATCCCTAGTCACACAGATATTTTTGGAAACGATTACACAGCTAAAGTAGAAAAGAAAGCATTAAGAAGGATTATGCTGATATTCTAGTTTCACTGTGAGGGGTGAAACCACATCTCTTATCTACTCATGAGCAATAAAACCTGCTCTTTTAGGAAAAAAATGTGATCAATATAGAAAAGATTTTATTGTATAATGTGTTTAAGTGAAAACCAGAGATTTGGCATGAAAAGATTCAATAGAAAGCCTCATGAATAATTAATTAGAAAGAAAAGACTCATTATTTACTTTAGGAGGTAGACCAATTGTTCACCTATTTTTAAACTGTAGATGATTTCCTATTTGTTTATGCTATTCCATTACCCCTCCTAGAACTCTTTGCTCAAACGCTGCTGTTCACTCCCCTGTTTGTCCAGTCCCACAGCCTGCTGTACTTGATGCTGATATTGAGCCTTCTGTTTACTACTGACTTAGGTAGTGCTGCTTGTATTGATAATAAGCAGGTTTGGCAGTGCTTTTGCAAGTAGTGCAAAAATTCGAGAATACACCGTGTCGGAAGATAAAGGCCACATCAAATAACTTTTGAAGTCTCAGTAATCTATTTAAAATGCCACTCTGATGGTTTAAGAGACTCTTATTACCTACTGATTCATTGACTTAATATGAAAGACTTGATATCTGTTTATTGCACGGTTATAGCTGGATATTATTAGGGCTGTCGTTATTGATTATCAGTGGTGCTGTCACTAATTAAGGTTGTTTGTGGAGAACACCCAGCGGCTCCAAAGAGCGCTTTACGGCCAGCGGGGCTGCCCGGGGAGCGAGGGCCAGGTGCGTGGCCCTGCTGCGTGACAGGGCACAGGGACACAGGGTGGTGGCTGGACGTGCACAGGGGCATGGCAGCACTGGAGCTGCTTTGAAGGTGTGGGCTGCTTTTGATTTCTCCTGAAGTTTGCGCTCAGAGAGGCACGTCCACACCACCATCCTTTCTCCACGCAGGAGCACTGTGCAGGGGAGGCACAGCCTGGAGGATGAAGGTAGCCCTATGGAGCTATTACAACACCATATATAGCAATACATATAATGACTGTATAACTGGAGAAAGTCTCCTGCATGTCTGTGCCCCTCTGTGTGCTGTTGCAATCAGCAGTACTTTACCAAATCCTTCTGTAAACTTTTCAATCTCCATCTCCACCTGGCTTTGGATTCGTGTTTGCAATTCTCTATTTAAGGAAGCTGCTACAGTACCTTATTTTCTGATGTCTGGGAAATCTGACTATAATTTCTAGCCTAGACTGACCAGAGTGGTTTCTAATATGTAACACTACCAGTTGTTAAGATATAAAATAGCAATTCCTGTATGTTAGAAGCATCTAAAGAGAAGAGAATAATAAAGGACATGTGTATATCTGTATTGTTTTGAAAAGAAAAATGTGGATACCTCTGCTGTGATTGATAGGAATGCATAATACATAAATATCTGTAGTTCCAAAAGCTGACAACCTTGCCTGGACTGATAAATGTTCAGTTTCTGTAGAGATAATATAATAACATATTAGAAACATCCTTTAAAAAAATAATGTCTGTCTCAATTTGAATGATCTGAAAGCCTTACAGAGGAAAAAAATTAGTACTGAAAACACTACAATGCTTCTGTGTTAGACAGTTAAAAATATTTTTTAAAGATCTCAACTAGTTTCTTGGCTGACAATTCAATTATTTAACTTTGTGCTGGAGAACATCATAGCAAAATTTGTCTCTGTACTGACACTGTAGTAAATCTGAAATAAAAGATGGCTTTGGAATAAACAAAGAATCTACTTATTAATTTTATTTATGTGGTATCAAAGGAAAAAACAACCTACTCAATTCACCCACTCACGTGATATCTCTCGTTCAGTGGTCTAGCACACAAAAATATAGGAATTTCATCCTTCCATGTTAAGAACTTCCTCTTTTTTGACTGCACAGTAGTTCTTTCATGAGGTTGTACTTGATAAATATAGTGAAATTAGCACTTAAAAAATCAGGAGCCCCTGCATGAAGCTGCTGAAGACAGAGAGATTACTGTGGTGCTGTGAGCTGATGCCTGCCCAGCCCAGCCAGGAGCTGCATGGCCACAGCATTTTGGATGTGGTCAGTGCAATCTCAGTCTTGCCTGGGCTTCCCCCTGTAGACAAACACCCACACCTTCTCCATGGACAAGGCAGTGAACCACTAGCAAAGCATCCACTTTTTATTATTTTCCTGCAGCAACCAGCTTAAAGAGGAGAACTGGTCCTTATCACCGTGTAGGACGGATGGGATGCATCCTGGTGGCGAGGGCACATTCCTACAATGAGTACCAAACCCCATAGATTTGGCAGAAAGTGACTGAATATCCTGATCAGATTTTCAGAATATCAGAATATCCTGATCAGATTTTTTTTACAGCATTGACCCTGGGGGTGTGAATGCTACAGGAGTAGGTGTGGCCCAGCCTGGAGGACATGTTGGAACATGGACAAACTCAGGTTGGGGTACACAGGTGCGTGCAAGACAGGTAGTACAGGTGTGATGGAATGTGGGAATTTTTCTGACCACAGTTACTGGGTGTGCCCAGGGCACATGTATCAGAACCTGTGCTTCTGGAGTCTTGTACATCGTAAGACAGCTCTAAGACCCTTTACAGTAAAACCTACTGCCTGTTCACTCTCCAGTAATTGCATATGAACCAGAAACGGTGCTGATCATATATCTTGAAATACCTTCTCAGTGGCTGAGATACATTTTCTGTCACTATAATATGTAGCCATCATTCTGGGACCTCCATTAATTTTCCTAGCAGGAAGTAGTGCACAGTCCTTAGTGATGGCCATCCCTTGCACTGACTGTTGGTAGCCCACCTCTGTTCTCCAGGTACCTCTGGAAAAAACAAATTGACACACTCATTTTGAAATGCTTACCCTTTTGTGCTTTTCACTGTAAGGGTGGGAGGAACATCTGCACAGACCAGGGTGCAAAATGGTAACTGAAATATGCTAAATTCTTAAAAAAGTTTAAACCCTGGACTTAAACTCATAGGTGTGAATGGCTTCCTCTTGTTCCTGCACTTCCATCTACATGGGGGCATAAAAAAGAGAAAAAAAGGTAAAAATCACTCTTGTTTTGATGCAGGAGTTTTGAGGGAAAGGCCATAAACCCTTGTGGACAAAATAAAAACCTCAGATGTTTATGTACCCTTGGTCAGTGCTCAGACATATGCACAAAGACCGAAAGGGGAAGAAGTCACAACAGTACGGACCAGTGTGAAAGGGAAAGCCAGACGAGAGCAGTTACAGTGAAGTAACTAGATGGTGACTGCAAGGAATAGAGGATACATATGAAGCTCAGTGCCCTGTGTGTGCTGATTATAGAAGAGCTTACTTTACAAGGGACAGCCTCTGCACTTCATAGGGGGACAGGTACGAGCAGGTTTTCGAAGCAGAACAGACAAAATGAAAGGGTCTTTGGAAAAAATCAGACAACTGTAGAGATAAGGCAGATGTTTCTGGAAAGTTCTGTCTTTTGACTTTGTATGCAAACACTCAGACCTCACATTTGACACACAGAACACAAAGCTGTTCTCTCTTTGTCTCAGTCATGGGTCAGTGTTGCAGGGAGTGATAGACCTGACACGTTACAGGGGAAACAATTCATGAGTTTAGCTACTCCCAGCATGAACATTCTTGAGCACTTTTGCACTGCTTTGTGTTCTCTGGTATTACTGTTTCACTCATATCACTCTCCGCAAAGAGGTTTTGTTATTTTTATGGATATAACTCTTTTGGAAAGCATTGTGCTGGCAAAGATTAAAGGATTACAAAGTGGATGAGACAGAAGAAAGGAGTAAAAGGTATGTTTTAAGAGAGCTCAGTGCAAGATGTTTTCAGGGACTACTCTACTTGCACAGATAATTTATATTTCTTGTATGCATAGCAACAGATAATACAAAGATAGGCTTAGAATAGTGCTCTCAATGAATAAAAGTTGGATTTAAACATTTTACTGTATCACCAGTAAACAGAGAAGCCAAAGACTGTATTTATATTAATTCCTTCCTGAGGACTGATGAGAGACCTACTGGTGGTTAACTTTACACAGGCTATCAACTCTGCCTTTGCTGGAGGGTGGAGCTAGTGATAAAGGCTGAGGAGGAGGAGGGCAGTATGCAGAAGATCAGGACTGAGTCAGAAAAAATGCTCACATCTCAACAGAGGATGTTGTGAGGGCGTGTAGGTCTTAGTTCAGCACAGGTGAACTTTGTGAGCATGGTAATCTGACGTGAGGCGAGGGCGGATGAAGGTGGGCTGAACACCCCTTAATGCTGCTGCTGTCCTGTCTGCAGTATGTGGGGTACCACTGCTGCAGGGTAGAGCTTCAGTGCAGTCACTTTAGCAAAATTGTGTAGGTACTGTGGGCCTTGTTAATGACCTGTTTTTTTTCACCTTGTGAGAAATAGAATAACTTGCCTTTAATCAGTTCTGTACAACAGTGACCTCCTGTGCGGGGTGGCAAGTCAGGTCAGGACAAGCAGCAGGGAGTAAGGGTCACAAGCCTGGGAGTCTCTGGGCTTTTTTTTCCATTGGACCTCTCTGTGCTTGTATCTCTCTTTGGGTGATGGCTAATGTGAATAACATGCACAAGGAGATGAATCACAAAGTATAAAAGATTCGCACATTAGCTGGAAAGGGAATTTGGTGGTGCATGTGGAAACAGTGGGTTTTTCACTAGCCTCCTTGTTCTGTGAATGCAATTATTCTTTATAAATCCTTTCCTGCACCACATCAGGGCTAGGGTAATTGTTTTTTTCTTCAACTGATTGCTCATCATAATAGCAAAAAAGTGCAGGATTGCTTAGAAGGAAATCCAGTTCCACTAATTCTTTCCCTGATTGTATTAGTATGGTCTTTATTTAGACTTTTTTCAAAAATTCAGTTTTATTGTTTCAAATATTACTACACCTTCTCACCATTGCTGTTTTATGACATTATCTTTGTTTTGATGGTGGTTGTCATTATGTATCAATTCAAAGAGATCCTCAAGGAACATCATGCTCAGGTTGTTTTTGCTGATCACAGTGGGCATCTGCTTTTCTGTTTTATGTTAAGGTGCCATTTCTTTCAGTCACAAGGGTATATTTTGCTGGTGTAGATAATGACTGCAAGATTAACTCACAAGGCAGACACTTGCTGAGAAGCTTAACATTAACTCATGGAATAGGAAACCGAACACTATAACTGCCTATCCTGTAAAAGATGAAATTAAATGATCTTCCATGGTTATGGAAACAAAAGGACTGTGAATTTTCTTGAGAAGTGTGCATTCACATTGTAATAAATTTCTCATTTATCTAATAAATATATCATATTTCATTATGCATATGAACAATCTCTTTCATTTATATATATATAAAAATATACCAAAACCTTCTCAAATTTTACTGACAATTTTGAGGTCTCAGGACTTGTGACTTCTCAGCATTGCTCAAAAAAAGTGGCTGATTTTCAGGAAACAAGACAAGCAGAGCAGCCTTGTACCAAGTTTTTGGAAAATTTCACCTCTATGTTGGGAGCCAATAGCTCTATATTAGGAGTCAAGCTTCTGATAATCTTGAAATAAAATCGATAATCTTGAAGTAAATTAATAGTTCTAAAAAAAAAAAATAGGAAGAGGTTAAAGCCTGGACTTGTCTTTTTAAAGCAGATAGCCTCAACCTACAATATTTACAGTAAACTTCCAGAGTTTTTAGAAACATTTATGAATAAGACCAGAATATTAATTATATGACTAGAGATAAAATTGTTATTGCTATTATTGCTCCAAAGCACCTGGTTTTACAGTCCTAAGAAACTTGAAGTTTCAGAGATTGGAAAAAAGGTATATCTGTTCTGACATCAGATCTGGAGCTGTTTTTATTTGAGTCTTTTATCTTATTCTTTCTCTTTAGAGAAAAAAAATCAGCAAAGAGGAAATTTTAAATTATCCTCATTAGCCAAAATTAACCGGATGCTGGCTCTGTGACACAAGTGCATGTGCCCATAGAGGAAAACCAAAATGGGATATGGATGCTAAGGCACTGTCTACCCCAGCAGACTGTGGCAGCCACGGACAGAGGAAGGGCAACTGAGAACATGGTCACTCTGCCCTGCTGACAGATATCCTCCCAGTGCCACAGGAATGACTGATCTCTGTACTCCAGGTAAACCCAAATCAGTCTGTCTGCTCCCACTATGTTGGGCTGCAAACCATGATGCTACAGTCATTGATTTCCATTAACACAGTTCTCTGCTGGGAAAGACTAATGTTTCTCAAAGAGGTTGAGCCACAGATGGAGCTACTTCAGATAGTAGCTACAACGGTTCAATTTTCTGCTGCCACAGTTTGTTGGTCGTGATGTGTACCATGGCATGGGCAGAGAGCCTCTTCGATATGGCCCGTGGTGGCTTTGCAATCACTCTGGTTCCCAGCATAGGAGACATGAGTGCTCAGTGTTCCAAGAACTCTGAATGCAGCACAAAGCACAGTGGAAATGATTGTTCTTGTTTAGAGATATGACTGGAAATGGAGTAACTCCTGCTTCCAAAGCAGCTTATGAATTCTACATTGGAGGAATTGCTGGATAACATAGACAGATGGTATTGGGAGCTTGGTGAAAACATCCCATGTAACACTATCTAAGTGAACGCAGATGTGGCTAACATGATATTTTTCTGAGTTCTGGTTGGTTCTTCCAATCTCATCGATTTGTAAGTGTCAACTGAATTCATGCTGACCTGCTTTCTTGGGGCTTAAGTGCTTATATAAGACAGATGCCAAGCCTGCAGGATGATTACAATACTAATTACTACTTTTGACATATATTTCTAGTGATTAGGGTTGTTTCCAGAATGCCTTTGATGCTATTTTGCAACGGCACTGAGCTAAGACTTTATTTTCTGAATTATTTTTCAATGCTGAGGTTTGCTTGTTCTGTACTTTTAGATATAGGAATATAACAGTAGATAGTAAAGCAAATTCAACCATAGGTTTTATATGTAACAGAAAGCATAAAGTAAACCAAGCAATAGATTTTTACTACAGGGAAAAGATATTTCTGTTTTTCTCAGTAGTTTTACTATGCAATGCCCTTATTTAATTTACTCTTCTTGTATCCTTAAAAACAGGACAAGAATCACCTGAAGGTAAAAGAAGTTGAGAATCATAACTAAACATAATCACTTATCTCTTGCCAATTTCCAACAGCAGCCTCCTGTCAGTAGTCCTTCCGTTTCTTCTTTATTTTTGCTCTCCTTATTAAGGAGAGTTTGCGCACATGTATGAAACACATAGATCTCCCGCGCTTCACTGAGGCAGAAATCATGAGATAATAAAGGCAAATGTTGTAGAAAGGGCTAAAAAATGTAATAAATTTATAGCAAATGCTGAGCTTTGCTAATGAGCTAAACTCATTAGACAACACCTGGATTACTACAGCCAGTTTTGGGGCCTCAATAGAAGACAGACAACAATGAATTGGAACATGTTCAGCAGAGGGATCCCAGAGTGGTCAGGGCTGGAGCACTTCTCCCACGGGAAGAGACTGAAGGACCCGCTTGTTCAGCCTGCAGACGATATGACTTCAGAAGGGACCAAATCCCTGCAGTACAGACAAGCAAGTTATGAAAACATGGAGCCAGCCTCATCACAGAGATGCATGGTGGAGCAGTATAAGCTGAAAAATGGTGATCCAGACTGAATACAATGAGAAACTTGTTCCCTGAGGGAACAGTGAAGCTGTGGAACAGTTCGACCATATAGGCTGTGCTGTCTCTGTCCTTGCAGGTTTTCAAGACCTTACTAGACAATGTTATGAGAAAGCTGTTCTGATCTCACACTCATCCTTGAGCAGGAAGTTGGATGAGAGACCTTCTGAGACCAGTTCCAGGGTGAATTATCTGGTGGTCCTTTAATTCTGTAAGAAATACTTGGTGCCTGGTCAGAGATCTGTTACTTCAGGGAAGTAGCAAAAGTATTGGGAAATCAAGGGATCAAGACAGATGGGGAGCATCTGGTGAGTGCAAGGCTGGCGGTTTGTTTTAAATTTTCCTTTTTGAAATGGACTTGACTCATCTTACTGCTTCAAGCAGCATTGATCCTTACAGTGTTTATTCCTCTGTAGGACTTCACAGGCAGGTGAATATGGAGTGCCAGATGCAGCACAGTTTCTAGTGGAGCTGGGTAGAAAAGCAACAGATTGTCCATTGCTTATTTTTCTTTTGTGCATAAGCAGTGGGTTTTTGAATGCCTAACTTACTTCCTAATGAGTCCCAGCCAACAGCATATCCTGTCCTTTACTAATAGTGCTGGAACCCATGGCCTAATTGAAACCAAATCTGTTGGAGCAGCCTCAGATATTACATTTCCATGTGTTTAATGAGAAGAAGAACTTATGTGATGGAGAAAGACTGTCAGTGTCTCTCTCATCAGCTTAGGCACTAACTGGGATGAAGGTCTGTGCAGGGGAGATCAAAGGTAAGCGCAAGGAGATAAGAGCCCTACAGGTCATCTCATGCAGAGTTCATGCCTCTCTCAGTACCAGACACAAACTATAGCAAACGGGCCCACAGTTCTTCTGCAGCTGGTGACATGGACCATTTGGACACAGAAAGTCCATGCTCCATGTCCCAGAGGGACAGTTTCTTGAAAACAGTATATTTCATGTTGCTGGGCTTTCCATCTCTCCTGGCCTCTCTCTGCAATGGGAGCTGTAACTGAAGAGGTGTGTTAGTTCACTGAAATTAGGGACTTTCTCCATAACTGCAAGCTTATTTGCCATTTTTTAAATTATGAGTCTTGCCACTAAAGCACCTAACCAGAGGCATCTGGGCAGACTGATTTCTGCTTAGCTGAGTGGCTTCGTATGGGATATGAAGAGTCAGAAAGGAGTCCGTATTATTGGGTTGGGATCAGAAGTTATGCATAACCAGAACCCCCAAAGGTACATCTTCTAAGAGGGTTACTTTCCACTGCTACCCCCCATGGGATCTGAATCACCAGATACACTGCCCACTATAGGGTCCATGCCATAGGGCACTATCTCTACACTAGTGAAAAGTTACCTTTAAAGACCTCCATCCCACTATACCTCTAATGATGTTGCTTTTTTCTGAGCATAAGTGGGAGCCTCAGTGATTTGCCACCTCTAGGTGGCATGATGATACTATAAAATGTTAAAGGTATTTTTTATATATTAAGCAATCATTAAACTATTGCCATGGTAGAAACATGTTTCAAAGAGCAACGCTCAGGACCCATATTGGATGATACTGATTCCTAGCATGCCTGGAGTGGTGATGATTCTATTGCTGCAATATAGACTTAAAAAGCCAAAAGAAAATAACTGGAAGTGTACTGAAGATACATTTTCAAATATTACTTATTCATTCATTTTTGAAATGCTAAGAAGGCATATCTCATAATTTATGAAAGCAACAGTTCATGATTCAGTTTTTGTAGCAGTTGTGTTTGTGTTGCAAAAATGCAAAATAAGCCTGCTGTTGCTGAACTTGTGTAACAAGTTTTATTCTCTAAATCAACTTACATTTGAAGGACAATAAAATGCAATAATGTCTCTGCATACTGGTCATATAGATTCTAACACATCTGCAAATAAACATTAAGAGGCTCACAGAAAATTATTTACCCTTCACTAAGCATATGAAACTCTTTGGAAACTTCAGTGGGAAATGGGAGCTGTGCACATGTGTTTGACAGCATTCCTAAGTTTTCCTTGTGGCTGTGGAAGAAGTCCAAATGATAATTAAAGTAAAAAAAATGGTTTTGTGCATTTTTTTGTTTGTTTGTTTGTTTTGTATTGAATTATTTTTCTGGTTGGTGCTTTCTCTGGGCTCTTCAGTTTGTTGATGTCAAAGAATGCCCAAATGCCAAATCCACAGTAGTCTTCACTTTTCAACCACCAGTGAAATGAGTTCCATAATGAGATAAAAATTTACACCAGCTCAGGAGATCCCCTGTGGTTCTCTGCTCTAAAAACCAACAAAAATGGGACTGAGATAGGTAGATAAAGTATATAATTTGACAGTGCAAACCCCATGCTGGTGAGAAATTGCTTATAGAAGCAGTTGAAGAAATGAAAAGTAATTATAGGCTGCAGAAGAAGGAATGGTTCCAAAAATAACTTTCTGCTCTGCAGTCTCCTGTGACACTAGACAACCTCTTTGGGTCCTGTCATGTTTTGCAGAAGCCACTCTATGTCTGACCCAGCATTTAGTCTGGCACTTTTAAAACCAGACCTACCAGATGAGATGCCTGATTTTGCAGATCACTCAGTTCTCATGTCTCTGGAGCCACTGCTCCTCACACGGTATGACGACTTCGCAGAAGAAGAGAAGCATTTCCCAGCAAATGCTTAAAACTGGGGTACACTGACTCTGAAAATGAGCTTGCACTAGTTAAAAATCTTGGGCTACTTCGGTAAGAAAGGTGATGAGATGATCTCCATGGTCTCTGCACCACAGTTTGCATAATTCCTTCATTCCATTACCCTGTAAGGCAATACTAAAGTGCAAGTCAAACTTGGGAAAGTTGTGAAATTCTAGATTGAAGGTTTTCTTTGCAAAATAAATTCAACTGCTTTGGATTTACGCACCATGTTACTGCCTTGAATTACATACTCCTTTCTACAGTGTTCATTCCATGTACAGAAAACTACTATGTCTTTTAGCTTTCATGACACAAGTGTTATGTTTTTAATGCCTAACAAAAACAAAAGCCCCCACCAACCTGAATACACAGAAATTCAGTCATACAATATGTTTGGACTTATTCTAAGGTCTGCCAACTTAAATGCATCCTCGTTTGTCCTCTAGGCATTGTAAAATCCATTAATATTCTGAGTGCCTCAGTTATAGCAGACCCTCACAAGGCATAATCATGCAATGCAGCTCCCAGTCACTTGCTCAGCTCACACTTGTGTGACGGATTTTAGATGACTGGCCCTCAGGATAGGCCCATATGGTGTGGTATGACAGGCTTTCTGTTTTTTCCAGCCTGGTTGAGAAAAACAGTACAGAAGAGGAATAAAGAAATTCAGAACAACTGTCTCTGGTTCTGAGTTTCAGAGGAGCATTCTGTGCTGCACGTCCTGCTCTTCTGTCTCCTCTCATCACTCAGCAGAATCCTGCCCTGGCCCTCACCACCACTCTGCTTCCAACCCATTCACTGCCATCCCACCTGGCCTTCAGTATCCAAGTTCCACACCTTTTCTATTTTGTTTGCTCTGTCTCACACCCCAGCTATATCTTTCTCTCTGCTAATAGATGACCTTTTATTTTTTCCCCAGCTACTTTTCCTGATTTTCTCTATTCCCATACAGGTTTTTTTCTGTGCCCTGAGGTCTTGGCTACCTCTTCTCTGAAGTGCATGGAAGGTGTCTCAGAGACCACAGAGAGCAGCCCTTAACTCAACACCCTGAGTCCTTGCTGCTTCTTTCCCCAGATGGATCTCTTCCTGAGATTGTCTCCTCTCTTTACCCAGGACCTTCATAATTTTGTGGCAAAACAAATCTATTTAAAGCCTTGTAGTTTTGGTTAACCTTTAAGTTCTTACAGGAACAGTGTCATTTCCAACATCTCAGTAGTACCTTTCATGCTAATTTTCAAACACTTTATTCAAAGCTTAACAACAAAACAGATGACAATAATGTATGGCCCAAGCATGATATATTTTCCTTACACTCATGGCACTGGTGGGAATACTCTTGTGGTCAGACCCATGAATCTGAAGGTTTAATTGTCATATCGTTCCTGTGTGAGCCTTCCCAGCAGTAGCTGATGGTTGCAAGGCCTCTTTTGTTGCTGCAGTGGTAACTAGAACCTGTTGAAGAGGTGGCTTTTCAGACCACCTGAAGCCAAATGCACTCACCTCACCAGCAATGCCCTTGTTCTGGGAACAGAGGAAAAAAATTGATCTGAGATTTTAACTCAAGACAGCCTCTGGGACAGAAAACCTCTGGCTCAATGGTTAAATTAAAATTATAAGCAATTGAATCCGGAGCCTGATAAAGGACCTTAACTGCAGGCATTGGTCTCAGCTCAGTTTACAATATCTTAATTTATATTTTGTGTCCCTGACCCCCCACAGCTTCACTGAATATATTGTTCAGTGTTTGGTCCTTACAATTACTATATAGTGCTGCTGCGAGTGGTGAAAAGCTGCTCTGCTGAGCTGCAATGGTTGTAGAGATTCTGTAGTGTTCTGTATGGACCTGTGTGTATGAATAAAGAGTTTGTTGCAATTTTAAAGTGCTTTAGGTTCCTGAGCCTGGACAGAGCTCAGCAAAGGATGTCAAAATTCAGGTTTTGTACTAGCACCCAAGAAATGGCGAATCATTCATACTGTTTAATACATTCTTCTCTGCTGTTGCTGGGAATGTAAAAAATTACAAAAAGCAATAACAATACAGTGTTTCTCAATATGAATAACGTAGATTGAAGTAGTGATTTTCTTGCTCATGTAGCATATTGTCAATAGTAATTTATTGGTCTGTGTGGTACTCTAAGTAGATTCAGCACTAATATTAGAGAAGACATAAAAGTGTGTGGAAAAAGAATGTGACTCTGTTGATTCCTTCTCCCTTATTTATAAGGGAATATAATGGGATTCCCTTTACATATCTGAGAATGTGCCTATTGCTTTAGTTTTCTAAAATAGCTGCAAGCCGATGCCTAAACAACATTGCTGTATGTATTTTTCCCATATTTATATTTTAAAGATCTTGATTTCTCTGGAAGTCTCATATGGTTTGATATCTTTCATACTTCATAAGAATGGTTTGCAACTAGTCCTGTCTTATGAATGCATGGAGTCATACACCTTCTAGTGAAGTTGAGGCTTAGCGCACCAGAGGTAGTGCAGAGCTAGTGATGGCTGTCCATCTGCCAAACACAGTCCAGAGTAGAAGTTGGGATTTCTTTTCTTGCAGACATTTCTTCATTATCCCGTCTCTCAGAGAATTATAAGGTCGTGGTCTTGTGATATCTAATTCCATTAGACTACATTTTTTCAGGCATGAGGAAAAATTATAGGCTCTGGAATGGATTCCAACCTCCATTCACAATAATTAGTTAAAATAAATTATTTGCTTCAACATGGATTTTCACTAGTGTAAATTAGGTCTGACTGTGGCTATATTTCTTTTCAGCAGAGTCTGCAGATTGCTAGAGCCTGAAAATAATGATATCTCTCTGTGCTGAGGCTGTACTTCTGTGATGATCTCCCTGTAATTTTCTTTAGTTGAGGGACATCTGTTATCTCTGCAGTGCATTAGTGATTCTTGTAGCAATGTTTAAATCAAGGGGAGTTTGAGTGGAGAATGTTGCTTTGAGAGCATTCACCACCTCCTTAATTCCTTAAAAAAAAATTCCTATGTCCTCATCCATATTTGTTATTAAGGTCTTTACTATGGCAAATATAAACCTCTTTTCTTAATAAAATTTTCATCTCACATTAGTTATTTTCATTAATAAAAGAGAAACAGAAGGGGCACATGATATTTTTCTTCACTAATTTAACTCACTAAATCCCTAAGGCAGCTATTTCACCCCATTTAGATACCACCACCCTGTCCTGATCTTTCAAACAAGCCTGCACCAAAATCATAATCTTAGTGCTACCTCTTCCTCTTCTTCAACTAGAAATGTCTGAAAGAGCTAGAGGCTTGTTAATTTGGATGGGAATTTTATGCTTATTTTAATTTTTCCCCACTGCAGGTCAAGGCTTTAACTGGACATTCCACAATGTCATCTCATAAAATGTCAGAAAATTTACTGCAGCCGGTGGGAGTTGTGAAGTCTGTTTGCATTTTGTCTGTGCAGATTTCTCTAGCCCCCACAATTTTTCTCTGAATTGGCTCCTGTTCTGCAGAACAGCCTGGTACTGTCACCCATGCCCTTTTTTGCCACTTCTTTGTGTGGGGTTGAGTAAATTATTTAACCTGCCTGGGATTCAGCATCCTCTGTCAACATGCTACTCATATCAATACCATATTCACAAAGAAAATCAGCACTCTCGCTATTTATTATTCATACTTAATTTAAAAATGATCTGATATACTCAGTAATAACTTGAGAACTCTGAGATTTTTTTGATGTACGATAAGCAAAAGTGGTAAAAACTGAAATTACGATAAAGTTGAAAAATGTACAGCTTCAAATCTAGCTTTTGGTTTTATTTCTATGGTAATAAAATTGCACTACTTTTGCCCCTGTAGTGTTGATTGTTGTCTAGGACTTTAAATTTCTGTCATTAGGAAAATGCAGGAGGCAACATACTTGTGCATTTATGAGAAATATAAAAAGAAGGAATCCAACTGTGAGTGCATCTCCCACTGAGCCAAAATTTACTGTGTTCTTCCTTCTTTTCAAATTGATCTTTTTGCAACATCAAGGAAAAGTGGCAAAGGAAATGAAAGCAGCTATATTTAATACAGTCTTCATTGAAATCCAAAGAACAAAAACTGTTCTTGCTTAAATTAATTCAGGACAGATAAATAATGTGTAACAGAGCAATTAACGCAAACAAACCAACTTGCAATTTAGCTACCGTGTAGCATACTCAGTGTCAATGTTAATTAGTTGGGACAAAACTGCATCTTTGTCAGACGATAGTAGACCTCAGTTTTCATATTTTTAAAATTCTATCCCTGCCTGTTAATTACATGATTCTCAGCAAGCCCATTGATGGCAGGATATTCAAATAATGTGCTCAAGACTGGAGACTTGTACAATATAGAACATCACTCGGATGGACAACTAGTAAAAGTAAGTGCAAGTGAGAAGAAATCTGAGGCTCTTATGAATTTTGTATTGGAGAAAAATTTCACATTAGGACATTGGATATTTTGCTGGTTCTAGCTGGACCTTTGGTTCTCAGAGCAGTCAAAATTTCCTGCAGTGAGTACACACATGCTGTGATATCATTGGTTTTATGTTTATTGAAAAAACTGATCTACAGAATTAATGTATTTCACACTGCTTGACAAGAAGAAATAAGAGATTACAATGTTCTTTCCTAAAAGAGTACTGATTTGGGCACTAACATCAGTTCAGGAGGGACAATTATTAAAAAAATGCAGAGATTTATCACAATGTAAGTTCTCGTTGCTTGATTAAAAATGATCGAAGGAATTGCTTGTGATTGAAGTAATCCTTTTGGACTTTATATATTTCTGCAATTCTTTTTGTGCTACTCCCTCCCTTCCCCTTAAAACTAGGAAGGTTTCCTTAAGTTCGAAAGTTAAACACGAAGTATGTGGTGAGAGTAGGATGCAAAGGAATGTGAAACAAAGGGAGAAAAGGGAGAAAAAGTACAGTTAGCAATAAGTTCAACTTAACTGTTACATTTTCAGTGGGTGGTTTCAGCAAGACAATTTAACTCAACTGTCTTACAGCCCAAAGTGCTGCTTATCCTTAACTGGCCACAAAATAAGTAACCACACGTTTAAACAATTTGGTGGTTGCATACAGTTGCAGGTAAAAAGCAAAGATCATACAAAACAATTAGAGACAAAAGGTTGGTGCAGCATAAAAAGAGTTTTTCAGCTGGTGTATGTCACGCAAGCAATGTACTCATCAACTCACCTTAACAAATACACTGACTTGCCCAATCCTTTCTGAAATATATCAGTTAAAATTTGTCTGTACGTACAGCAGTAGCAATAGCCAAGGAAAGGATGAAGCTGATGTACCATTTTAAAAGTATCATTCGTAACTTCAGATCTTGCATAACATACTGAGCATGTGCTCCAGCTCTGCAGAAGATTCAGAGTCCTGTAATGTCTGACGTAACACTTGATTTCTCATAAAGTTGAAATCATAAGCTTGTGATAAATCCTGAAGTAACTAATTATCGTGTGCCACTTTGCCATTGTAGATCACAAGAAGTAAAATGGTTTGGTTGTATCTGGCATTTGTCACCTAGAAATATTGTACAGTCATCTTTGCTAGGATTGTGGGATGTACCAAGGTTGCGAAGTTGATCGGGTCACTGCAGATTTCTCACTACATTTGTTTGCAGGTCCTTCTCAAACAAACCTTGATTTTTCCAGCTACATCTGGAAATACAGTTGTTTCAGATCATTTATATACCAATTCATCTGAGTAGAGTGTTTCAGTTCATAAGCTTTTCATTATTGCCTGTTTCAACTATTTTCTTTTTGCTAATCATGGGATCTATATACTCAAGTAAGCTACAAAAATAGATCTGATCTTCGTTCTCCAATTAGAAACTTTATTTACTGTACAGAAAGCTCTGGTAGATGATAAGGATTGAATAAAGGTCTTCAAATACAATAAAATTTATGAATGCTATGATTTAAAATCCTAAAGATACAGAATGGTGAGCCTCATGGATTAAATTATGATCCTTATTTAAATAATTCTACATCCCTTTGCCTGTCCCAACTGGCTGTAGGAAATGGTCCATTCTGAGCAGTGTCAGCACCGTGCATTCTACCTTTCTGACTTCATTCACAGTTCAAAGTTAATTCCTTATTTTAAATCAGTTTCTGTAGATTTCTACTTGCTAAGCCTTAGGTTAGGATGGACATATTATGCAAAATTTACTCTACTTTTGTTTTTGTTTTTTCAGGTTTTGTTTTGTATTTCACATAGGTGATTTCCTGGTTTCATAAAGACTGTGCTCAAATAATTTGGTTACACTTTTGTTGTCTTTTCCCTGGTATGTGTGTGAAGTGACTTTGCCTTTTCTGCAGAGGTATGGCTTCTCTTTCTGTGCCTCCTTCTGTTTTAACTTTCTCTACTACATTCATTCTTCCTTGCCTAATATCACCCTTTCCAAAGTTGGACGGTTAAAGAAATTATATTTCCATAGCTAGAATCTATTGATGGGATCAAACTCATCACCCTAGAAAATCATATATGCTAACCTTATGTGTTTAGGTGATAGGGGAGAGTAGGAATGATAGCTGCAATCTGTCTATCTTTTATACTACTCCAGTCAGTTCAGACTTAGTGCTTGCTCTATGCCCTAAGCAGTACAAACTCCTAGTGCCCACCTATCTGCCTACAGTAGAAACACCCAGAACCCTGAATTCCATGTGGAGGAGGATTAAATCATGCTGAAAAAGGACTAGAAGATGATGGTGAAGTGTTAGATGCTGTGATGTATTGGTATCTAACAGAAGCTACTGTGGTTGCATTTGGCAATTATTTTCTAATTAGACTTTGCTGAAGCCTTCTCCATCAATGAACGAGCAATGTGTGTGTCTATTGTCACCAGCTGAACCTTGGTCCGTGTCACTCAGAGAAGTCCTCATACTTTGGTCCATTTTGGAAAGGTCTTCTGCTAGGAAAGTCATGAACATCCCAAAACACTGTTATAGCAGACTCAGAAAGACTCAGTGGGAAGGGGGTAGGAAGAGAGTGCTGCTGAAGGAAAGGTGTTGGTTGATTTGGCTCAGCAGGACTCTATGGACAGCAGGAGTGTGCAGATTGGGAGCTCCTACACCAGGAGTGGCTGCAGAGAAACACATAGGCATCAGGAGAAAATATTCCTTGATGGGACATATACTTGTCCTTATACGCTTGAATTTTATTAAGTGATTTGCCACCTAAAGAACAACAATTGCAAGCAACATGTAGGGCTTAGGGTACCATATGTTCAGAGCACTGATCTACCACACAGTTAGCACTGCAGTTCTTCCCTGGACAGGAAAAAAGAAGAATAAGGTATCTAAAAAGTGTAGTTGTAAAAACAGCTGGGAAGCTTACACAGTCTATGCTTTTGCTATGAAGGTTAGGCAATCCCTGTTGTCTGGTGATTTCATAAGCGCTGAATTGATAGCTCGTTCTGCAGCAGAACTTCCCAAGAGACAGCAAACTATAGTAAGAAAATCAATATTAAAGATAAGATGCTAATGCTATGTATAAATAGAATAATTAAGTTGAAAGGAATCCCTGGAGGCTATCTAGTCCAAGTTTCCGCTCAAGCTTACAGTTAGATCAGGCTGCTGGTGGACCTATACAACTGACTTTCAAGTAACTTCAAGTATGGAGATTTTCTACACTTTCATTAATAACTGCAAGAGTATGTCTTTGCGTTGGGTCATGAGAAAAGTTCATTTTCTGCAAACATTTGCCTATAGATCAATAATAAATGTTAGTATGTTTATTATAATGTTATATATAGATTAGCATATTTTGATCCAAACTCCAGGTCTGAATAAATATAAATGTGAAATAAATGAAATCAAGTTACCCTTAAAAGTGAATAACATACTGCAGTTTGAACCATATGAAGGCTGAAGACTGTTCTGCTGTTACAAGTATGACAGAGAATCAAAATAATAAAATAGACCCAGGACAGGAAGGCAGGCTCAGTTCAAAGGTTGAGACTGCAAATACTCAGCACATCTATCAAACCACTCAACCCCAGGCAGCAACATGCGAGAACTAAATTGTGTTGATTTGCTTTGGTAGGGTTTTCATACACAATCTGCTAAGAGGATAGCAGCAACAATATTACCTCATAAAATATTTCATAAGAATCACTGTCAATATTGCAGCAAAAGTTTAGAGAACTGCCAGCATGAAAGGAAATGGTATATTTATCAATTTCAAGCTGGATAAGGATATAGTGCTAGCAGCTGAGATATTACTTCTGAAAGAAAATCCACAAAGAGTAGAAGGTGAAGAGGTAAAATTCGTGTTTGCTGAGGTTACCTAACCTCCATAAGGTAATATATGAACTAAATTTACCAGTGAATAAGCTCAAGCAGATGCAATTTTTAATACTAACAAGAAATAAAATTCCCATTATTAGCTTAAGAATATACAAAATCCTTGCTTTCATCTGAGGGTCTGTTCACTGGAAATGGAGCTAAATAGGCACTAAAAAAAATTTAAAACCTCTTTCTTGAATACAAAAACTCTCAACAGAATAGGAAAGAATACACAGGAAATGTGTATTTTTCTTGATTTTTAAAATGTTTTTAGAAATTCACCTTAAGGTTAAGACAGAAAAAGCTTACTAAGTTGTTTCCTCTGGAAATCATAGAGCCAGAAGGGGAGTGAGGGAAATATATGGTGATGTTCTCATTGATCTCTATAGTGCCGGTGATGTTCTCATTGATCTCTGTAGTAGTAAAAGTTGATCCCTTCACTCGAGAATAAACCTCAATCTAAAAAAAGAGAGGAAAAAAACTAAGCTGCATATGCTCGGAGACTTGTCAATAGAAACCAAAAGCCTTTTTTTTTTCTTTTTCTGCATTGAAGAACAAGTAGGCCTCTGACAGTTTTCACTAGGGCAATCAAATATATTTTAATGCACTGTCAATACTTTTTTGTAGGGGCACATCTTCTGCAGACATTGTTTTTTAAATGTATGTTTCCTGAGATGTACCACAAGATGATGTCAGAAGTGCAGAAAGCAGACATTAAAATTCTGCTCCAAAATATATCGGATAATTGCATAAAAAGGTGGAGAAATCCCAAGAGGAGAAATGAAAATGTAATCTAACAATCAAGATATTCTTTCTGGAAGTCTGTGCTTGTACTTGAGATTTCTTGTAAGGTGTAGGAGGAGGAAGGATTTGGATCTGGCACTTTTACATCAGTGGCAAACAAGACAGCAAGCACCAACCTGCCTGCTGGGCATGAGGGGAAATTTACTCCCTCATATTACTATTTTTTTTTAATGAAGCCCAAGATGGCTGGTGCCTTCTGAGAATCTGATGAGTTCATTTCCATCGGACCAGCAGGTGGAAGGGGTGGAAAAGGGAGATATGTGTGTGACGGTAAGTGTGGGACACACGCTGGTAGCATGCACAACAGTACCCTGGGACCATGTTGCTCAAGACCTAGCAAGGAAGAATAGGTGCCTCCATAATTAGCTGAACATTCAAGCTGGAGACAAAACTTTGGATGAAGTACCACAGCCTTTTTTCTCCATCTGAATCAGAATGTCACAAAATTTCCTCCAGATGGAAAGAACTTAGATGGGCAGAAGGAGGTTAATTTGAGATAGGTTATACAAGGAGTAAATATGTGCACTTCCTATCAGTATTGCAGGTTCACTGGAGGTTTTTCAGAATGGTCAAACCTAATTTAAACTCATGATGAAAAACTGCCACTCCTCTTATTTATAGAGCAGGTTTGTCAGCTCCAGGATTTGAGCTATTGGGAAATTCCTCTCTCAGTCAACAAACTGTAGCCATGAGCCGTGTCCACAGTCGCTCACAGGCTTGAGGAAATGAGAGGAAGAGGCTGAAAAGAACAAAGCTTAAAGCCATGAAAAGTACCTCTATCTTACTCAATACAAACTACAGCTTTTGCCAGGCTCCTTGCTTTGGTGGGGTTCCTCATGTAGAGCAGTTTAAAGCAACTAGCTTCAGTGCAGCTTAGCTGCATGATGAGCTTGATACGTCTGTAACTATCTGCCCACATTGTGGGAGGTCAGTCTGCAGCTGGACAGTAAACCTGGTGGGCTGGGTGGTGTCAGACCTCTCCTGTGTATCCATAAGGCACCTCTGGGCAGCTGTGCAGTGTCTGCAGAAGTAAGGTTCTGTTTTGGTTAGACTCTTCCTAGTGATGGCAAGTATAAGCTGTGCGGAGTAAGATATAAAATTAATCATATGTAGTTCTCATTAAATCAGAAGTTAATCCTGCTGTTAACTTCATTGGAATTAGTCTCAAGTGGAGGGCACAGCCTGAGATAGAAGTCATTTATTGGGTATCCTTGAACTTCACAGTACAAGGTGAGAAAGGTGGGATTTAAGAATTAAACATGTTTACAGTAGCTAAAATGTCCCTATATTCTTCAAGTGTTGGTGCCTGCCTGCCACAGTGACGCCTACCTCAGTTCTTTGTCAAGCTTGTCTTAGATGAGTTTTTAGAGGATATACATCACAAAGTACTTCAGAGACACTAGACTGCACACACTTTTAGCAGCTTAAAGGGCTGTTTTCCTTAGTATGGTGGTAATTTATCACCCTTCCTTGCTTCTTCAACTGCATTTAATAATGAACATTTAGTTCGGTCACTGTGCAGGGTAGATATGGACTCAAAGGATCAGACTTACATGATAGCTCATTTAAATACTTAAATTATTTAAATATATGGTGTAGGGAAACCTGCAGCCTTGGAACTGCCAGTCTTATCTTAAACACACAATAAACATTTATTTTTTTACAAAGCCTTTAAGAGGAAAAGTCATTTAAGCATAGTACCTGTCTCTTCATTTGTCATATTTTATCATTAATAGTTTTTGTTCGTCTGTAACCTGTCAATATGTAAATAAAATAGAATAATAATATCCCTAAAATATGAGTGACTCATAATTAAAAACTTATCCATTTATTAAAAAAAAAGGAATATTTATGTTCAAGATTTCAGAAGCAGCCAAGAGTTAACATTTGGGTTTTTTCACAAGGGAAATACCAAAACTGGACACACACATTGAGTCTCCCTGGCACTGTTTCACATATTGTGTGGCAGTAATGGCTGAAGGTCCCAAGTGTCTTCTATATTTCTTTTTGATTGATTTTGTGACAATTCAGCTGCATATTTGGTGTGCCGGCAACCTGGGGTGAAATAATAAGGGAAAGCCTTTTTATTTTATTTTACCCTATGACTCCTTTGCAATGTTAAGTCCTTTAAAGCCTGTCTTCCTGGAAAAGAAAGGAAACTCACCTCATTCCTCATCTTGTAGTGAAGGATGCATACTGTTAGAAACAAGAATTTCTTTGAGCCCTTGCATGTAAAGTCAGTACTTAGAGAAAAGTAGAAATGACTGTCATTAACTCTTGCCTTCAGCTTCGTATTAATGTATTTTTAAAGCTGTAAAATTTCTGCTTCTGGTAGGTGGTTTGAGAAGGAATAAATAAGTCAAGTTTAAAATAAGTTTTTGCTCTGAGTAGGGCAACCTGGGAGACTATTGAATTGTTGATTGCTAATGGGACTTAGAAACACTATGAAACAAAGGGAAAAAAATGCATCAACAATTACTGATATTGCATTTGTCTATCTTATGCATAAGAGCTGGCATGCATTTATAAAAGAACTGAGTTGTCTGCTGTCAAAGACAGTTCCGTCTCACTAACCAGGTGACGTCTTTTATGATATTAATAAACAGTAACCTTGTTATTCAAACACTGGTCTATCCAGCTCAGTATTTTGCCTCCAGTAACAGGAAGTACTAGATGTGTTACAGAAATACAAAGTTTGCAGTTATTTAATATTCTAAGTACACAGAAACTTTCTTTTTTGTCTCTTTGACTGAGAAGCAGTTTTGTAACTCGAGGGAAGAATGAGGAGACATATTCCACCAAAGCTCCTGGTATTCTCCTTATCAGTACAAATGCATAATCATTTGGGGGATCTACGAAAGATGTTGACAGAAAGGAATATTGTGAAAGAAGTTGACCACAGGCTAATTGTGCTTTGCCTGGGGAAAGTGTTCCGCATCTGCCTTTCAGTATTAGGGAATGCCCTTTTCTCTTGCATTAGGAGAGAGGACAACAGAAATGAGGAATCATTGTAGATGTTGAATAGGAGGGAAACATGAATGGTAATCAGTGGGAAACATCAGAATGGCTCACAATCAACACCAAAGCCCTGCTGCTGTGAACCCCAGGCTCAAGCCTATGTTCACGTGCATTTTCATGTGATATTCAAGGCAAAACCAACGATGTTTTGTGGGTGAGGGTGGAAAGCAGAAGGGACAGATGTGCCACTGGCGACAACACATAAGGCACGTTGGCTGAATGTTTTGTATGTTGGGCCTAGCACAGTCCTGGCCTTTCTAATCTTCCCTTAGTTTTCTTTTACATAAATTCTGACTTTTACAGAATAATTCTGAGAAAGACTAAGAACTGTGTGAAACAGACAGCATGTGGCAAGCGTGTCATCACTGAAACCCTGAAGGAATATAATAATTCAGGCAACAAATCAGGCCAATGACTTTTAGGACTACACTAATGCTTTTTGCTTGGATCTGAATACCAATATGCCTGAATTTGGTTTTTTTCTATGTTCCCATCATGATCACTATTATAAAAGGGCCTTTAAGAAACTATTTCTGGACATTGTTTGTATTCAGAACCTGACTATGAATTACAACCAAACACTAGATGGGTGGAATACTCCGGTACCTTCCAGTATTCACATGAGAACTGGGATTTGAATCTGGTGAGAAGTGAGTCAAAACATGACTTGGTAGTCCAGTTAGCTTGCATGGTCTCAGGTGTAATTACTATTCTTCACAGTGCTACTATGAGACAGAACTATTTTTCCAGACATATACTACAGTAAGGATGATGGAGGCTGTTTCCACAGGTACATCCCAGTAACTCCTTTTTAATGCGTAGATTATCACTCCCAGGTCCTTCACGTGAGTGGCACACTGGTGCTGCACTCCTGGGGCTCAGCCAGGCAGTTTCCACAGCCTCTCGGGTCCCAGCATCAACCTGCAAACCACTTTGTGTATACAGAAACAACTGACCCAACTTCTGGCATTTCTGTGGGAGGACACTGAAAAAGTGTGTAACAACGAAAAATGATGAGAAAGAGATTCCCCTCACAAAATGATAAGGGGAATGCAGCAGAAAGAGCCAGGCTAGCAATCTAATTGCTATACAGCATTGCTTTAAGAATTTCCTTCTTAAGAAAATAAGTACCAGCTGCTTGGATGCACACGGGAGGCTGCTACATGCTTGCAGTGGCCCTGAAACTTGCAGTTGAGGGTGAGTGGCATTTGAAAACCAGAAAACATTTCAGATTTATTAGCTGTGATGCTCATTAGCTGAATATGGGGAAAAAAGGAAAACATTGAATGAAATTATCCGATTCCAAAACCAAGTAGCATACTTTAATTATGGGGGGAAAAGAAAGTGTAATAAAACAGCAATCAGCCAGAATCTGAACTGTCTCTAGCATCTAGAAAGGAAGACTGGAACAGAAATGGAGCCAGAACTATAAGTCAGAGCCTCAAAGCAAATATTTTTGTCTGAAATTGCATATTGCCAGCATCCCCAAATTGCTAATTATCTTCCCTCTCTCAATCTGCTACTAGTCAGCTGTGCAGATAAACCCACTATTTACCTGCATCTCCACCAAGCTTTTTCTGTGAGCTATCTTGAGTATGTGGTTTTCTCATGGGCACTAAGGGGAGGTGAGTAGCTAATGTCGTATGTCAAATACTACTTGAAACTTTTTCAGACCTTACTGATGCTTTTTGAGACTGAGGTAGAGCTTAAAAAGATACTGCATCCAGGTTACCATGCTGCCCTGGAGAGGCAGTCTTTTTTCTTGGCCTTCTGTCACAGAGGACCCTATAGGCCTCATTAAATCTGTAGTATTCTCTATACTATCAGAAACTACTGTCGTGCTTTACATTGCAAGGAGGAAAGAGTTGGAGACCGGCATTTCTTGCTCTTATCATGTTATTCCACTTCTGTCAGTCCAGAAGGAGTGATTATCAAAGTCAACACAGAGGAAACATGGGAGTTTTTTTTCCTTGCTGCCTCGGCTTGGAATAACATCAGATCCACATGGCAAGGATGGAGAAGATGCTTTCTCTTTCAGTGTTGCCTTCACAGAGTGGTTCTGATCATCCACAGCACATCTAGAGATGTGTGCGTATGTTATGTGAAGGCAGTGGGATTACAGTGGGAGCATTGTTGGAGGATGAGTCTGGGAGGCTTTGGGTCACAGCATTGTTTTCCAGACTGCAGTGGCCATCTGACATGAACGTGAGAAATACAAGTGGTCCTTATTTCTTGTTTAGTTGGGATCCAACTGTGCTAGCAGGTCTCAAACACACACACACACACACACACACACACACACACATATGCACACATAAGCACAAATAGGTCTCTCTGGTAGCAGGTCCAGCCCTATGGTGTCCTTCACCTCTCAGGCCCCTGGATTGCCCAATAGCTGGCTCAGACCTATGGTCCCTCCATTAGTCAACTCTCACACTTCTGGTATTTGTCCCCCAGATCTCTACTATTCACTGACTACTCTGTCTTGAAGTTCTCTAGAGCAGATTTGCTTAGACTGGAGAGCACTCTCACCTGGGGTAATATTTAGGAATGGAGCGTAACAATGACATACTGCAGTGGTCAAGCACAGACTTGGTGGCTTTGAACTGCCCCCCTCCTCTCACCTTTTTTCCCATCATTGTTCCTTCCCTACCTGCATTGATGTCTATATTTCCTCCCCAATAAAATTTCATAGTAAGTTTATCACATTGCCACAATTTCCTCAAATATCCCATAGTACGGTTATGTCCTTAACACCCATGGTAATTTTGCTTCCCTCTCCTTATCAGTTAAAGAGTTTTGGTGCAAGCTCCTCAAAGCTTTAAGTAGTTCCAGCAGTGCCCCATTAATAATCAAGGTGAGAGCTCTGGTCTTTGGTGTAGGCTCAGTTTTATCCTGCTCTTTTTGGATTCTGTGCCTGGGTTTTTAATTTATTCCTTCTCTTCCTGAACCTGATATCCTGACAAAGTAAATAGCCTCTCAGTCCCCACAAGAGTATTTTGCAGTCTTCTCTAACAGACGTTCAGAGTATCTTGTGGAGATGAGGTGGGACAGGAAATGACTGTGCTTAATTTTGCTCTTGTGTGAATTTTGGACTAAAAATATGTATTGTCTCTATAGCAGCCAAACAACTTGATATATCAAGAAATCAAGCTAATGGAGGGAAAGAAAACTAAATACAAGCTCTGTGTTAAGGCTCATTAAATTACAAATCATTGAATGACTCGAAATAAGATTAAAATGCGAGTTCTCTAGTCTATTTTTAAGCTGTTCTACTGTTATGGTTTTTTATTATATAAAAGTTAAGCTACTCATTTATAAAATCATCTAAATGCACCTTTTTCACCTTCTGTTCTCAGATTTGGCAGTGAAAAATTGTTCTGATTGCAGTTTCTTGAAGTGTAATTACTTTGTCAAAGGAAAATATAATTAGAACTGATATTTAAAATGCACTATAATTGTGCTTAAGCCACTTGATAGTTTGCTCACGTACTGGATGTTTTATTAATTTAACAACAGCTAACAATACTGAAGTTGGAGAATCATCTGACAATTTCTCTTTCCCATTTTAAAGAAAACATAATTTTCTCTAACCTTCCATCTACTCCCAGAGAGAAGCTGTGGACACCCACTTTCTGCCAGCAGCTTCATGGACTTCACAACGAATTGTTAACAGTAGTACTCTTGTTGATATGCTGGCGGGATCAGGTTCTGTTTAAATGACTTGAACTTCATATTTAACCACTCTAAGATTTTAGAGGAGAGAAATATGGTATAAACAACTAAGTTGGGGTGAGGAGCTGAGTTTTAGTTCCAGCTTTGTCACTCAAACGAATTCACGCTTTTCAGCTTTACCTTCCTGTAACACAAGGTTGTTAGATGCTTACCAGCTTCTCTGGGTGGTGACAAGAACTCAGATGGCAGCTTGGAAGCTGAAAATAGGTATTTTTATATTAGTTATTTTCTTTATTTGGAATGGACTCTTAATAATCCAAAATAAGGAATTCCCATGACTCTTCTCTAACATGTCAAAATACTCCAAGCGGTACTTGCCTTTCTTTGCTAATAATGAGCAACATCTATCATTCATCACCAGTTCATGCAGATTCATTAAACATTCCTCACCTCCCATGTGAAGTCAGTGATGTGTCCTTCGCATTGACAGTAGCCTTTGGGCAAGAAGGTGATGGGCACTACTATGCAACTGCAACCATGGCAGTGGACATGTAGATGTCCTGCTCTGGGAAATTTAGACTTTTATATCTCCTAATGCCTGTACTGTGACCAGAGATATGTCAGATATAAGGAATGACTGTCACATACTAGATGGGTTGCACTAAGCTCTTGTTGGTGGGGACTATGCATGGGCAAAACCGGGCCATTTGGCTGCTACTCCGTGCTGCCCTGGACAATACCTATGGTGATGGAGGACCAGATCATTTCTGAATCTGAGCTGACTCTATTCAGAAGCAGAAATCACAAGTCACCTCAGTGACAAAAGCAACAGATGGCAAGCAGTCCATAGATAGCTGCTGCATTAGCAGTCATAAGCAGAATCAAAACAGGCTTTGAGAGTGAACTGAGCAGAAGCTCCCAAATCAGTGGTGATGCGTGGTGAGGGTGGACACATTTCTTTCTGGTGTCCCTGTAAAGGTGGATATTGCACAATGCAAGGCTGACATGCATATACATCTGCAGTGCTTTGTAAGTGTGATGTGCAGTGCAGCATGGAGTGTCCTTTGGATGCTGTTTTTTGTATAAGCATTGAGAGAAGAGGCCCTCAAGATGGATATTTGTGGGTGTAGGTGTGTCACCAAAAGAAGGGGACTGGCAGACAGTGTTGCCTCATGCACAGAATTAGTATCAGTTAGTCTTTTTACGCTCGAGTATTTTATCTATGAGAAAGGAAATACATATTCACTTAACTTTTCTAGAGGCTCTCTTGAAAACTCCTGTAGAGTGTATGTAATTCAGTGGCAGAAGCTGTCTCATGTGGATTTTATTGATCAAGAAGGAACTTTGTTTTCTGGATGTATTCTTCCATTCAGCCTGCAGGTAGGAAGCTACAGATACATTCAAAAGCCCATGCTATAGAAACAATATTTATAGAGTCTTCACTAGAGCTCTTCCAGACAGAACTGGTGCAACTGAGGACAGTTCTGGGCAGGCATATTTATTTTTCCACTTCTTTTTTTTTTTTTTTTTTTGGTATCAGAAGATCCAGGTGTCTTTTTGTATTGACTTTCTTTGGAGAGGAAAAGTAACTAACTCACTCTCCCAAGATAGCATTCAGTTTTTTTGCCACTAGTATTTTGCTCTTTGAATTTTTTCAAAAGACTTTTCATGGTCCCCATTAAAGTAGTCTTTGATTTCCTTGAGTCTCAGGGTATTTCAGCCTGTTATCACTCAGTCTAGTTTTCGTTTTAGGCAGCCAAACAAAATTTAGTAACACTACAAATGTGTTTACTTTTTTGCTGATAAAGACGTCTGGTCACACAGTCTCTTTGCCTTGAACAATATTAAATGTCAGCAGTGGAAAACCACTCACCTGAACAGGAGATTCAAGAAAAAACGTCCCCATGAGCAGAGGGAGAGAGGAGGATGTGGTCTCAATGTGCTGAAGTACGAGGGCCAGCAAATTAATGATTCTGTTGTATCCATGGGAAAAACTTCCCTCACCTGAGAACCCTTCCCATAAATGTGAGGGGGTGCTCTGCATCTTACTGTCAGCTCAAAGTACCTGCTGATTCTTGTGGAATTTTAAAAGAGGACTGCAGCCCAGGAAGTTTATGATGTTGTCCTGCACAAACTGGGGTTGTGGTTATTTCATCCCTCTGTATTTTATTGTTTTTCCTTCCTTTTTTTTTTTAATTCTTTTTTTATTCTTTCTTTACCACTTTTACTGTCATCAAATCCTTCCTTCCCATTTATGTGCCTCATTTCCATCCTTTCAGATCCCTTCCTGCTGTGTGATGAGCTGTTTGCTTTTAACTAGTGGTAGGTCCCTCAGCAAGACCTCTCAGGTCCCTAAAGCCCACTGGGATCAGACAGTTGCCTCTGATCTCTGGAAAAATCTGTCACTCTTCTCTTATCAAACAAGAAGAAAGGAGGCAGAGAGAAGTCTCATGTGCTGATGGGCTGGTGTGTTCCTCTGGTCTCTAAACAGCCATTCCTATTTGGAAAAACAGTTCCTCAATATTCATGTTGCCACCTCTCTGTTCCCATAGCTCCCATAGCTATTGCTTCAACTAGTGTTGCTGTGCTTTTTCAGTGAACAGGAGAGATTACAAGATTAGATTCCAGTAAGTTTCAAGAAATAAGGTTTCAGTTAGAACACGGAGTTCCATTAATAACTGGGGAAAAGTAAAAAACCTAAGATCCATAACTCAATAGTTGTTTTGGCATTTCATAACACTCAGAGCATAGGGAGAGAGGTGCTGTGGACAGGTGAGAAAAAAAAAAGGAGACAGAAGACAAGGAAGGCTGGTGTAAGCACAGCCTTGTGCACCAGTGTCATTAGGGCCTCTTTGTGGTGCCATTTCTAAAAATGATTGTTCATTATTAAAAAGAAAAATGAACATTACATATTTTTACTTTCTTTTCCTTTTGCAGTTTAAATACACTTGGTGTCTTAGGTAAAATTGTGCCTAAGAGTTTGAGGAGACCTTTCTGGATTATTTGAATTCTGTGAGTCTCTGTTCCCTGGTGGGGCCAGAGGAGTATCTCACACACAGGATGAATGACAGCCATCACCAAGCTGATGTTTGTTTTTTGTTTGTCTTGTTTTTTCTCTTCTCTTCTCTCTGGCTGATAGTTACCTAGCTATACATGGATATAGACTGTACAAAGAAGCATCAATTCCTCAGCAGTGTGCTGCATTGCATAGCTGCCTTTCACACCTGGAGGGTTTGTCTGTCACACACAAGGTAACTGTAGTACAGTATATTTTATGACATACAGATTTACCAGCCTTTCAGCTGGTACCTTGAATTTTCTGTGACTGTTGGAATAGCTCTTGTGCATTTCCCAGTTATATGTTCCATGCACAGGCTCAGGATAGGAAGGCAGGACTGTTAATGAGGAACTATGGTATGCTTTTAGTTAATTATGTAATATGTAAGCAGTGTTATTTTCATAATTATAATAATGATGACAATGTCTTGAACGATACAGAAGAAGCACTGCAGAGATGCAAGTTGGTTTTCCTACATGATCTAAAAATTTCAACTTCTTTTACTGTACTGGAAATTTAAAGGATTTAAATCTTTACAAAATGTTTTATATTATTGTCCTTTGGTTAAAGGATAATTTAGGTTTCTGGTCTTCGGGTAACTTACATTGTGGTAATGATCTTTTCTGATTATAATACACAATTTAAAGATTACTATTACATATGAGGATTGCAATGTGAAAAAAATGAACTTTATAAATTCTCACTGAATTGGAATGAGACACAGAAAAGTGTTACTTCATCAGTTTCTTTTCTGTGATATCTAGAATGATTTAAAAATATGCAAAGGCCCAGAGAATTCACAACAGATTCTCTGTGTATCCAGACTTCATTATGAACTTTGGCAAACACATTTTACAGAATAAAGATGAACCAAGGGCTGCCTTTCTACCAAGGGTAATTTAAGCCAAGTGAATTAATGTTATGCCCTCTGTTTTTCTGTATAGCTGTCTTTCCTCTTTTTCTTTCTTTATTTTCTGTATCTTTCTCTTACCTCACACATACTTCTTTTCTCTCTTTCTAGCATTAATTTCCTCTTAGCTTACTTTTTCTGTAGCTTCATTCTGCCATGTCATTTCTTTTCAGGATTTCTTCCCCTCAGTCTGTTTTTAGCCTCTTTCTTTTTCAGATGTTGTTATTTTAGCTCCAAAAATACAGAATTTTAAAAAGTGTTTTACTGCAAATTTTCCACGATTTTTTCCAGTTTTGAATCTGACTCCAAGTCCCAGACAAGATGACTGGCCTGTAGTTTTCCAGTCTTCCCTTTTTCCCTTTCTGAAGACGTGTGTGATATTTGCCTTTTTCTAAACCATGGTGAATAGTCTCTCTGCTTCAGCCGCCAAAACCATATCAATAAATTGATAAATCTCTACCTGAAATGTTGCCGAACAGATGCAGATGCAGAGCAGTCTGGTGGAGTACAGCTAGACTTCTGTTAGAACTGTAAGAGAAAAAAACCAAAAAAGGATAAAGATATGGTTAAGAAGAAGTTTCTTCTCATACATACCCCCTCCAAGCTTGCACTGATTAATTGGTTTTACATGCAAGTTTAAATTATGCATCTTTTACTTCTAATTAAATGTAAATAAATAAAACTCTCAAAAATAATTTAAGACTATTCAATGAGGACAAAATGAATGAGGATGTAGAGCTAACACAGCAAAGCAGAAAGGAAAGAAACCACTGGGTATTTGTGTAAAGGACAATATGGTGGAATGGATGTCAGGGAAGAAATGATTGCTCCTTTGTGAGAGAGCTGAAAGTCTGGACTTTGGACTTCAGCAGCAGTGGTTCTGATTCTCAGCCATGGCAAAGAGAACGAGCAGCTTTTGTTGAGATATTGGCCCATGAACCTGTAAATCTGGCTTTTGTTTCTAATTGTGCTGTAGACTTTCACCCTGGTCTTTGACGGCATTTATCTAACTATGAATTTCCTGTGTATTTAATAGGGAAAATACCAATTTTTCTCCAGCTTAATTTAAATTGATGGAGCTTAGACACAGGACTTGTGAAGTCTATTTGAAGACCTTGAACAAAAGAAGCAAAAAATCCCCTTCATATCAGTCCAGATAAGACTGCTATAGTTTCTCATAGGTAACTTTTGTTGCATCACTTGAACTTGGGAACAAAAAAAGGAGAAGTATCCAGACAGGCTGTCATTTGGGAATAAAACAAGGTAAGTATAATACTTAGATTTATGATAAAACTCCATGTTCATTATCTTTATTTTAAAATATATCATAAAAAAGGTGCATTGTAACTTTTGATTTGTTGTTCGTTTGGACAATGTTGTCTGCCTGATAGTGGAATGGAATGAGAAAATGAACCAGGAGATTTTTCTGGAAGATTAGAAGAATTTAAGTCTTTTCTAGTTGAGCATATAGCTAGAAAACAATTCTTATTTGTTTCCAGCTTTCAGTACATGATGCAAAGCAGATACAGGATTTACTATGAGAGCTCCTTCTCTGTGAGTCTTTGTGGACATGTACTGTAGGTAACTATGTGTGTGGATGGAGAAAAGCATTATAAATTGTAACACCTAAGACAGAGAAGGCACACATGTCTTGTAACCCTATTGCCTTAGAGGCATCATTAAATCCTTTTTTTTACCTTACTTCTACACTAAGTTGTCTCGGAGTTTTTTCTCCCTGAGTTTTCTTTAGGCAACAGTACACTTGATCCCCTCATCCAGATCAACAATAAAGATATTAAACAGAACTGAGCCCAACACTGATCCCTGGGGGACACCCCTAGTGAGCGGCTGCCAACTGGATGCAGCACCGTTCACCATCATTCTCTGGGCCCGGCCCTCCAGCCAGTTCCTGACCCAGCACAGGGTGCCCCTGTCCAAGCCATGGGCTGCCAGCTTTTTCAGGAGTATGCTGCAGGAGACGGTGTCAAAGGCTTTGCTGAAGTCCAGATAGACCACATCCACAGCCTTCCCCTCATCCACCAGGCAGGTCGCCTGGTCATCAAAGGAAATCAGGTTGGTCAGACAGGATCTGCCCTTCCTAAACCTGTGCTGGCTGGGTCCAATCCCCAAGTTGTCCTGTACATGACGTGATGGCACTCAAGATGACCTGTTCCATAACTTTGCTGGGGTCTGTAGTTTCCTGGATCCTCATTCTAGCCCTTTTTATGGATCACATCGGTCAACTTCTAGTCATCTGAGACCTCCCCAGTGAGCCAGGATTGTTGATAAATGACAGAGAGCAGCTTGGCAAGCTCTTCCACCTGTCCCTTCAACACCCTCGGATGGATCCCATTGGGTTCCATAGACTTGTGAGTGTCTAACCGGCTCAGGAGGTCACAAACTTCTTCCTCCTGCATTACAGGGGACTATTCTGCTCCCTGTCCCTGTCTACTAGCTCAGGAGGCCAGTTGTCCTCAGGATAACCTGAGGACAATGGTCTTACTGTTGAAAACTGAGGCACAGAAGGTGTTAAGTACCTCACCCTTTTCCTCATCTTTGGTAACAATATTACCCCCCACATCCAATAAAGAATGAAGGTTTTCCTTGCCCCTCCTTCTGATATTGAAGTATTTATAAAAACATTTTTTATTATCCTTTACAGAAGTGGCCAAATTAAGTTCTAATTGAGCTTTCTACTTTCTAATTCTTTTTCTGCATGACCTAACAATGTCTTAAACACTTCTTCAGTTGCCTGCCCCTTTTTCCAAAGGTGATACAGCCTCTTTTTTTCCCTGAGTTCCTGCAAAACTCCCTGCCCAGTCAGACTTGTTGTCTTCCCCATCAGCTCCCCTTTCGGCACAAAGGGACAGCCTGCTCCTGTGCCTTCAAAATTTCTTTCTTCAAGTATGTCCATCCTTCCAGGACCCCCTTGTTTCTAAGGGCTTTTTCCCAAGGTACTCTCCAAATTAGCACTCTGAATAGGCCAAAGTGCCCTCCAGAAGTGCAGGGTAGAGGTTTTATCGATGCCCCTCCTTGTTTCACAGAGTTTTGAAAACTCTATCATTTCATGACCTCTGACCACCACATATCCCACCAGCCCTTCTCTGTTTGTAAACAGCAGGTCGAGCAGGGCCTCACTCTGGTAGGCTTGCGTAACAGTTCGTTTGGATACATGTCCGGAATAAAGACAAGTGCCAGAAATATTCAAACACACAAAATATCTTTTATTACAGTGAGAATAATAATAATAGTAATAAACTTAGCAAGAGGAATCTAAAACTAAAAAAGGATACAAAATAACTACCTTATCGGGTGGCATTAAAACAAATACTACGAACAGCATTTAATACAGTATTAACTAGTGAAAAAGGGGATACCAAATAAGGATCTAAACACAGTATTATGGATAACACGATTTTGGTTAGTAAAAAGGGAAACTAAAGGAAAAATACTATAAACATAAAAGGGGAATTAAAGGAACACTAAAAGGATATTAAAAAGTTTGTTCTCTCAGTTGCTTCCTATCAAAAAACTGTGCTTACCCACACAGACAGGCCAGGGCTGTCAGGATCTGCAGCAGCTGGTCGGTACTCATGCTTAGCGGGCGTCCCCTCGGTGGTAGGATGAGTATCGCTCAACTCAGCAGCTCTGACACCCCATTTTTATCAGTTCCACATTACACTACGTAGGACCAGTACGCAGTATAAGGTGATGCCTGAATGGCAGCCAAACACTGTCTAATCATTACCTAATGGCAGCAGTCTGTGCATGCCCTACTTGTAGGGCAAGGGACGAGCGACCCCTGCCCACATAATCTTCCTCCCATCATCATCTTTCTCACCCCATGTATGACCTCTACCATTGTGTTTCAAGGGTAGATGTATCTATCTTGCAATATGTAGCAAAACCAAGGAAGAACTCAGCTCTGATAATAGGGGATATCAGGCTGACTTGCTAAAAAGCACAATGGACCTTACAATTAGCTTGTGCCATGAAGGTACACTGTACCATACTCTAGCTGGTTTCACATCCTAATATGATTCCTTTCTCACGCCTCTATGCTCCATTGATCATCTAATTCAAAAGTACCCCCCTTACAGCTTGCTCACCAGCTGCGACAAGAAACTATCCTCCAACGCTCCAAGAACATCCTAGACTGCCTCTTCTCCATTTGTTGAGTTCCCAGCAGACCTCTGGCAGGTTAAAGTCTCCCAGAATAACAAGGGCTGGCGATCTTGAAACATCCACCAGCTGCTTATAGAATAATTCCTCCACTTCTTCATCCTAGTTGGGTGGTCTATGGAGTCCAGGATATCAGCCTTGTTGGCCTTCCCCCTGATTCTGGTCCACAGGCACTCAACCTTATCATCACTAACCAAGTTCTACAAAGTCAAGAGACTCCCTAACCTAAACAGCCACCCCTCTACCTCTCCTACCTTGCCTGTCTCTTCTGAAGAGCTTGTAGCCACCCATGACAGCACTCCAGTCACGCGAGTCATCCCACCTCATTTCCGCGATGGTGACTAGGTCGTAGCTTTCCAGCTGCATGATGGCTTCCAGCTCCTCTTGTTTGTTACCCATAGTGCATACTAGCTACTGAGAAGACATTAACTCGATCCCAGCCAAAACCAGGACAACAGTGAAGCAATAGAGCAAACCATTTGATGGTTTCTGATAGTGACACGTTTGAAAACTTATTTGATTATTTTATTGGTGTACAAATTATACAGAGCTGTTTTCAGATGTTGCTCCTCCAGAGGTTTATGGCTAGCATGCCAGAAAACTCCCACAATTTGATTACATTGTTAACAAGGTGTTTAACAGCAAAGAAGAACTTTAACAAGGCTTAAGGAGGCTTTATATTTCAGATTTGTTACATTTTTAGTCAGGCTTGTAAATAGTAGTAGCAAGGTAGTTGGAAAGAACGAAAGAAAACTATGTCCACGTCAGCAGGCAGATCAGTGCAACATGAAGTTTTTTAGGGGGAAACAGTTGGTGATAAAGGCCCAGCAGTCCTGTCATGCATGGGACTGACTCCCTTCTGGTCCTGCAGACTGATTACCCATCAGTGGTTGGAGCACATCAGGTGAGCTTGTGAAGTTCAGCTTTTCATTTAGGCCTATACAATGAAATGGAGCTTGTGTGCTCTCAGGTCACTCTGAGATCTGAAACAAAATGGGGCGATTGGAAATGGCAGGAGATTTGATTCCGAAGTGCACTCCTGCTTCAGGCTATCACATTAATGTGTAATACACATAAAATACTAATTAAGAAGTAATGGATCAAATAGACTGAAGGGACAGGGAACACATAATCGTTACAGCAATTCCTGTTATATTATGTCACGTCTTTTGTACTATTATTTTTTAATCCATTTACAATGCCATTTATCTGTAATACTGTGTTAACTAAAACTGAATGCAACAGGGAAATGTCATATTTTGTAAGAATCCCTTGAACTCCAGTAAGATTTTCTTTTACTTTCTAGAACTGCATGTCAGTACTTTTATAACCTCTGCTTAAAAAAGATCACAGTACTCAGAAGCAAAAGGTCCAGTAAATAAACAAAATGGCCTTAAATGTCTTTTGATTGCCAGTTCTTTTAATAGACATGGAACAGATTACTTAAAAATGAACTGAATGCCTTGAAACTGTAACTTCTGTAACTTTTCTAGGTCCCCATAACTTCTCCTCCTCCCTCTTTCTCTCCCTCTTCTTTCCCTTGTACTTTGTTTGAGCCTTGCAGTTATGTGGAAAATTCCCTATGGACTGTATTTACTTTCCAGAGGGAGCATAATATGAAAATGTTACCAGACGAGTTGTTTGTATTTTTATGCTTTTCCTTTTCAGAACTCCAAGGCTGCAGTTTTTGATGGTATTTTCTGTATTATCTTTGCCATGCAGTTGACTGAGCCATGCCGAGTACCAAAGGCACATGAGTCTCCATGTGAGATTTGGGACTGTACATCTGAGCTGGGAGTATTCACTTGGGTAAACTTCAATGAAATCATGGAAAAGAACAAACCTGAAGTTTCTATTTGATAGGAATATGTTAGTCTTTTCAAAGCTTTTAATTTTGTATTTGTATAATGAATTTAAAGGCGGCAACATGTGTAAGGAATGTAATGAATTTAAGGGAAACAAAGGGAGATGTTAAGTTTTAGGAGCGTATTTACCAGGAAGGCAGAAGCTTCTATGGCTCTCCTGTCTCCTTTACCAAGGAGCAAGTGACACATTAATTTCTGGAGCAGTCCCTCGCGCTGTAGCAGCCCACAGAACTGCCTTCATTCAGGGCAACAGCAGAGCAGATGCAGTGCTGAGCAGCAGTCAGGGACCATTCATGTTAGTACCCTTTCAATTTTCTTTCGATATGCCCAGAAAATAGTTTTTAAATCTGTCAGACGCCACTGAGCTGTAGAAAGTTGTCAGCATGTCAGGAGCCCTGTCAAATATGTCCAGATGGGCTCTCATGCCTGTACAGTTTGCCATACTCTTAAATTTCTGCTGTTTTAATTAAAAATAAAATAAGATGTGGTACTTTGATCTGGGTTCATCCTCATATATATAAGTTCACCTCTGTGCCTAAATGCATGGCCAGACAGTCTGTTGCCAAACAGCTACAAGGAATGTCTGTAAATTGAATTCACTACACTGTCTCCAGGGATGACTACAATTGTCAGCTCTCTGTCAGCTAAATGAAAATTATGAAATGTAAGTTACAAACAGCAGCAACATTGGATGAGCCATTCTATTTATACATGTAATTACATCTAAAGGCCCAAGTGTCTTGAAATTAAAAGAAGATTGGTTCTGTCAGGTGCTTAACAAGGTTTTCTCGGAAAGGGTCTTCTTAGAGAAAACACTATAGAAAGCATCCATGTCAGCAAAAGCATAAACAGCTTGACACTGTATGCCAAAATTCAAGTGAGATAGCGCTGCAGTGCACATATGCACATTGCTCTGACAGGCAGAGCGATGTGACCAAGATGGAGAGTGACTGCCATGCAAAGCTGTGCCTCCCTCCAGTTATGATAATGAGCATTAGCTGAAAGTTGACAAAAGGAGGTAGAAAATGCTGAGGACAAGTGGAATCTCCTCTTTTCTTTCTTTAAATCTCTCAGAAGGCCTTGGGGCTCTGAAAGCTTGGTATCAGGATGTATTGCATATTAATAATATATGAAGTACAATTAGCACACGTGGTGCTTTGCAGGCTTGTAATTCATGCTTGGCTCCAAACTTCAGCACAGTACTATGAGGGGATAGGGAACAGCTACATCATAAATACAAAATAATATGTTGATGCATTATTGAACAATTTAGTTCATCAAGTCTAGTCAGCACCAGTTGAAAAAAAAAAGTGTTCCAGGAGATATTCATACAAATAAAGTAATGGGATTTTGAGAATAGAAAAGTAGCTACAAAGCATTTGGGTTTTGTTTTCATAAAGTGATTACAATTTTTTTAAGTAAAAGCTTATAGGATAAAGGGTTTTTGAATATTGATAGTATGATGGTAGCATCCATGGCTGTAACATCAAATATAAAAATTATAAATTGACTCTTTGTCCTAGTTGCAACCTGCATAGAGTTAATTTTTTTCCTTATAGCTGGTATAGTGTTTTATTTTGGATTTAGTATAAGAATAATGTTGATAACACACTGATGTTTTAGATGTTGCTAATCAGTATTTATACTAAGGTAAGAACTTTTCAGCTTCTCATGCCCTGCCACTAAGAAGGTTGGAGGGGCATAAGAAGCTAAGAGCAGACACATTTCGGACAGCTGACCCCAACCAGCCAAAGGGATATTCCATACTATATGGCATCCTGCCCTGAAATAACCTAGGGGGAAAGCTCGCTGGAGTCCACTACTCAGAACTGGTTGGGCACTGGTCAGTGAGTGGTGAGCAATTGCATTACACATTGCTTGTTTTGTATATTCTAATTCTTTTACCATTATTATTATTTTTCTCCTTTTCTGTTTCATTAAATTACCTTTATCTCAACCCACAAGTTTTCTCTCTTTTGTTCTTCTGACCGTCTCCCCCATCCTGCTCAGGTGCAGTTGCAGAGAGCAATCAAGTGGCTGTGCACTGCTTAGTTGCCAGCAGGGGTTAAACCATGACACACTTCTGCATGAAAGAGTGTAATATTGCATAACTCTTGTTATGGGACTGGAACCCATCGCCTCACAGAATTCCTGAGTTTTACAGATATATCATAATGTTTAGCACCAGTAGGCTGATGTGACTTACTTTGTGTGTCCATTATAGTACAGTGATTTCACTAACATCCAGAATGCTTTAAAGCCCTGCTAGTTGGCACTGTAATTCATGGTGCATCTTAAATATTCGCTTACGGAAGTTGAGTATTGGATGTTCCTGTTCATATAACATGAATTTTTAATGGTTTTCAAATAGCTGAAAGTGAGCCCAGGTGGTACTTTACTATAGCAGTTTATATAATAGATTTAATAGATACATTATGGAGCATGCTTTTAATGTCCATTATTGCACTTAGGAGTATGTGTGTTACATTACAGATATAATTTGTCAGCTGTAGTACACTGTTGCTACAAGAAGTTGCTGAAGGACTATCAAGACCATGGTTATCAATTATGGCTCTTAAACTGTGTCTGTTGAAAAGATAACTAAGTAAATCCATTAATAAAAAGTAATGCAGTGACAAGTTGTCACATGAATATTTGTTCAGTTAACCAGATTTGATTTTTTTCTAAGAAAACCTCTAGCCGCTTAAATGTCTGTTTGAAATATGGATTGTTTCAGTGAGAGAGAAGTATGATATTTGTTTGTTTTCAGCTACAAAATAAAATATGGACTGGCTGTCATTACTTGTGCATGCATCTGTTCAAGATCGCTTGTTTATTCATGATTATTTTACCTCACAGATATTTTAAGCCAAACTCTCATTTATTTAACTAGAATAATCTGCTAAGCAAACCCCAGATTTTCATAACTTTGATTCTTTTTTCTCCTGATAAATAGCATTACATTTGAAAGGTCACAGCTTCTTTGCAAGGCTAACTGGAGTTCAGCTGGTCCATTCATGTGGCAGAACTTCTGTGACCTTGGTTGGATGGAGAAGATCAGAATCAAAAACATAACTCCTAAATATACTGATAAATCCCATCACTTACAGATATGTAGGTTTCACTGATGCTTCAGAAGTTTGTATTATTTTTTCTGTGGTATCCCCAACTTAAACTTCAGTGAAAACACTAAAGTGAATATGGCTGGTCTACTTGCTAAAAAAAAAATAATCCCAAGGCCTCAGGAACAAGCAACATGGATTTATCATGTATTTTAAGTGAGCGCAATGAAGGTGCTGTCAGACTCTTTGAGTGTATCTTTTAGAACCAAAATCTTACCATCTCAGTCAAGGGATGTTCTTCTGAGTTTGGAAAAAACAAAAGTGGTCAGCAATTTTAACTGTGCCAATGGAAGTAGGTAAGTTTACCTTTGATGAACCCCAGTGGTTTTGATGGTGAAGCATTAAATTTTCCTACTTTTGTGGCTCATAAAAATTCTTTGAAATGCTCCAGAGAGACAGCTGACCTCTGTCTTGACAAATTGTTGGTCCTGGTAGGTGATATGTTTTTTTTTCAGGAGTGTATAATACCATGTTTACTAATCTGTTGCAAGTCTCCATTGCTCACTGAGTGCTCTCATTTTCATGTGTTTTAATCCAATTTACTTTTATTTTGCTGGATTAAGTCAATTTGCATTTTTAAATTTATGTTAAAAAGCTAAACATTAGGATAGAGCAGAACTGCTCTTGAAGAATTAGTAAATTCCCTGGCTTTAGCATTATATTGACAACAACAAATGGTGCCCTAGGGAAAAGATTTGTATAGATGTTTTTTGCTTAATATCCAAAAAACACTTATCTCCTCATCTAGCAGTCTTTCCACTGCCTGACCTACTCATTCTTCCAAGGAATCAGATGAAAATGAATCAGTCAGCACTTATATTGGGGAACTGCAGCAGGACATTTACGTTAGGAACAATCTCAGGAATGACAGAAAGACACATCTGTCAATCCAAGAACAGTAACTAGAGGGATCTTAGTTTCTGAATTAAATCAGGACCTGCCTTTAGCATACATTAAAGCTCACCGTCAGATTGTATCAGGCAGGCTGAGTGGCAACACAGGGAAGATCAATCTTCTTGAAGGCATACTTCTTCTATTTCTGCCCCTTTGATTTTTAGGCAGGTAGATATTTGCAGCACTTGGCAGCCCAAGCAAAGCCAAGTCGTTACAGATTTGGACAGCAACATTTTACAATTACGGATGTTGAAAGCTTTCTGTCAAAAAATTGCTCCTCATTTTTCTCTTCAATCAATAGCTACAGGAGTCCACTAATACTCTGCAGAATAAATTTAGGTGTTTTGTAGGCTACTTGTAGGTGAAAGCTTTTTGCTTCAGCAACTCATCATACTTTTACCTAAGTTACAGGCTTTTCTATCATACTGGGATATTACAAACTTGTAGAAAACCTTCAAGATTCAAATAATTTCTCCCACTGCACATCTGTGTTGGGATATTCTGGCTAGTGCTTAGCACTAAAAGACATTGCCTTCAGATCAATAACCTGCATTTCAAGATCCTAGGTTAGCCATTGAAGTTTAATGAGGGAACAACCTTTATAGTTACCTGATCTTATATTAAATTGTTGATCATGTGGGAATATACGAGATCTCTCTTTACAGATCTCTATTCCCCAATGAATTGTATGCCAGTGTGTTGCCACCTTAGCACCAAAAATTTCAAAAGTAAAAGACCTTTGAAAATACTTTTACAGAAGTCGTAACAATTCATCTCACTTCTATATATACAATTGCATACGAATGAAAGAGGATCATACCTGGCAGAAAATTCGACATTGCAGGGCAGCCATCCAAGGTTTTCTGCTCTTTCTCCCAGGTAAGGAGCTAAAAAAATCTTGAGCAAATATTTAATCTGAGGTCCAACTGTTAGACCAGGTCCTCATAGCTGGCACTGCTTTCAGTGGGGAGAACTGGAATTTTGGACAAGTGCCGCACTATATGCTCTTTTTCTCCTTGGAGATCTACTCAAATTCAGATCACTTCCCCTTCAGGATTTGATAGGTTTGTCATTTAGTTCTTAAAATCTGACACTTAATCAATAGCATCAAATTTTAATACTACTCCCAGAGCATTACTGGTTTTAGACTGCTCAGACCTTTGGATTCTGTAAGGAAGAAAATTCTGATGGTGACTATATAGTAAAGGAACTGAAGTGTTGACTGGCCAAGTACCTAATCTCACTACAAAACAGTTGTTTGCCCATTGTGGAGGTAATGATACCTCCTTTCTGTCAGGGTGTGATCAGCCCTGTCTACATCGTAGAAAACTTGCTGTGTACAAACACATACACTGACAATCACTCTTTACATTAAATGTCTTGGCAAATGCTACATTTATCTTAACTCTCTGTAGGCAGTAGGTAATTTTGAGGTAATACAAAGTTTGGTATAAATTGCTTTTCCCTCTATATTGAAGGACACCAGGACATAGAGATAACACTAAAGATAGTATCATAACTACTGGGAATATAGAATTTTGGATGTCTTCATGTGTTTGTATAAATAATAAAATAGTTTAAAGTTTATATAAATCACTGGGCCCTGGCCATATAGGTCTAAGAGAGGAAGACATAACCAGATAATAAATGTGTGCTTATGCAGGAGAATGTGCAAAACTAAAAAATGTTCACACAATACTAGTTGCCAGGAGACAAACAAATCTGAAAAAATTCATGTGGAAATCTTTCTGACAATGCCTTACCTCAGTAGCTACTACATTTTTCTGTTCCATATTCACATACACAATATCAGGTTTGTGGCAATTTTGATACTGTCTCAATCCATAATACACATTTTCCATTTTTTCAAAGTATATACTTTGATCACCACCCAGATAACGGAATGGTTGCTAGGTTACTCTGTAGCAAAGTCTCAGATATCATTGTGTAGCCTTATTTCTAGTGAAGAAATTAGTTGATTCATTGGCTAATGTTGCCTTTTTAATGGTAAGATGTACAGATACTTGAAGATTGTATGAGTTTGTAAGTAATTGCTAGTTTAATGTCTAACAGCATGAAGATAAAATGGCAGAAAAGCAGTATCAATGCAATTTCACCTCCACAGGTACAGTATTTTATATTAGTTACATCTCACTGTATTGTGTGTTGGTTTTGTTTCATGTTGAGTCAAGATAGAGGAAGAATTTTAGTTATTTCTGCGCGAATAGACATTTTCCCTTGCAGCTTGCAGCATAGACTTTGTAACAGCCTGTGGGAGACAATGCAAACCTCCTAAAAGCCAAAATATTGTTTCCTGGGTTTTGTCTTTTCTAAGGCATACGAGAAAAGAGTTGTCAGATACTTATCCCATCCATTAACAAATCCCATGCTTTAACTAAGTCCTATTTAGGTCTGCTCCTAGCTCCACGAAAGACAATTGCAAAATTGCCATTGGCTTCCAAACAGAAAGAATATTAGTCAAAATGTTCCTCAGGAGGATGAATCTCTCAAAGTCCAGCTGTATTAGGCCAGGAATATAACCCAAAAAGAACTAAAGAAAGGACCCACCACTTCAGCCAGGACATGGGATCTATACTATACCTTCTCAGCTGGTAGCTAATGAAGGTGTATTTTAAGAATATGATTCTGATTCAGAGGCAGTTCTGTTTCAAAGTTGTATGCTAGAAACATAATGAAAGTATTACTTTCCTACAGTTGCTGGGGAGTTGATTTCATATGTGCTTTCATTTTTCATTGTGCGGTTTTAATTTTTACAAAACAAAGTGAGTGTAGCTCTCCATGCTTTGTTGACTTGAGAGTACTTAGAAGCCCAAGGGTTTTTAGTAGCTTTTGTGAGACACCTCCACACATGTGCATGTGCACCCATACACATATCTCATGTAAGAGCTGGAGTTCAGTGGTTTATTTTACAGTTATCAACCTACTCTGTATTTTTTAAAGCCCACTGTCTCCTGAGGCTGAGATGGTTAGATAGTTCTTATGAAATAATTGTCTTGTTTTGACAAATACATTACATTCACCTACACCTCTTGTTAGTCTTCTCTCTAAACTTGTTGAAAAATATATGCCACTGAAAGTGAACACTTGATATGAACAAAATCTGATACAATGTTAAAAAGAAGACTCAGAATAATTCTAAAATTGGTTGTACCCTACCTGGCTTTCTTGCTTTTTTAATTTGTTCCTGAATCTTTATGTATTTTTCTCCTAGGACTTATGTGCTTTAGAGCAGTTCAGTTATTCTTGTGCTCTGGAAGATCTCTGCATATTCAAGGCTATCAGCTCTTTCAAATGACTGGTGCATGGTATCTATCAGTGACGACTTTAGGCAAATAACTAATAAGAATAAATAAACCTGGGACTTACTAGATGACAGACAGCTGGAGGATAACTGCATATGCTTTTGGATAACTATCTATGCCTGGCAGATTTAATTTCCTGGACTTACACATTGTGACACACAGCTATTAAATTAATTTTTGGTTTAGTCTTTGTAAAGTTTCTATGCTATTTTCTGATTCTCAGTATTTTCACGTAGGCTAAAACTACTGAAAAATAATGAAAGATTTTTTGTTTACGTATGGTCTTAATGGGCAGACTTTTCTAGGACAGTCAAATTTTGTGGGCCTTGGGACCTACGGGATTTCTTCTGTCCCAGCTGTTAGGTCATACAGTCAAGGATGAGGGTGTGAATGCACATGCAAACACACATACACACACACACACACATGGCCTGCCACGCAAATCAGGATAGCAAGAAGGAGATGTCCTTAGGAGCGCTCACACGACCCCATACAGCGTGGATAGATCCATCCTGCTCTTCCTCTCCAGCAGATGAGGATTGAAATCTGCTAACTGCATATACACACACAGGGACATACAGATGCACAGACACACAACATGTGGGTCTCTCCAGCATCTCTTTGTGGACATTTGGTGTGGGCAGGTGCTGGCATTTTGACTCTCTGGTGCCTCTTGGGTGCTGGCCCTGAAACTCTGAGTCCTCTGAGTCCTCACCACTTGCTGGCACTCAGACCTCTCATCCTACCCATTGTCTACTTTGACAAAAAATTACTGGCATTCACAGACACATGCACACAAAGACCAGGGTTTGCACACTCATAGAAGGTAGAAATAGGATTAAATGAGAAAATAGACTGCTGTGACCAAGCACAGGGCTCAGTCAGGCAAGTGAACAGAGCAGGAGCCTGTTTATAGGACTGACCGCTTTAATGCTCTTTGTCCACTTTTGTTCCTTATTAACCCAGATCCTTCCCTTTCCCTGCCTTTGGTTCTTCCTCTAAACATCCCATAGGAAATCCTATGCATTTCCACAATCCTCTTAAAAGAACCCATAATAAATTTTGTGTAATCCCCAAATTCTCTTCCCCTACATCCCACATAAAATTCTGCATCCCTGTGGACAGTCAGCCTTTAGCTTGCATGGCGTGGCTGGGGAGAGAGATATTCTTCACCCATCTCAGAGGATTTCACTCCATGAACATCTTACTTACTGTGCACTAAGTTATGGCCAGAAATATTCCACAATGGTCTTATGAGGTTGCAGTGCATAAGCAGTACCTCTTTTATAAATAGGTTTTCTCTTCTAATGCTTATCATCACCAGCCTAAAATCTTCTCCATGACTAAGAACATTTATATTACATGTGACATTCAGGTAAAATATTTTCAGAAAATTTTCCCAGAACAAGAAAGGTGGACCAGAAGAACAGCCTTTCCCAAGGACACTGTGGTGTCTCTCTCTCTCATTAAAACTTCAAGCACAGTCTTAGCACACGTGTGTTGGGAACAACAGATCCCACTGGATAGTCCAGGAAGACAAGATAATGTTCTGAGGTCCTTCACAGCCCTCTGACCTGACAAGTAATGTCGCATTCCACCTAGATACGAATTCCTCATGTGACTCATGGTTTGAAAGTTTGGACACAGGTCCAGCTAAGAAATTTGAGACATTTTCAAAAACAACCAGAAACATATACCATGGAGAGGACTATGGGCATTGAAAATATACTTTAAAAAAACCACAAACCAGGTATATTACTTATAGCCAAGTGATTGTCATTATTCAGGATTTGAGTAATCTCTGTGTCTGTGGTCTGTTATCCAAAAACTATGAAAACACTTCTTGGAATATAGTCTTACCTTAATTTGAATACTGTTATACTGAAAATATGTATAGATTTCTGAGAAACTTTTATTACTAATTGCTTTAGCTTTTTAAAGCAAAACATAACTTTGTAGATCTTTTGCATTTCAGGCTTCATATATCAGAACTGCAGACTGTCAGATAGGGTAAGGCTGTAAAAGCTAATTTATTTATTGTAGATCAGGAGACTAAGAAATCTGGATATCAGGAGGTATTCAGAAACAAACGAAACCCCAGACTCCATACCTTTTTCAAGGATCATCCAAAAAGCTCAGCTAGAGTTTAACTTTCACAAACCCACTGAAATATTTTGGATAGTGTTTCCATAGCAACCAAAGTCAAATTGTTTAAAACAAAGTAATGTGCCTGAAAAGCTTCTGTATCTTATATAGTTTATTTTGTGTTGATACATATATACATTCTCTATTAGTCAGAAAGAGCAGATGGCAATTCTCAGGGAGCAATTAAAACAATTGATGACCTCACTTGGTCGACTTAAATGAAGACCAATATCTACACACAGCAGATAAAAACTGTTTCCACATTTGTAATACAGCTCATCTGGCTGGAAGTCACAATTCACTGACTGAACTTGGTCTAACTGTCTGGGCACATAAGCACATTTGAGCGTGTATAAAGGCTTCCTGGACTTTTCCTTATGCTTGTACATGATCCTATCTGGCAAGTGCATAAGATGATCCTCAGTCATACATCTTGATTTAGGAATAGAAAGGGTAAGAGTAAGAATAAAGCTTTGAATAAAACCAAGCTAATGAGGTATCAGATGAATCACTGTTTCAAGGTGAACTCTAATTTCAAGTGTTTGATGTCAGCTTTTTGAGGCTTGTGTGCTGCAGTGCCGAGTAGCCATGGATCTCCCTGGGCCAGTAGAAGACAGTGTGACTCAGATGACTTTGAAGGAGGTAGGCTGATGCAGAGTTGGATGTTATAAACACAAGTTTATTTGTGCGTGTGTGTTTAGCATTTTAGAGGCTGTTGCTTGCAAACTAGTCACATTTCTTATCATCTCTGCATCTGTATTACCTGTGGGTAGTTGTGCCAGTGAAATGAGTGAGTTGAATTTAGCTCCAAATTCACCTCACCAATCAGAATGTGACCTGCACTGTACGATAGGTACACTGAAAAATTACACTGTCATATATTCCATTTTCTCAGCGTTTGGGGACTCTTTCAATAGCCCTTCTATAAATGATACAATAGCCCTAGAAAAGCATGTAGCAAATCAATTCTGAAACAGTGAAAACAAACTTAGGCTTCATAGAGACTTTACAGCTCCTTCTCACTATTCAAATTGGGCAATGGATTAAGCCTTCTTGGTGCCACAAAATGGCTAAACAAAGTACAGCTGCTATAAACCAGGACCCAGAAGTACCTGTAAATAAAGTAAAATGTTAGATGCAGTACTGGCAGAAGGTGAAGCCGTGTGAATGGTGATGAACATACTTTCTCTCTCCCCAGGAGGCAGGGGCTGCTGGACTCAACCCTGGGAACACAGCTGCCAGTTCTTACTTCCTGAATTTTCTGTGTGGTCTCTGATTGACAGGGCATTTCTTAATGGGGGTTCATGGGGCCTTAACAACAACCGAGAGGAACTTAAATTCAAAGCAGTCCATAATTTTTCAAGCACTTCTGACTAAATTTTTTTTTCTGTATTTGAAAAGGGGACTATACCCAAGGAGAATGCATTATTACTGTTATTATTTACAGTTGGTATAATCACTTTAAGTAAAACTGCTGCATCCAGAGGAAGATTTCTCTAATGCTCAGCCCCTCCTGCAGTCATCCTCATCTCTGATGGGTTATGAGGCCGTTTGATACAATGAGATAATTCCAGTAGGTGTACTCTGGTGCCACTAAGTGTTGCCAGTGAAGAGTCCCCGTAGTTTGTGCACTATAACTAGACAACATGAACAATTCTTACTCCCAAAAGCTTTCATTGTGTAGTGCCAGGCTCCAATGTAAATGTATTGACAGCACAGGGTCAAAATAAAATCACTTTGTGTATCAAAACTACCCCAAAGTTAATCTTTCTTTGAGTGTTTTAAAGTCTAGGAGAACAATTAGTTTCCATTTTTAACAAGCTGAAAGCTGAAAGTTAGAAAAGTTAAAGGACAAATACCTAATTTAAGGGCATAGAAAACGAGTGGGAAAATACTAAAAAATATTACTGGGAATTCTTGTTAAGGATTTTGTAAGGTTGCATAAAAAAAATGAAACGTTTCATAATTAGATTGAAAGTGTCATCATGTTCTTGGTTTTATACTGAGACATGAAAGAGAAAAACACTTTAAAATTATTTCTGAATCATATAGTAGATTATTCTTCCCTTAGGTCAGGGAAACATTGTGTGTCTCAGAAGAAAAAAAAAATTATGACACTTGTGTTTTGAAGAGACTACTTTGATAAAGCAGATGAAGAGAGAGCACTTGCCCATTTTATCAACAGGTCTTGCTGTTCCTCTGTCAAGCCCCTCTCTGCAATTCTTCTAGAGACCTTGCAAAACCTAGCCAAATGGTTGCATCTCTATTTAATAAGGTCATGAGCCAGCTGCAGTCCTGAATGTGTATAGGATGTGCAACAACGTATCACAATAACCATTCCTCTCTGCACCTCAACTATTCACAGTAGACCAGCGTAGGCAGCCCAAGTAGAGGGCTCTTGCGGTGCGAAATAAGAAGAGTTGAGTGAATGAGACAGGCAAAAATAGAAGAGAATATATAGACATGCCAGATGAAAATTATTTGGTTTAAAAGAAATAATGAAAGAGGTTAAAACTTTCCATTATGTTTTTTGTTTGTTTGTTTTGGGGTTTTGTTTGTTTGTTTGTTTGTGTTTTTTTTGGTCTTTTTTTGTAGTTTTGTTTTTTTGTTTTGTTGTTCTTTGGTTGGTTTGGTTGTTTCCCCCTCTCCCCCCCCTCGTTTTGTTGAAAGAAAAGGAGGGTTCGCAAGAGTGCCACAGCTGTCTGCTACAGAAGCCAGGTGAAGGACTTCCAATTAAAACCTGACACCTCCTACGTGCTGCCCTGCTCTTATTCCTCCTATTTGCTGAAAGCTCTAGCAATGGCTTCAGAAAGATGGCAGGTGACTCTACTGCTGCTCCCACTGCAAAATCCCCTGACCACAGAATCTGTATTTTTCCAGTACTGAGGAAAAGAAGTTACAGTGTCCCTCAAAGCCAAGAGAAGGAGAAGTGCATGTGCTGAGCAGTGCCCGCCATGTACTGTTATTCTTAGGATATAACAGTATGTTATATTCTTAGGATATAACATTATGTGTTTCAAGAAAATTAACATCAAAATAGAAGATACAGCCTAGTTTTCATTGTAATATATTTGAGGTTGCCAAATTCACTGGGGCTGCTAGGAAAATTTATTTAACATTTCTGTATTTTCTTTTTTCTACAGTGGTCCATTTTATCCTGTCCTATTAACCTTATCAGAAAAATGGCCTTGCTAGGATTTTCCTTATGCTGAGACATTCTTATTTAGTTTATTTTTGAAGAAAGTATTATCTCAGTCAGCATCTTATCAAGTTGACTGTTGCTGTACTATTTTTCCTTTCTCTGCTTTAAACACCTGTTGTAAAAAGTCGTTTTCTCTGTGACCTTTTTGGCAGGTAAGATTGCTTTCTGGTAGTTGTTTTATATCATACATACCACTACAGATTACATTTTGAGCTCTACCATATTGTATGTAGTAATGATCTGAAAAGGAACTTATTTTTTGAGATAGAATTTCAGTTACTCACTTTATTGCCTTAGTTTAGATTCATGCTGGTGTTTCAAAAGGTGCAACCGACAAGGTGGGATGTTACTTTGTTCTTCCCATCAGCTCACCTCCACTTACTCCTTTCTTTTACTGCTACTCTCACTAACTCTCTTTCTTACAGGTGCAGTTTTTCATTCATGTCTCTAACTCCTCCACTTTCTCCAGTGACCTATTCCTTTCCCTGTGTTCTGATTTTCTCTTTACATTCTCTTTCTCTTATGATTTCTCCTTATTGCAACTGACTCTTCCATTTAAAAAAACCCAAACTTATAAATGGGAAAAAACAGGAGCCAAAAGCTCCTGATCCTGCCCTGTTTCCATCCAAAATGCTGTTGAAAAGATAATATTCTTTGCCTTTTCCTTGGTCTGTGTACCCTTGTTTGTATCTTTCTAGATACTTCTCTCTCCTACAACAAACATGTGTTCATTTTTTATTGTTGCCATTGTTCCAAGACCTTTAATAGTAGCCCCTTCTACCTCCCTCCTTATACACACTTTGTCCCATGTTACCTCTCATATTTTGGCAGAAGAATTGCTTTCTTCTGTTCTTCATTGAAAGAAAAATGTTTTTTTCTTTCCCCACTTGCAATTTGCTAATAGATGGGCGAGTCATCTGTTCTTGCTGACATTGCTGACCAGTACTGATTTACCTGTCATTTCTGGTGCTATTTCATCAGCTTTTACTCCTTTCCTGTCTCTGGCCTTGATGGTTTATTTGTACAGAGTGGAGCAGCAGAAAGATACCCAAGCAAACTGTAACTGAGCCACCTTGAGTACCGGAAGATGGACAGTGCTGCTAATGCAGTGCTCTCCTCACCTCATTTTCCCTCCTGTGAAGCTGACACTCCTGAGATGGAGGTTATAAGGGTGATGCCCTTGGCACGTGGAGCTAGGCCAGTGCTTGGGTTAGTCTGGATACATCCATCAGGGAAAGCTGTGCTGCCCTGTGCAGTTATGTGGTTTTGGGGCATAACATTAACTGTTATTTATCACAGCACAGCACTATCCCAGTCATAAAACAAATTTGCAGTCATAAAGCAAACAATAATTACAAATGCCTCTCAAGAGGGTAGAATATTCTTGTTTCTAAGTCGAAGTTTAAGTGTTTTAATTGAAGATTTAATTGTTTTCATTTTTCTCAGTATATGTTTTTTCTTCAATGGGACTTTTAAAAATCAAATTGAAGAGTCTAGAGACATCTTGTTGGTGATAATTTGTCATTACTGCTAGAGGTTTAAAATGTGTTTTATATTTGGGGAGGGTAATCACTGTCCTTTTGAAAGAAAATCAAGAATAAAATCCTCATTGGAAGTCTCTGCCTCAAAGAGCTTATTATTTTTTACACTAATTCCAGGGAACAACAGCCTGTCAGTTCCCTTCCCTGAGAGATCTTTGATTAAATAAAGAAAAACTTCACTCTGTTAGTAGCTGAGCTCACAAGCAAAGTGAAGTGGCTGTTTTATCATGGTAGTTTTACCTCAGACCTCTTCCAGTCCAGTGTAAATGATGTGGATACTGCAACTGTAATATATTCTGGTCTTAGCTGAGTGAACACCACTATATAGTTGTTTCTTGGTATCTCAGTAAGATTTTTGTTGTTCTTTACTTGAAACAATTTAAAACACCTGTGATCCAGACATATAAAAGGGGATTTTGCATACTTAATTCCTTGAAAAGTGAGCAAGTATGTGGATCTCAAAGCACTCAAAATAATTTTTAAAATACTTTTTTTTCAAAGAAGATCTTAATGTTAGCAGTATCCTTCCCTTATTCTGTCCGCAAAAGAGGAAAAAATTAAAAACTTTCCTTTACATCTCATCACTCAGTTCAGAGGCTTGTAACTGGTATTTTTTTTCTAACACTGGCGATTTTGGAATATGCAAAAGGCTGTGCCAGCATAAGTACCTATGGGTTGGAAGCTGATTCGGCTTATTTCTACACATCATTTCCAGGTTGATAACTTCTAAGAGATAAAAAACTGGATACTGATTTAAACTATATCGTTGAGTTTTTTGGTTGCTAATGAAGTTCAGAAGAGATGAGAAGAAACATGACATCCCTCTTCATTTCAAGCTGAAAATCACATCAACCTTAAGGCAGATTACCCACAGTAGCAACACCTTTGTGATCTCTGTTTTTTTCTAGAGTTCCTCATTGCTCACTTAGACACTATCACCTCATTCAAACTGTCTGTAAGACATGTATACAATCCCATGCGGCTGTTTTTATTCCTCACTAATAACCTGATCAATCTTCTTGATGTCTCAGGGCCCCTCCTGGATCTTGCAGCTTTGCCTGACTTGTGCTGAGACACCCAGGCTGGAGAGTCTGTCCTCTCCACATCTCACACTCTCCTCAAGTCCAAAATCATCCCCTCTGACATCCAGAGCTGCAGAAAGACCTACCACTCTCAGTCACAGAAATACATGTCTAAAATCAAAAATCCATATCCTAAACTACAGGACCCTTTTCCTCTCTCATTCCCCATTACATGTTTTAGAGCTCTGCGAATCCATGTGCTCTTGTACCTGCACACACACCTTTGCGTGGAAGGGTTCAGCAGGAACTGATGAAGTTTTGCTCCCTCCCCCCTTATTTGGCCTTCCCAGTCCCAGTCTACAGCTGCTTTGGAAAAAACAGGGCAGATTTAGGAGAGAGTTAGGATGCAGGTGCTCATAATAGACAAGCTGATGAGCAAACCTTACTTTTGTTGGTAAGAAAGAGACAGAAGATCAAATTACAGACCTTCTTCAAAATTTCCCCTGGAGTAGGGTGACAGTACTTCTTGGATGGAAAAAAAGGTACAGACAAATAACAAATACAGTTTAGATTAAGACAAACTGAGGGAGAACACCCTTTTGTTAAGTACAGAATGCATTTTTCCTCAGGTGGATGTTGCAACTGCCCTTCAAAACGCAATTCAATTATTATTAGTTTAAATGCACTATTTCCAATGGTACTTATGAGAAGCTTTGCTAAATACTAATGCAACTTTAAAAGTAATTTATGAACTTTTTGCATGCATAATGAAAGGTAACTCTTTTGAAGCTCCTAATTTCTTTCAGTCTGCCAGTCTGTTTATACGGAAAACCAAATTATTTCTGCTGTGTACTTGCCACAGGAATAGGCATAATATCAAGACATCCAGGATTTGAAAGCAGAGCAGTAGAACATCATCTTCTTTTTCTAATTTCTTCTTTTTCTAATATGGGATAAAATAACAGACAAGTTACTGATTGTGCAGTACAGAGTATCCTTCACTAAAAGAAACATATCCGATCTTTTCTTAAAGTATAACTCTTTAATATTGTTTATAATTTCCTGACAACATTTTCTAGGTAAAGTGGCAAAATCAAGCTAAGCCCATTCTATTTGCTGAAATCAAATATATGAGAACTATTATATACTACTGTATTAAACACTTTTTCTTTTATTCTGCAATGGCATGATGTTTTGTAGATAATATTCTGGATTACTAGAAGGATCCTTTTGCAAGTCCTTTAGAGGCCACCTTTTCACTGTCTGTATTTTCTTTTTTGTTTCCAAGAAACCAAAAATGTAGAGTTTTTTACTGATGTTTTTTGTGCTGTTGTTGTTTCTACACCTGCTTCATTCACCTGTTGTATAAAGTCTGTTGGCACCAGAAGCAGTTTCCCAGGTACACTGCAATCAGCCAGCTGAGAGTAGATGACTTTTCGGACACAAAGAGCCACATACAAGATTGACATGTGAGAACATGTGCTTCCAAGGAGAGAGACTAAAAGATCTGATCTCCTTTTTAGGACACCAAGGCACCATTTTGAGAAGGTTTTTCTGTGACAGTTTGATGTCAGTTCTAGAAAACCTCCTGTCCACAGCAAATACACAAAGTAAATTTATCTATATTTTCTGAATTTTTTTAGCAATAGTAATGTATATTTGGTTAAATAGGCAGAAAAAACCCAGCCTAATTCTTCCATTTATTTCTTAGATGTTCCCCATTAAGTTTGACATATGATGACTATTTCAGTGGATACATTCCTTTCTAATATATCACCTAATAATTACATGAATTCTATGTGCGTGGTCCACATAGAGACGGTTCTGAGGTATTGATGAACCATGATTGTTACAGAAGAGTAACAAGCAAGAGCATAAAAAGAATAATCTTAATTGAATTTTGGGTTGCTAGGGATTAAATACTGCCTATGTGTTCAGAAGTAGTGCATACTGTGTCAATTCCGATAAATAGAAAACACACACAAGGCCCATTTCAAAATGGTTAACATGCATACAAATAATAGAATACATGAATGCAGACTTACATGAAAGAGGGAGGATTTTTTACTATTTCTTAAATACGTGTATAATATATTAGATAGATATGTACAGTAAGTTGTTCTAATACTAGACATGACAGAAGACTGGCTTTTGCTTTTGAAAATAGTTGTTTCTTGGAGGAACTGCAGTGTGAATAGATTTAGTTGAAAGTTAATAGAAACATTTCAGAATGTAGGTAACAGAAATATCATTAATTTTCCACTAATTGACAAAACCAGTTAGCTATCTTTCCACTTAATATTTATTATAACATGATTTCTTTGTAGAAAGGAGGTGAAACATTCCATTGAAGTGCAGCTCTTACTAAACATCTGTGTGCTTGCAGAAGAATAGAATCATTTGCAGTAGAAGAGATGCCTCTTAGTCCATCAGTCTGAATCATTGGTGAATGGATTCCATTATTCTTGAAATAGATTTGAATATCTTTGGTGATGGAAATGCTGTAACCTTCACTGTCAGTTTGTTTCATTATGTAACTGTTCCTCCGGTTATAAGTTTTCCCTGCTGCATTTTAATCTAGTTGGTAGTATTTCTTGTTCAACCTCATTGACTAATGAGAGTAATTGATTGTTATACTCTTTATAGTGTTCTGTTAACTCTTTGTACATTTTTTGTTTCTCTTTGACTTACTTCTCCTTAGCTTTGCATAATAATCTCTCTTACTCTGTCTCACATATCTGATTATCCATATTTTTGCGTATATATTTGTATACCCATTTAATCCTTCCCTTTTTGTGGGGCTTTTTAAACTAAAATAGAACTGAAAAAGAACTCCTGTGGAGTCTGTAATACTATGTAATTCAGTAAGACATCACAAACAATTTAGTCTGGATATATATAGGTTAAATTTATTAAAAGCAGGTCCGTGCAGAGGATTGGAGACACTCCTGGAAGTCATTAAACCAGACAGTTCTGGATTCCTGTATGGGACAGATAATTCCATTCATAAATTTGTCAAGAACCACCTTAAACCCACATATGTTTCTTGCACTTTTTCCTCCTACCGAAAAGCTGCTTCATCATTTTGGAAAGAGAAAAGCTTTTAAAATTTTCACTCCTTCCTAGTTTATATTTTTTGTTGTTGTCCTGCCAGAGAAACACGTATTTTAAACATCTTTTTCCTTCCTGCTATTCTCCTTCATCCATCCATCCCTTCCAAATCCCCTTCTGCTTATCTCCCGTATATACATACAGAAAAAAAGTCCATGTCCTTGTTTTAAACTCCACTTTTTCTAAAGTCTTTCAGCCTTGTATTGAAAACTGGTTTGACCACTCACCTGGTCATCCTAGTAGCCCTCCTTTGTGTGTATTGCAACAGATTCAATTTCCCCTTGAGTACAGGCAATGAGGGTCATGTTCCACATTCCTGATGAGACTGAGCTGGTTCTTGTGCAATGGCAGTAATAAGTGTCTCTCCCTGTAGAAAGGACTCATTAATGTTTCTTGGGATCATTATTTTCATTTCATGGCCCCTCTGTAGTAAGGGCTCACTGTAACCTCGCTCTGCCTAGTGCAGGTCTTTCACCTCCTCCTTTATTGCTGTAGAATAAGCTTCTCCTTTATTTCAGAAATTCTTGCTGTTAGGTTTTGGTGCATGACCTTCTTCTGTGAGCTGTTAAATTTCACCTCACTCCACGTATTCCACTTCACATATTCCAGTCCTGAAGCTGTCTTTATACTTCAGGCACAAGGTTGGGGATGAGACAGCAGGTGACTGAAACCTGGTATCTGCTTGCAAAACAACTGAGTAGGTTTGAGTTCTCTTGTCCTCTTGCAGGAATCTGCTCTATAGCAATAGCTGGGTAGGCATGGTGGGTTGGCCTTGGCTGGCTATCAGGTCCCCACCAAGCTGCTCTCTCACTCTCCCTCCTCAGCAAGACAGGGGGGAAAAATAAGACGAAAAATCTTGTTGGTTGAGATAAGGACAGAGAGATTGCTCACCAGTTATCATCATGGGCAAAACAGACTCATCTTGGGGAGGATTAGTTTAATTTATGGCCAATTAAAAATAGAGAGAGTGAGAAACAGGAATGAAACTAAATCCATCTTCTCCCCACTCCCTTTCTTTCCAGGCTCAACGTCATTCCCAACTCTTCCATCTTCTTCTTGCTTAGTGGTGCAGGAGGATAGGGAACAGGGACAGTGGTCAGTTCATAACGCTGTATCTGCCACTCCTTCCTTCTCACTCTCAGATTTCAAAATGAGGTCCCACCCACGGTACACAATCCTTCACAAACTTCTGCAATGTGGCTTCTTCCCACACACTGGAGTTCTTCAAGAACTGCTCTATAAGTCTCTCATGGGCTACATGTCTTGCCAGAAATAATGATCCTGTGTGGGCTCTTCTCCAGAGGTCACAGCTCCTGCCAAGGACCTGCTCTAGCATGGGCTCTCCACAGGTTCTCTTTCAGGGCCTTCAATCTGCTCCACCATGGGGTCCTCCATAGGCTGCAGTGGGGCAGCTTACCTCACCATGGTCTTCACCATGGGCTACAGAGGACTATCTGCTCCAGTGCCTGCAGTACCTTCTCCTCCTTTTTTTCAGAGACCTCGGTGTCTGCAGAGTTGTTTCTCTTACTTTGTTTCTTGCTCCTCTCTCCCACAGGTGCTGTGCAGTGTAATTTACCCTTTGTTAAATATGCTATCTACCGGGTGCCACCAGTGTCACTGATGGGCTCAGCTTTGGGTAGCAGTGCAAACGTTTTGGAGACAGCTGGAACTGGCTTTATTCAATAGAGGGGCAGCTTCTGGTGTCTTCTCACAAAGGCCACCTCTAAAGTCTCCACTGCTATGAAAACCTGACCATGTTCACAAAATGCAGTAGGGAATGCTCCTGTCTCTTGCAGTGGTTCTGTCTGTGGCCTTGGGTGGATGCCCCCTAAGCAAACTGAACTAACAACCCTTTTTCCTCCTCCAGTTCCCGTGATTCAGACATTGTTGGGGTCATAGCTGCAGAGCACTCATGGAAGGAGAACACGACTGGGTCTGCGGGCAACTGATGCTGGAACAGGGACACCCCTGAGAGACTGTGATCCATGAGTGAGCCACACTGGAGCTGAGAGCACTAACAAGTGAGGAGAAGGGGAGGAGAAGGCGAAGAAACAGGGACTGATTTAAGAAACTATTATGCACCAACATCAACTTCCAGCACTGCCCATTGCCCCATTGGTGAGATTGGGAAGGACTGAGATAAATGTGATGAAAATAAGGCCAGCAGAGACAAGGAATGGGGAGCAGGCATGTTGGAGTGAAGTTGAACCTGTGGAAGGGGATTGAAAGGCCTTTGTTGTTTGTTTAATTGTCTATGTCTTTTTTTGTTTCTCAATCCCTGAATCAATAAGGAAGAGATTATGTTAGTTTACAATGAATTATCTGAAAATCCCTGTATTGATACTGTTTTGCCTGCAATAGCAAGCCAGAATATCAAGGCTGGCCGAAGGGTGTAATGTACATTGTGTATCCTGTCAAATAAAAGGACAGCCCTGTACTTCTCTATTTTCTCTGTGGGACCATGCCCTTGCAGTTTTTCCCCTTTCCAGTTCAGAAGAACAGAAGGCTCATGAATAATAGTACATAATATAGGAATTACTTGTATGCCTTTGTTATTTAGTCTTTCCATTTTCACTGATAGTGTTGTGCTTAGCTTATTTAAACATTTCCTAGAAGCAATTAATTGATGAAAGAGCCTACAGGTAGAAAAGGCCAAATGCTGCTTTTACCATGGCTACACAAGGTCCTCCATTGTGTCTCCAGAGAAGAGGAGGGCTTGGGACCATCTGACACACCACAAAGAAATAAAGGATACCCTGGAGCAGGGTGAAACTGCTGTACTGTCAACAGTGTTCAGGTAAGTCCAAAGCTCCTTTTGAACACAGAAACATGATAATAAGGATTCCTTCTGCTCCTTTCCAGCCACGTATGAACTCCCACTGAAGCAGCTGCTCATAGCCCTACTTCTCCAAGTTTGGTTTTCACTGTGTAGACTTTAACAGAGCCAGATGTGACATCGATCTTGTTTGTGCTATTCCCTAATTGAAAGGAAAGTATTTTGAATTATGAAAGTCTGTTTGGATCTCTGGAAGAAGATCACTGCACTTTATTTCACAATAAAGTCTTACCAAAAAACTGGTGAAATCACACTAGGGTGTTCAAAACAATTTTGGGTCTAAATTTTTTTTTATATAATACTCACATTATCAGGTGAACTACATAGGGTGTATTTTAAATTACTTGTTAACTTCCCAGCAGTGGTTGTGAGTACTAACTACTGTGTCAACAGACAAAACTTAGATCAAATGGCAAGACTTCTCCATTCTTTCCTTTCAAAAGGAAGTATCTCAGTGCTCATTCTTTTATAAAGAAATAACATTCTCCTCTGGCTGGGACATGATTAAGTAGAGCACTATACTAGCAGAATTCATTCTGACCGGCTGTTCTGGGGCTTAACAAAAGGTAAGACATTTCAGAATAGCCGTGCTGCATTTTTAGCACTCAGCTGTTGTTTGGAAGGGCCTATTCAAAATAATGCACAGGCTGGCCTTTGCCTCCTGTGTCATTAAGCTGTGTGGTTTATTTCTTTCCTATGGTCAAATACCCTGGGGATCAAATATTCTGCTCTCCCTCTAGATATGTCCCTAGAGCACTGAGCCCATTACAAGGGGGACAAACAACCAAAAAAGACTAAGATTATTACCAAGAAGTTTCACATAAAAGCAGAGTCTCCATTAAAAATATTATTTCTTACTTTTTTAGAAATGTTCTTGTGCTAATAAAGTATGGCAAATAGAACATCCTGAATGTCATATTTTATTTGAGCTCTCTAAATAAGTGGGGAAATCAGCCGAAACATGGCTTACAGCCTCATTTTTGAGTTTAGCACCATCTTCTCTTACTCTTTCCTTCCAAGTTTTACAGCCTTCTTCTGAATACACGAAAGCCCAAATAGTTTGTGCAACTAGAGATGTCACTGGATCTCAGCCTCACTGCAGAACTCAGCCAGTAGCGCTTGCCTTGGAATTCTCATACAAGTGAGATACCCAAATTGCTCTCTAAGCAACTGAGTTCATGAAACGTTCACAATTTATGGGTGCTGTGGGAAGGGGGATGTTGACTGTTGATTTAAGTTAGCTATAAACAATTTCTGGGGTCTTGTAAATGAAACGTATTTGAGAAATCAGTTTTATTATTACTGAGAAAAACCCCATCCTCATGATCTGTCTGTGAATCATTGTAGAAAACTAGCCTGGCAAAACTGGCTGAATGAACTTATCCAATTAACTCCAGAATATTTTATTCCTTCGTTGTACTCTGCTATTGAATCTGACAGCTTTGCTGCTCCTCTGATCTAATTAAGCAGTTTTGGCTAGCATCACAGTGTTATAAATTTTGAAAATACGAACCAAACCTGGCTCACAGTACTTGCTTCAAATGAAAAGGAGAGTGGAACTTTCCTTTACTTCTTGAACTGACAGATGAGTTTGCATGGGAAATGTTGACTTTTGTTTAACTTATATATATATATATTTATTTATATATACACATATATTTACTGTTACATGATTATATTATAAATTATTGTTTCTTCCTCAGAGTTTATTTTCCCTGTTTTTATTAATAAGAAAGACACTTTATCATGAAAATAAAAACAGCTGGCTGATCTGGCTTTCAAATTCAGTGTCAGAACACGACATGTCAGTCTTCCACTTGGCAAACTGGGGGTTTATGACTGGGCTGTGTGAAGTCAACCAATTTTTCTGGGTCAGAGGATGACTGGCATGAGAATTGCAGTGTTCATGCCTTTTCTGAGAAAACCAGGTAGAAAGGAAAGTTTTAACCTGTTATGGGCTGCTTTTCTACTCATATGGTGTTTGCAAGTTCAGTGGCATCACAGATGTAAAGGTTTTCCTATGGTATGAGCTTCTAATCTCCCCTTTACTTTCTATAAAGAAATCTTAAATCTACATGCTAGATTGTGCCCCAAATGCTGGCAGATCGGCTGGCTGCTCCTTCTATAGCCCCATCCCTCACTTAACTCCTTTAGCTTGCTCGGTAACATCTGGAAGAGAGAGAGGTATTGTTTAAAATGCCTTTTCAGGTGAGGTGGGCCACTGCCCACCTACAGCTGCGAACCCCGTGCTGGCTCCAAGCTGCTGGCAGATGGAGCTCAGGATTGCAGGTCCAACCCAGCACCGTGAGCAGCGTTCCCTGGTGCCTCTTGGCCCCATATAATTTCCCCACCTGCTGGAGCCCACCCTGAGAATGCAGTGCTCGAATGGCATTGGGCAGATGAGTCCTAGAAAACCCTGGCTTTGTTTGTCTGATCTCTGGAGATTTGAGGAGGTGAGCCAGAAGCATCTACACAGCTGTGATAGAGATATATAGCCAGTTCTTTAACATGCTCATTGGCCCCAGCTGCAGTTTGAGACTAGCTGGCATCTACCAGGACTTTGATGACTGGCTTTGGCTTTGGCAGAAAACCAGGCTCCTTATCATCCTTTTATCCCAAAATTCATTTGAGGCAGAAATATTATTTTATGTGATACAACAGCAACACATTGTTAAGGTTTATCAGATACTAATGTTATTCTTGTGTTAGTATTTAACTGTCACAGTGTTCTAGAAATATATTAGTAAGCTACTCAATCAAGTAATTTGTAATGGCTATTGTACAATAATATCTATGAGCACGTTCAGGTTACCTCTCCTCTGGTTTTGGTTAAGTGGAGTTCCTCTACTTTCATGTTTAGCTGTACATGGTTTTAAAATTGTTTTAAAAGATTTAACTGTAAGTTACAGCTATGTGAAAAACAACCCCCCTGTTGTTTTCCTGGATCCCAGTCCCTAAGATATCCCAAAAGAAAGCCTAATTTGGTGTGTGATCCTTAGGAAAGCATTTAGCAGCTGAGCCATGGAGTTGGGCAGTTCCTAGTATTATCCCAGAGCCTCTGAAAAGTAGTTTTACAGCCATCTTTCACTAAGCGAAAGCCTTTTATCTCTGTAGTAAGTGTATTTATTAAGCTATCACTTCTCCATGGAAATACACCCATTATTTTGACACAAAGAGGATACTTCCCCAAGAGACTCAATGTCTGTGTCAGTGGAAAACATGCATTTGTCAATCCTTCTAAAGCAATGAAGCAGCTTGTGAAAAATCACATCTCCTACCACAAAAGAAGTCGTCGTATATATGGTTTCTTTGAGGCACAGAGGTCTGTTACTGATGGTGTTAATGAGAATGGATTGTGTTAATGTACAGTAATGTACAATAACTTTTATGTTGTCAGCAGTGTGCAGACCTTCCATGAATTTTCAGAGTGATACTAGCTTCTAATTAGTAGTGAACTCAGAGGAAAGCTCCAGAAGTTCACCACCAAGAAAGACAAACACTGTTAATTGACATATTCAAAAGCACTTAGTATTACTTTAACACTTGTGTCTTATGAGCCTTCTTGAATTTTTACCACTGATTTCAGTGGAAAAAAGTTAAGGTCAACAACAAATGTTAAAACAATACAATTATAAGATAGTTTTCTGAAATAAATTATTTCTAAACAAGAAATGGGGATGACTTCAAGCACCTCTGCACAAGCTGACTTTTTCTAACAGGTGTATTCTTTTGGAAGATTATTCCACTTTTTACAAATAATCATTTAATCATAAAGAACCATTTAATTTTTAATATCTGTATTTTCTTAAATGTCTTCCATTATCTGTATTATGAACAAGCAAATAAAATTAATTTTAGGGCTTACATGGTCTCATTGTTGATATGAAAGTACATCTCAAGTTTAGCATTGTAATCAGTATTTGAAATGCTTCATCTTAGTGCTTAGAAGGGACCTTATGTTTGTATCTATGAAAAGATAGTCAGATATTAAATTTGTAGTGAAAAAAATAGAGAACAGACAGATTAGGTTATGCTTTCATCTGAAGTTTGCTAGACCTACTAGTGAACTTTCCTGCATTTTATAAATAGTTACTGTCTTAAAAACTGCAGATTCTCTTCTGTGACATAGTTATTGTTAGAAGGAAAAATCACACTTTATGAAGTTATTGTTTAGAGTGGGGAGGAGGAGGAGGAGGTTTCCTCTTCATTTTGCAGTAACTATTTCATCACAAATGCAAAGGCAAGGAGCAGATTAGCAGAATTCATATTGGACTTTGCTGGTCTGCATGGACCAAGCCCGAGCTGGAGGACAATGATATAGTTTAAGTAGTATCTTTGTTCTCTTCATTAGCCAGAAGAATTTTCAGTGTCAGACAGAAGATCCATGTAGTGGTCAAAAGTAAAATACAGTATTGAAACTGCATGGGAGGAGTGGTTGTGCTTCTATCCAGACAGACCTCTACAAAAAAAGTCCTGCTCTTGGGGAGGAAAAATCCCAGGCACCAATGAATACTGAGGGCCACACAGCTGGAAAACAGTGTGGTATAAAAGCACCCAGGGGTCTTGGGGGAAATCAAGCCGAAGCCGGGGCAGCAGTGTGCCCTTGCAACAAAGAAAGTAAATGGTATCCTGGGCTGCATTAGGTAAAGAATTGCCAGAAGGTCAATGGTGTTGATCATTCCTCTCCATTCAGCGCTGGTGAGGCTATACCTGCTGTGTCCAGTGCAGGGCTCAGTACAGAAGATATGGACATACATGACAGAGTCCAACAGAGGGACACAGAGATGACGAAGGGACTCTCTAACAGGATCTCACCTATGTGAACAGGCTGAGACCTGGCACTGTTTAGCCTGGAGAAGAGAAGGCTCAGGGTGACCTTTTAAATGCATATAATCACCCGAAGGGAGAAAAAAGATTGAGAAGCTCTTTTCAGTGATTCCCAGTGACAGGACCAGAGGCAATAAACACAACCAGAAACACAGGAGGTTCCCCATGAATGTCAGGAAACTCATTTTCACTGTGAGGATTGCTGAGCACTGGCACAGGTTGCATGAGGAGGTTGTGAAGCCTCCATCCTTGTAAATATTTAAGAGCCATCTTGGACATGGTCTTGAGCAACTAAGTGGCCCTTTTTGAGCTGGAGGAATTGTAACAAGGGACCTCAAGGTCCCTTCCAAACAATCGCTCCATGATTCTGTGAAGATCATGGTGAAGGACTTCATGCAAGACATGTCAGCCATGCACTGGACCCAAGAAGTTGAGAAGTGGCTGTGGAACACCTCAGTTATCCTACACAAGTAGCAATTAGTCCCAGCACTAAGGGCAGACTGACTATGTAAGGTATTTCAAAGCAGCTGTCCATGACTTGAGACCTACACCCAAAACAGAACAGGAGACATTGTAGTAAGGAGAACAAGCTACTCCTTTTTATTTATCTAAGCTATCATACCTACCCAGTGCTCCTGCATGAGGTCTAATCCTGCATCACATGCATAGATAGGATTCACCTTTACTAATGTTAAATGCCTCTATACAGAGCACCACCTTTGAGTTAGATATCAAGACTTATTAATCAACAGAAACAGATAAACTCATGCAGAAAGCCCTTGATCTGTCCCCAGAGTGATGTTTGGGGCAGGTAGGATATATGTGGGTCTCTGGTAGTGACTACTGTATTGGACATCTAAGGCAAGTAAACTAGATTGCACACTTTTACTTTCCAAGTGTGCCAGTACAGCTGTGTCTTTGGCAGCCCTACAATACCTTCCACTGATTATTTTGGTTCAGTACAGCTTAATGTTTTAAGACACATGTTGAAAGGGTCTTTTCCAGATATGTCACTATTTTTGAAGCTTTCATTCCAAACAGAACTCATCATCATGGAGCAAAACATTTATAGCTGGATAAACACACAAACTGTTCAGTTTAAATCTGTGTAAATCATGTTGGCTTCAGTTAAGTTTATTCCATCTGCTTTTATCATCTGTTGTTACACTAATTTATAATTCCCTCATAATATTAAAATGTCAGTGAGTCAAAAAAAGAAACATCTATGGACCTCTAGCAGCTAATGGCATTGCATTCAGCAAGTGAACCAAGTCATATAATTAATCATATTTCATCACTATAGATGCTTGTAATTGTGTAATTAATATATATTTGCATAATCACATAATGAGATCTCTATGATTCATGCTTTATGGTAATCTGGATGCACAAATTTCCATCTTAGAGTTGTAACCACTTACAAAGCTGTTATTGTAGTTTCTTTTTTCTCATTGAAGAAGTACGAAGATCCAATGAATGATTTGATCTTGTTATCTCAGACCTCTTCTGTGACTTATCCATAGGAACAGCTTTCCAGGCATAGTACTTACTTACAAAGAAATTGCTAATGATAAAAAAATTGTCACATATTTAAGTGAAAAATCTATTATGCAGATTAGGAAAACATATAATGTAATTTTTATTAAACAGCTTATCTATTTTCAGTCTTTTTCAATAATTGAAGGGGGGATTTTCTTTGTAGATCAAGCTTATGGGAAGGAATGTATGTATTTTGAATCTACAGACTTCTGTCCTCCTTGGTAAAAATGATGTTTCATTAACTTACTGAGGATATTTTATTGAACTTAATATTCAATTCACTGTGATTAATTGCATCTCGTTCCAGATTAGATGAGCCAATCTGGGCAGTTGGGTGATATTCAAATAAATTACATTATTTTTTTTCCTAGAGATTGTTTATCAAGATTCAACCTGAAAAAAAAGTTTTTAAAGCACTCTTTAGAAGAGACAAAACATACTTAGCTTTTAGACACATTTTATGCAGCTGTAAACATTTGCACTGATAAATAAACCAAGTAAAATATGATGAATAAGTAGAATAAAAACCACAACTGGTTTCAATTGTTATTGTGATCACTATTTTATTCCTCAACAATGTAGATCAAGAAAATATCAATGGAGACCTGTGTGATGGCTCTGAATGATAAGCATGCAGTCAGGAGCAGAAAGGTGAAAGCACGTTTATGAGGTTACAGAGGTTGACATTAGGTATTAATGACAAATCTCTCCCAAACTGCAAAGGAACGTAAGCAACATCAGAGCTGGACAGGGATGTTAACAGCTGCCTCTGTGCTTGGCTCCAATGCCCTGTGCTTCAGAGGGAGATTTATTACAGCAGCCAGGAACCACACAGATTGGACCTGTTACCTTATGGCTTTGAACATCAATTTAATTCCCACCCACTCTACTTTTGAAGGTCTTTTGAGTTTTGTTTCAAACACTGTTCAGAGCTTTTAGTTACTTTGCACACAGAAGTTCAGTTTCGAATCTCATACATGGTCCAGGATGGTGGTTTTTATACCCCTTGTTTGCTGAGACTATGGCACAAATGCAGAGGACAGGAGTTTTTGAGAGAGGACTGCAGACTGCCAGAGTGATAGCAGTGAGGTATCGCTGCCCTTAGCTGTGCATAACAACAAAAAGAACCAAACTTAAGGAGCTTCAAAAGTTGCAACAGTGTTTTGAATGGTTTAAATTCCAAAACAAGGTATTGAAACTGTTTTGCTCATTCATAATGCATATTTTGCTTCTTTTCACAGGGGTATTGTCCAAGTAGAAATTTTAAACAATTTCCCTGAGTATAGCTAATATAATAAAGGATAATTAAAAGAACTGCAAAATCTGATTTTCCCAAATCTCCGATACACCATTCAGTTATTACTTACATCTGATTTCAGTCCTGCCAGCTACTGCAGAGGGAATATTTTTTGTTTACACTGTCACTCCATCTTGACACTCTGTCATTTCTGTAATATTTCAGAGGAAAATTATAAAATGTATTTCTGCTTATTAAGGTCCTGAAAAGACTCCTCTTAAAATCAGTGAAGTGATAGCAGCTGACATCAGGAGCAGATGGTATGGTTCCTAGCTTTGATCAAGGAAAAGCCTTAATTATACAGTTAGGCAAAAATTTCAACAGTGACATTTTGACCCACCTTTAATATCTGTTATAGCGATACATGACATAGTCAAAAATTCTGCTTTGGGGAAAGCTGCGTGAACATTGTTAAAAACAGAACAAGATGGGAAAATTTTGATGAGGCAATGCTTAAAATTTATTTGGAATTAAAACGGAGATAAATTTGCATGACAAAATTATTTTCTTTTCTGCATCACAGACATGCTGTTTCATTTTTTTTTTTGACTATTCTATCTCCGGGCTGTTAGTGGGTCGCTTCCTAGCAAAATAAAAAAGCAACAGACATCATCAAATTCCTCAGTGAAAAGTCAGATGACTGAGCCACTGAAGATTCTGGGGACTTAATACACAAATCTGTTGAGACCTGTACTCCCAGCCTAGCAGACTCATCTTTGGCACCTTTTTGATAAGCTACCAGACCCACATTTATTTAACCTTGACACAATCACAGTTAGAAGCCCATTGTACACATGGAGAAATTTGTCAAGCAATAATTCTGCTAAAACTCAAAAAGCCGTGGGCTAAGATGGGTGCAACTCTGATTTTTGTATAGCAGCCAGTCCTCTTCTCACAATACCATGCAATCCCCAAATTACTGCTCCTTCAGTTCCATATCTTTTATCTAAGGAAAAGCAATATAGATTTTCTAGCAAATATTAATATCTAGCATTTCTCATTTGAATGTGAAAGCAATTTATAAAGTAGATAAGTATCATCCTCCTTTACTCTGTGATAAATCTGGGGGCAGTCAGCATCATGAGTTCTTAAAGAAATTAAGCTGCTTGTGGGAGAGAGGTAAGTTGTATTATAGATTAACAATAGGTTAACAGAAACAAAGAGAAGGAATAGGTGGTTGGGCTTTACAGTGGTGTAAAGCCATAGATCATAGGGATCTTTGCAGTGTCTGTTGTACTCAGAGTATACAGAAATGAAAAAGATGGAGAACAAGGAGACTAATGATTATGCCAAATTATTCAGGGTAATAAAAATGAAAGCTGATTGCAAAGAGCTGGGGAAAAATATCATGGTACTAAGAAGGCAATAGGATGACAGATTAAATTCTTTACAATAAATATGAAATGACGCACAAGGGGAAAAACAGTCTAAGACAATGGGTCCTAAACTACCTACTTCTATTCAGGAAAGAGAACTTTTGGTTATAATAATAGCTCTTTTCAAACATCAGTACAATTCTCAATAGCGGACAAAAAAACCTAATGTGTATTGTAGCAATTACTAGGAAAGAAATAGAAAAACAAAGCAAAAAAAATCTTATGGCTTTAATCCATATTGTGAATACATTTTGAGATGTGGTGTAGAATTCGTTGTCTTCATCTCAAACAGGACTTAGTGGTACTATAAAAAGTTCAGAAAGAGGGAAGAAGGTCGAAGGTTTGGAGCACTTCTTTATGAGCAATGAAACTAATCAGGTAACCGTGATAGGAATCCACAACATTACAGATTACAAGGGTAAGTGGAGAAGGAGTAGATGCTCATTGTTTCTTGTTATCTGGAAAAAATGGCAGAATGAAATGAGTTTGAGAGATGATATGTTCAATATAATCAACAGGAGGTGTTTTTTTCACACTGCTGCTATTTAAACTGTGTATCTCCCTACCTCAAGATGTGGTAGCACAGAGTGGTCATGACAAATTTATGGAAGAAACTTCCATCAACAGCTATTTAGAAACAGGATACATCTGACTCAGAAGTCCCTTACTTTCAGGTCCCTGGAACCTGAGAGCAATTCTGCTCTTACAGTACCTTATCTACATTGTCAGAGAAAGGACAGGTAGACTTTTAGTCTATTCTGATGAAGTGTCTTTCAAAGCCTTAAGTTTCCCAGAAGGCTGATGGTTTAGACCAAGAAGCAAAAACTTTTCTCTGTAATTCAGAGCTGGCAATGCAAACTGCCTCTTGTAGCCGGATGGGAGATACACTGTTCCTGAAAATACTGATATTCATTGCAGCTGGCAGATTGCACAAAGGTGACTTGTATACCATGCTGTCTCTTGATCTTTAAGAAAATCAAAATATTTATATGTGTTATATATGTTATATGGCTTATATATGTGTGTGTGTGTATATGTATGTGTATATATATATATATATATTTAGCCGATTTTAATAATTTTAACCATTCTTACAGAAACTCACTTAAAAATGGACTAAGGAAGGTGCAGAACATTAAGTGAGGTGGCTGGGTTGTGCCAGAGACAGGGGCTCTTTATTCTCCTGTCTTCTGGTGCCTTTTTCTCAGGATTCCATTCTGGGTAAAGTTTGAATCTTATTCTCAATTTTATAAGGTTTTGTTTTCTATTAAAAAACAAAACATACAATGACTTTTTTTCTTTCTTTTTCTGTAATGGTAGATGCTCAGTCAGTGCAGTTGTAGCTTGAGCTGTCTGTGTCCTCAAGAAGATGCAGATGATAATAAAGTACCTGATTTGTGCCAGGGTTTGAGTACTTCATTATCCAAATGACCTAAACTTCAAAATTGTTATAGGGTAAAATGGCCTCAGCAATTAATGGTATCTAGAATGACTGCAGACACAGTGAAGGAAGGGATATTGAAATTTTGGCTGTGAAAACAGCCAAAAAAACCCCCCAGCATATTCTATATTTGTCTTTATGATAATCTGTTTTCCCTCTTTTATATTTTCAACCCTTTTATGTTTTCTTTAGGTGCTTTCACATTTGCTGCCAGCACTATAGTGGCAACTTCTTTCAGCTGTTCCCACATCCAAGACCTCAATGTCAAAATCAAGATCAAGATCTGCTCTTACATTCTAGATTTTTTTTTAATATATTCAAGGCCCTCATAATCTCTACATCATTATTTTGACCAGTCTATCTCTTCGAACTTCTTCAGAAATACCTTGCTCTAATAAGTAGTTTAGTGTCTCGTAGCAGAGACACTTTGCTGTGCAAGAAGGATTTTTCAGGATTAGTCCCTTCAAACGGAAAGTTCTTAGTCTATCAAGTGTGTCCAGCTGCTTCAGGAAGTAGCAAATACATTTTTGATGCAATATAATGCAGTCATTGTTAAACCCCAAAATTATAACATAACTGAAAATATATGAAAACACTAGAATTGCCTGTACCACGTTAAAATTTTCTTTACTCTTTTCTTTGCACTGTGCTGCAAGGATCAAATAAGTGAGATAGAAGAGAATCATCAATTATTGCAAATAAAGAGATTTACAGGGGGATTTTTATATAAAGTGTCAGACTATTTCTAATTAAAAGAACAGATCCCCTGGGTACCTCCTGCTAATGTTAGTCATCTTTACCAGTTGCAGCACCAACACTTAAAATGTTTCAAAGTCAGTTTGTTGTATAATGACAATATATAAGGTATCACAGTTGTTTCATCATCGTTTTCCTTCCTTAGTTAGATCACTGTGGTCTAAGTTTCAGAGTTAAAACACTGAAGTTAAACAAGTGTCAGAGAAAGAGGGCGAAATAAGATTTGTTAAATTAGACTTTGGACACAGTCACGATCAAACAGAGAGATGAAGGCAAAATTCAGACTGAACTTTCAGAGTGCAGGCAGGATTTTAGCCAAACAACATCCGTTAAAGCCGACACAAATCACAGAACTTAAATCACGCAATGGTCTCTGAGGGTCAGATTCAAGCCTGTGCCGAAGTCCACCCACCTGAGGAACATAAAGGGACCTTGAGACAGCCTTGAATGTGCAGCACATGATTGCCCCAGAATGGAGAAATCTGGAGCTGGCATAAAACTTCATCAGTCCCCCTGACCCACAACATATAAGAGGCATGTCAAAGACAAAAGGGAGAGCAGCCAGGATATATTGTGCACTGCAGAGCCTTACCAGTCTCATGGGAATTTTGGACACCAGGCACTAAAGAAACACAGATGGGTGTTATGATGGAAGTTATCTTCTTACCCATATTTCTCTCTTTTAAGAAATATCTCAGCTTCCAAAATGGTCCCTGCAGCTTGTTGGGGAGAACTAGCTTAAGGGTCTGCTGCAGGAAGAAGCATCACCAGAAATCTCAAAGGTTAAATAATAGAGGTTTATAGCTGTTAAAAAACAACTTGTAATCTTGCAGAGATTTTTCACTATATGAAAGTCAGGCTCATTTTTATTTCTGCTGTGGCTGTTATCCAGATCATTCAGAAAAATTAATGAGTCTACTGCTAGCTAATACAAAGGTTTCTAGTGAAGTGAGTTTGGCTGCAGATGGCCTGGTGCTGGGAGTCAGGACAGGCTGGCTAATTTTGCTCTGTGTAGAGTCAATTGGGAGTTCATTCTTCATTCCTCTGAAAGTGCTCCGAGGTCAAACTGCAGTTCTGAAGGCCTGGGTTTATTAGCGCTCTCAGGTCCCCTGGCAAGACGGACTGGTTTCAGATCAAGTGTGAGACTCTGATCGTATTTCTGTCAAATCAACCATAACGTATCATGGTTTTTATGTCAGCTTGTTGCATATAGATGGATGATGTCTGATATGGCATGAAATGAGATATATTTAGACAAAAGATACTTGCCAATCACAAATCTTTGTGTTAAAGCTATTTTTCAAAAAGATTTAGCACATTTTTAGTGGGAGAAGGTGACTTCATCACTTTCACTACGGTGACTGTGTGTTGTCTGTGTCTCTAGGCACCCTAAAACTAGACACATCATGCCTAGGGACCACAGAGTAAGTACAATCAGAGCTGTCTGACGGCACTTAACTAAAAGGTCCCTTCCCACCTAGAAAGGCCTATTGTGCAGGGTAACAGGTAAGGATCATACCTGCATCTCAGTAGATATGATAACATTAGTCTTCCACTAGCAGCAAAACCAAAGAAAACATTTCCTCCTTTTGTTCCCTGATTTCTGAACGCTGCTCCCAAGACACTCAATTATGCCAGTGCAACCACCTGTAGGACTGTATCCATGTTCACTGAAATATAGAAAAAACTCTGTTTTCTCACTGATGCTGCACAAACAACACCATCATCATCTAAAAGAGACAGCAAAATCTGCACAAGAATAGGTGAGAGTGAAAATGCCTTAGACTAGTTTTGCCACTAAATAAAACATAGTTTTGAACTATTCCCTGAGGCAATCAAGTGCATCCAAGCTTGTTTTGTTTCAGAGCCCTTTAAAAGTTCCCATGATGTTTTCAAGACATTGCAAAAAAATTGGTATATAAGTAGCCATAATCAGACATTTCGATGACGTTGCTTTAGTGCGAAAAGAGCCTGAAGTACGTGGAGGTAGTACATCCAGACATTGCTACTTGAGGCCTTTTTGGTTACACAGAATAGAGAAAATAGACAAATAGAGAGACCTGTAGATTCACAAACCTGTAAGTAAACAATAAGCCTAGGAAAAATATTTGATTTGCTTAGTATGAGACTTCTGCTGTATTTCTGCAGCATACCTTCATGCAGCATACATCCGCATGAGTCACCCCATCCTGAGTCCCTTGGTAGGAAAAGAGAGAGGATGAATATCCTCTGGAGATGTCTCCATGTCTTCATTGACTGTAGAAGGAGGCTAGACAAATAGTTTAGTCTAAGATGCAAATGTTACACAAATAGATTAGTCTAACTTATAAATTGTGCAAGTTAGGAACAATAAATCCTACTCTTAGCACTTTCCCTTTGTCTCCTTTTTGTCATACAATAATTTAATTGTGTCCCTTTTCAGTACAAATTCTTTAAATCAAAGTACTGAAAGTCATTACTGATTCCTGTGATTACAGCTATATCTGCACTGCATAAATATACATGCAGCACATCCAGCTCCCCAGAGCCCTTTCCAGACCAGTTCTCCAGTTCCGAACTGACAGGACTGGTCCTGGAAGCTTCTGTGAGCAGGGAAGAGACCTCCGGGGAGGGAACAGGCCATAGCAAACATTTGCAATGTGCATTTTAATTCAATAGTTTTCTGTTGCCTAAAATGAAAGTCCTGAAAGAAGTTATTGAGAAGCTAAAACCATCAAGTACTATGTTTGCCTGCTCAGTGTGCAGATTACTAGTGTGTATAATTTATCTTTCTATGCACAGTCCCAGGTCTGCAGCTCCTCAGTGATGCTGCCCCGATCAGTACTAACTCAACATTGCCTCTGAAACTGTTTTCACTGGAAAAACCTCATTAGACCTCATTAGTTAGTTTCTCAGATAATTGCTTTCTAATGGATACCTGTGTGGTGGTCCTCAATTTATTGCTTTTGAGCAGATTCTTTAAAATTTGGAGAACAAAATAATTTCTTCTGATTTTAAGATTCTTTTTATTTGGCAGATAGCTTCCTGTATTTCTCTCTTTATTTTTATTTTTACTGAAAATGGTTTGGTAAATGTAATAGCTTCTGAATTCAGAAAATTTTTCCAGGAAATGGAAACAGAAAGAACAATAAAACCTTCTTCTTTTGTGAATTGTTATGAAAAATAAGGGAAGGTTTCTATCTAAGCTAGTTATAATATCTACAATTAATTAAAAGAACAGAAAAATTGATTGTGAGATGATATTTTCGCATTATGGCTACTAAAATATCATGAAATATCACTTCTTTCCATGACACTTTTCTAGTGATGTATAAAAAATAGTAAATTTTATTTATTATTATTCTTATTGCATAAAATAGTTGATATCTTGTCTACACAAAAATGTATATACTTACATTTTCAGCTCAGAAATAGAGGGACATTCGTTCTGCAGAGCGCCTTCTAGATAATTAGAGCTCTGCTACCCTCTTCAAGATAACAAGCACCAAGTGAGAAAGGATGATCTATAAATTAAAAAAAAAAGTGGCAATTTCTTCAAAAATCTGAATGTATTCCAGAGCTCTTACTTCTGCTGCAGCATATCAATACCTCTTTTAGAATAGGGTTATGATTTTCTTGGCTTCCTTCTTCAGCACTGTGACAACTTTTGTTCCCCCTTGATGTCAATCAACAGGCTCACTTCAGATTCCATTAGAAAATCAATACTGTTAGTGAATGGAATCAAAGAGGTCACATTTCCAGTATTTCTCCTCTTCAATGAAGACATAAATGAAAAATTCTTTCTGTACAGCACTTGTGGGAGATAAAAATTAAAAAGCAGGGCTGTACGCTGATACATCTGTAGACTGAACGCATGTGTTGAGCTGTTACTACCAGCTTTTAGCTATTCCACTGCTACCAACTTTCATTCAGTGCAGGTAAGGTGTAGGACCAGGTTCATCATGTTGCACAAGTGAAGATGTGGAGTGACTCCAAACTTTTGGTTTTCTATCCTAATTTATGGAGTGCTCATTGCAGCACTCACTGCCAGCAGAATTTTAATGCATTCAATGAAACATGGACATCAATAACGAGAAGTTCAGTGAAGATATTTTTCTGTCAGTAGATTTCTTACAGATTCCTGGGATGCATAACATGACTTGCATTTCTAATGACTTATTTTGGGAAGTTAATGGTTACCGAATACATTAAGTTTTCAGTCTTATCTGCATGCACTGAAATAATGTCCAAGATACCGTTGATCCTCATCTGTTATGCTTAATTGGAAGTTCTGAAGTAATTTTCTCCTTCTCTCCCCCATTACGTATTAGGAAAACACAGTTATTTGCATGATAGAGTACAATATACAATTAAATGTGACTAGTTTAAAGAATTAGTGTAGTTTTAATGTAAATTCAAGCAAGTCTTTCTTTACTGTTTACAACTGTAGAAGTCCAGCACATTTATTTGCTGAGGCATTTAATTAATTCTCTTCCTGGAGGCTCTTCCTGCTGCTCTCAGCGCTTAGTTATGACTGCCCACCTAGCAAGATTTTTGGACAAAAGCATATACGTTGTAATTTGCACAGATTTGATCCTTTCTTAGGTTGGAAATGGGCTCTGATTTCACACTAACCTGGTGCAACCTCAAGAACAAACTGCAGAGATGACTATTTGCACAGGAGAATTTATATTTTTTAAAAGCTACAGTCAGGGCCAAACTCCTTCCTAGATAAGACCTTAATAGTGCACCTGCTGAACAGGCTACAGCTTCTGTGTATGCCTATAAACTCTTCCTCGTGATTTAACTCCAGCTGCCCTCAAGGACCTCTTGTCCCTCTCTAATATGTTCTTTGTACTGTACTCCATGAAATCTCCCTCACTGTTATAAATCTCCCCCCATGTTTCTGCTTGAATTAGGATGTTGTGATCTGAAACGATCACAAAGATTTTGCTAGTGCTGTTCCCATCTGCCTTCACTATTTCACCTTCTTTAAACATAGACTTTGGTCCCTTCCCTCAGTGTGCTACCAACTAGATTCCTGAGTAAGCAAAATATTCTCTTCTCATTTTCTCCTTTGCCCAATTTCAGGAAAAATAAAGTGTAAAAGCTGGAACTCCAAGTGCAGAGCTGAAGAATCATTACCTGAAGAAAAGGAAAGATGGCAGGGGAAGCTTGGTCCAAGCCAGGCAGCGAGAAAAGAGGTAGTTCTGCCTGATTGTCCTTCACAGGAAGAAGAAAACATAGGCGGGCAACACAGATTGGACCATATTACTTGTGGAGAGACCTGAAAGGCTCCAGCCAAAGTGAAAGCCCCACACTGCTGGCAGGCTTACACCTCCCACTGATCTCAGGGAAATGCCAGCATGTCCTCTGAAAGACATACATATCTCAGGGCAGCAGATGCTTTTTGTTAGCAGTGGTGCACCACGAATTTGATACAAATCCAAATTCTACATCTGTATCTGTAAAACATATCCAGACAAAAGCACTGGTCTTGCTAACATGAACTTTGAATGAATAAAGCTGTTATAATTTGAACTACTACAACCAGTCACGCAGAGAGCACAGCAAAGCTTTCACTCTATTCTTTTAGTAGCTCTAGGACTTGTAGGGTGAACCATGAACTTTTACTGGAAGAAACTCATTTGGGTTTCATGATTTTCCTACCCTTGAAATCCAATTTCTGTGGTTTCTGACACATTAGGAATACTTGGTTCTGTCTCTGCTAATACTCTGGGCTTGATTACCCTCACAAGCCTCATTGTCTACAAGGAGGAACACATGAGATAATGTGGTTGTATGCATAAGACTCACTTAATAATTTAGTGTAATTGTTAATTGATGTTATTATTCAATTAATGCTGAAAGGCTTGTGAAATCTGGTTTAATTTCCCTGCTCTTGGGAGTTAAGTTGATGGGAATTTGTTTTATTGCCAAGAATCATCAATATTTACAGATTTGTATATTCACGAACATCTGAGAAATTTTAACCTCAGTATTTTTCTGCTCTATTGCTTGCTCTTTCATCTCCTCTTAACATGGAGAGAATGATTGATCTTTGATCTGCAGAGACCAAAATCAAAATACGTATCACATTCAAGTCTCATTCTGAAAGTTAAATATCATTTTGACTGTTGAAGTGTCGTTTGATGAAAATATAAAATTCAGTTCATGTCCTCCTGTGAAAACAAAAATCCACCACAAATAACATATTAGCTTGGTTGTTTTTCCCCTGTGTTGCAAGTTCTTTTGCAGTAAGTAGTACCTATATGCAGGCACACACACAGGCAATTTGGATAGTTTCCTTTCTCTTGTCCTTGTGGTTTGTATACAATATACATTTTAAACTTTTTTAAATGCTCAGCATTAAAACTCAATGCAGGCTTGATGAGCAGATCATAAAACATGAACAGTCAAAATATATGAAAAGTGTTGTAAGTAGGTTAATGAAGATAAATTACAGGAATTGTGTAAATTCTAGATGAAGGGGGAGTTGCAAAGGTGTAACATTTTTTTCGTATTATTATTTTTCGCTTTTACTCTTATTTCCATCCAGTCAAAGCTCCTAGAGACTGAACACTAGGAACTATTGTCTTAATAGCCATTGTCCCACATAGGAAGAATCACTCTCAGTAAGAGGGTGTGCAAACAATTACAGTTTAATTGTTCTTTTCACCTCTGAACTCAGGGAGTGACAACTGCATTTCTGGTGTACTTGAGTGAAGTTATTTTGGTGATGAGCAAGGAAGGAAATTCCCTGCAAAAGCATGAGAAAAACAGCTAGGTTTTTTTGTTTGTTTCCTTAAGATGGAAGATATAATTGCTATAGGCTTAATAAAGTGATGAGGAATAAAGAGCCTTTGTAAATACACTGGAAAGATTGGTTTCTGTTAGAATCCATTCTGTGAATATGTTGATAAATAGCAGTGAATATACATGAACAAATCCAATGCATTTATTGGAATCCAACAGAGCTTCAATCTAAGTTGTGGCAGTTAGCAAAATATGCTAAAACCTCTCTGTTTTATATATAAGTAGATGTGAGTATATGAGTTAGTTCAAAGGAACTTGCAGTTATCCCAGGTAAGAACATATTTATGGACAATTAGTATGAAGTAGCTGATGAAAACTACTGACTACCAGCCAACTCTTACCACATGGTAAATGCAAAGTAGATTGAAGAGAATCGTACCAGACAGCTGACCTTGTACACTTAACCAGTAAATAAATAAATTACTTTCTATTGCGTTCCTTTGTTTCAAACATTTGTAAGCTACTCTGTAGTAAGAGTAGGACAAGAGGACCATCTTATGATAGAGAAAAACGTGATCAAGTTTTACTGGCTTCTGCTGCTGAAAGTCCTCAGTGAGTGGCATGCAACAGAAATCAATGGAAAGAGCAGTAGTGAGTGAAAAAGGAGGGGATGGAGTTCAGACAGAGATTGCCTCAACAAAGATTGTTTGTGAGTACAGTGAGCGCTTAGGCTGTGAGTTCATTACATCTGTGTCTGTCTTGTGTGTGTGTTAAAGATCATTCACAATGAACTCTCACTTAGAGCTTCATCTGCAATGGGAGAGATCACATTTTACGCTGATGTATATTGACATATCAAAACCAGTTTGTTTATCTGTATACGTATTATTTTATGCTTATTTATGTTAAAATTAATTTCATGTTGTTTCAATTACCTTTTCACAATTTTTAGACTCGTTTCAAGTTTTTCACTGTCTTCCATTGTTTTGACTGCCACAATAAATTTAGTTAAGATTATATGTCCCCTAGTAGTATAAACCTAACTATGGCACAGCTTCATGGAAAATTTATTCTACACAGTTGAGAAGCAGAATTTGGCAGGTTTTTTTTTTTCCTCATATATAGAAAACATCTAATGATTCTACCTAGAAAGCCCACATTTAGATAGACAAATGACCATTTAATCAGTTGAGAAATGTTTCAGTGTGAGTGAGATCTTCACAATCAATTTTTTTTTAATTTTGAGAAACTGCAGGATTACCTCTTATCACTTAAAAATTTAGGTCTAACTGTTATTTTCCAGCATTATCATTTCAGTGTATCTCACCAGTAGTAACCACGTACAAACTCTTACTGCATTATATTTTAAATTATATTTATATCGAAAACTTATAGAATAAATTAAATATAATAATTATATAAACATATTTATATTCTATTTATATTGAAATTTCTCTTTTCTAGATTATTATATAATGTTACCACCCTTTTTGAATGAATGTAGTAAAGACACAGATGTCCTAGACCGAAATAGAGAGCAGCAGCTGATGACAACACAAGACTTTATGCTGGCTTGTTCAAGAACTGCTGGTGGTGCAGTTGGGGCTGGAGAGAACACAAGGCAGACTGTAGGATCTTAGACATTGTTTGCATCCTTCTGTGGCCTACACACTGCCCATGCTATGGTGCCCAAGGTAGTTTAGATTTAATGAGTGTAGTGATTCTTTTAGTGAGCGCACCCTTTGGGCAGCCAGCTTCTCTGGTTGGTTAGTAGAACACACAGAGATGACTGTACAAGTTCTTCCTCTCCCTTCCTACATGCTCACAGAGTGAGATAATAGAAAGGGTTTTAGCAGAAGTCAGGATTTAAGCACTGTAGAAGCAGGAAGGCTGCACCCCATCCCACCTGGCACTGGGTATCCTTAATACGAGGCTGAAGCTCATGAACAACCCCTGGTTGCTGCTTCATGCTGCCCTGGTCCTAGATGCTTTTCCTGTCTCCTTTTATCAGGTCACGTATTTGGAGACAATGGATTTCCTAATTAAAGCTGACAGCTAAATTTAGAATAGTTAATTAGTGGAGGCACCAGACTCATAGCCTGGGCACAGGTTCAAGGTTTGGAGGACATTGGTGTAGTTTGATTACAATGTTCCCATTAGGCAATAATGCCTGCTGCTCTGGGTAGAAATATGAGAGAGGAATTGATTGTGAGGTGGGCAGTGGATGCTGAGCTGAAAGAGAAGGTGAAAGATGCCAATAAGGACAATAATCTCCACAAAGTAACAATGAAGGAACTGATCCTCAGAGCTGATCAAAATTGCTTCAATAGACAATGGCATTTGGGATGTTAGGTGTTTCTGAAAATCAGGTAATTTCAGATTTTTTAAAAAATCTTATTTTTATTTACCTTTTCAACAGAAAAAAAATACACTCAAAGAGTTATATTATACAATTGACTATATAATTTATCTGTATTATATATACAGCAATATTTTTTCTTATTATTAACAAGCTCGATGTTAAAGAAATGAATACCCCATGGAGAATAAATTAAAACAAAAGAAGACAAAACCCATAAAAAGCAGATGGTGCCACATATAAAATGCCATCAATTTTTATGCATCTATGTAAAAAGGTAGAGATGTTCCCAGCCTTGACATAAATTCTACCCATCAACCCCATCAAAATATCACAACTGTATTAATGACTGCAGCAAATTACTTTCTGTTCATTAGTCCAAAACCACCACATTTACCTCAGCTAAGAGGCTAAGAGGAATTGTGCATACTCATATGTAACAGTAAGTCTTCAGTGGACCCTGTTTCTCTTCAAATGTAAACTTGTAAATTCATGACTTTGTTCAGGTTTTCTATCTCTGCTGCCACTAAACTTCCTTCCTAATACCTGATTGGTATTTGGGCAAAGAGAAGGAACCCCTAATGATTACCCCTGGGTTCAGTTTAACAATGGATCTTTAAGAAGATTTTGCCTTTCACCTTTCAATTCATTTTTTTCAAAAGCCATCTGTCGCAGTCTGGACCTTAATCAGTATTTACTGTTTCTCAGTTCAGTGTTTTAGTCAAAGAAAAAAAGAATTTAATTATCTTAAGTAGAAGAATGTATTGACACACTAAATATGTGGCCAAAATCAGATTCACGTACCCCCATACCAGAATTAGTATTTGAGCATGAATTCTACTGTGCCCAGAAGAATTCCAGTGCTCAAAATCACCTTCTGGTACACCAGAAGCAAGTGCTGATGCACCTTGACAATTGTCCAGCCTCAAATTAGCACTGCTGAACTGTATGATAGCACGACTTTAATAGCATTTAAAAGTGAAACCTCCTGTAAACACAACAGTGAAAATGTTCATGTGTTTAGAGTTAGCAGTTATTGACAACTTGGTCCCAGGGGTAAAGCTTGTTAAAGAAAATGGACTCCAGAATTTAAGCATAAAATTAACAGTATGGAAAATAAAATATGCATACATGTTAAGCAAAACTAGAGATTTTCTAACTGTTGCCTTAAGAGAGTGCAGAGAAAAAAAAACTCCAGGCCAGTTTAGTGTATAAGGTAAGATAAAGAGAGTAGGTCCTTTGATGAAATCTCGGGCCAGGGGAATACACATAATGTGCACATCCCAGACAGTGGTTCTATGATTTCATAATAAGGTCCATCCAATCCCAGATCTGTCCACCCCCGGTTCTGCCCCATTCTGCCCCCCCACATGCCCCTTCGGGAATGGGGCCAGGGGATGTGTGGGACCCCTTCTTCCTCATCTTCATCTTCTTTGCAGCATGTACAGTCCTTGGAGTTCCTCCAAAGTTCTGGGCTTGAAAGTCCCTGTGTCTGTGTAATATCTTCTGGTCCAGGCTTTTCTACAATCCTACCTTGAAAAGAAGACTAAACATGCTAACAGAATTTAGAGGGATTGATAAGGAATGGGATAATAGGGTTGGGTGTGTGTAAACATTATGCTACAGGGTAAGGAATATAACACAGCTACATTAAAATCTACATTTACTACACAACTACTTCTAAAATCCACAAAAGTTAAAAAATCAAAAAAGCTCTGAGACATCATAAAGATGAACTCTAAAATCTTACCAGGAAAGATAATTTTCAAGTAACTGGACACCATTAGGGTTACATCAACCTTTCTCAGTTATAATTTGAGTCAGTAATAACTTTATAACTGTTAGAATGACAATATGGCTCAGTATATGTGATGTGATTCATGAACATAGTTAGCTTCAAACCAATGAAAAGAAAGCTTTCTTCTACAGTTTCCATCTTATTAGCTGCAGCAATTTTACGGTAGCTTGCATAGAGTCAGCTTCACTTGACCCCTGTAGAAAAATATATTTCTGTTATTTCTGTCATTCAAAGTCCTGTGGTAGATCTAAAAGCCTTTTTGAGGGTATAGTCTACCACAACTAAGCTGCAGACCTATATAGTGCATATAATACTTTGTAATTAGACTTTTAAAAGACAGGGAAATACCTCATGTATCATCACCCTTTCCTTTTTTCTTTCTGTAGAGGTGATGTCATCAACTTAATCTATTTCAAACTAAGTTCTGCCACACACAGGTGTTATTCCAGATGTTTAGGGGTTTCTTTCTCTCTATAAATGGAATACAAACTTGGATGACATTAAAACTAGCAAGAGAGTAATCAGATACTCAGGTATTTTCAACAGAAGGAGGAACTGTGGAGTACCTTATCAGATACGGGAACTCCATGAAAAAATGAAAGCATTTCAAATGAGCCCAGACAGTAAGTATTTAATACCACAGCCTCTGCATGGTATTGGATCTTTCTGCAATCTAGGTAGGGTGCCAAATGCTAGGGTTTTACTCAGTTTTGCTACAAGTGAACTCGCTCTGAACTCAGATGAATAACTGGCCATTTTCCTGTGACAATTTACCTTCCATCATGTATTACATGTGCAAACAGAGCATATGCTCACATGCCTATTTGCATGTCTGATCTCTTTGAAAACTAGTCCTTAAACAAATTTCCCAAGGACACAGAATAAATCAGTAAATCGTGTAAATCATAATTTACTTCCAATTCCATTTTTGGTCACTTCAGTTTTTGTATGCAATACTATAGTCATAATACAATAACAGCAACTAAAAATTATGTTAGATTAGACTACACCTAATTTTATTTTCTGTTTTCTGTCATCTGTCTGTGAAGTTTTAATGGCTTATTCTCATCACATTTAGAACAGAAAACTTACATCTTCTTCTATAATGTAATTATAACTCTCTTATCATTCCCTCCAGTGTAATGTCACAAGGGATTCTCTTCTGCTTCATGTACAATTTAATTTCCTTTTTAATTGGCATTGTGTAGTATGGTGTTGTCAGGAATCCCCACATTTGCATTTTTATACCTGTATGTATTTTCAGAACAAGAAAAATTAAAATCAGTGGAGTGATTAATGCAAATATTATCTAACTGGGAGCTCTTTAGGTCTCAGACTCTGTCTCTCCATACATAACTTGTATTTCTTTGACCTCAAAATTCTAAAGAAAGCCATTATCCTGGCTCTTTTTTTGGCCACCACATAGTGAATTAAACTCGCCTCATTTTCTTTTCTGCACTGGCTGAGTGAACCACAACCTAGTACATATCTCAGACAGGCTTGACAAGTTGTCTTGATGTTAAGATTTTTTTCCAAGTTAATCTATAAATGGAAAGTAAAATTCAAAACATATTTAATTAAAATCTGCTAAACTCAGGTGTAGTTCAACGCAAAATTATTAATCTTCTATTATTGCAAAACTCAAACAAAACTATGATCAGTCTTGGATGTTGTGTTTCTCCCCGAAAAAAGCCATTTGATTGTCTTTGCCTGCCAGCAAAAACTTTGCAGAGCAGAAGACATTCTTCTAAAGGACATTAAAGATCCCATCTTTCCAGTGCAGTTTTCGGGTTTCACATGATTTTAGCTGCAATCATGATAGAGTAGAACTTGAAGTGAGAGATTCTCAGGGTTGGCTTTAGCCTTGTCTCTCTCAGATATTCAGTGGAGGCTTGGATCTGGCTCTGTGGGCTGAACAGGTGATGGAGGGACACTTGGTATCACGATAGAGTGTTTAAAAAACAGTTCGTGGATGACTAATTTGATACCTATTTCCTTAATTCTGCCATTTCAGCTAAAGCCGTTGTGTCCCATGACGATCATAGTTTGAGATGGTCAGCAAACTGTAGTGAAAACATAGCTAACTTCCCACAATTGCAAACAACAGGGATGTGAATCAGTATTTTAAGAATCTACTTTTTGAATAAAGGCAGTGAGAAAATTAAGTCTCTCACTGGGCCTCAGCATCCAAGGCAGAGGGCCATCTTTTTGTGTCTGGTTCTGTCTGGGAGTGAATCACAGTCACGGGGGCTTAAGAGCAGAAAAAGGCACTTTTTCTCGTGTCGTGATTGTCTCGTGATCCCATGGTTATTATTCTTATTTATGTCCTTTTTCACTAGTCTGGTTTCAGAGTTGTGATCTTTCACATTGTGTTTTCAAAATGCAAACACAGAAGAAAAGTAGTAAAATGTAAAAGACAGAAACAAACTTCTATCAACAGGTTCTCTATCTGAAGCATGACCAGTGCCCTTTGGGTTGTATTTGGGTGCTAATGTATAATGCTAGTATTCAGTGAGCAAAGAAATCTGACATCTGGTTTTAACCTTAAGAAAATGGAAAGCAAAAATGACAATGTTGTCCACAGCTCCATAAAAGCATGTGGTAATTAGGGTAAGTTCTGTTCCATTAACATCCTTACTGAGTTTTTAATTTTCCTTTGTTTGCTAGTCAGGTGAGGCACTAGATCTGAGTAGAACACCTATAGCTGGTAAGAGAGAAGAAAGCAAGAGAGCCTATTTTTACTAGCAAAATGCAAATAATTGAGCTAAATAAGTAATGCAGTGTAGTCTAATTTCTTAGTCCAAAATATCAGCTTTTATAAGTTCTCCAAAATCTGAAACCCATTCAACTCTCATTTTGGAAATGAATACATGTGTTAATTGTAGGTTGCAGATTTTATAACTGGATGAAATTCCAGCATATTCATATGAAAAAACAAAATATTGAAATTCCATAATTAAAAATGTATTTAGATTTCTAGAACCTAAAGAATTGCTTATGTACATAAATAAGGAATGGATTTAAGTTCCTGGGGTCAAATTTATAATGCAGTGGGGGTATGTATTTGCATGCAACTATAATTAAAAATCTGTCTTAATGAGGATAAGTTAGAGGATTTTGATCATTTTGAAACTAAAAAGCAATTAGTACAAGAGAAAAAACAGAAGAGACCTTATTTATTATTAAGTTTCTTCTATGGAAGACATTAATAACAAGTTATCTTTTAAAATAATGATGCTGTAAATTGTAGTTTAAGAGCGAGAAATTCATTTTTTCATGCATTAAAATAAAGAACAATTCAACAACTTCTGGTCAAACATGTTAAAGTGCGGCAGCAGGATGATCCATGTTCCAAAAGCCATGTCCATTGCCCAGAAGAGTTCACCGACTCTCAAATTTCCCCAAAGCACAGAATTTCTTGGTGACCCAGTACTGTTGCTGTGACCCTCTACCACATCTGCGCACACAGAGTTCTGCATGTGTTTCAGATAAATGAGAATGGGTTATCATATCAGCATGCATATGTCTTTTAATCACCGTGCAAAGGCTCCTAGTAATGAGGAGAAATTAGCATAAGCTTTTGGCCCTTCTTATTTGTGACTGCAAGTGCACTATGAATATTTGTCTCAACAGTGGGAGGATGCACAGGGTATATTTCAACTTATTCTTACTTTGCCTTATCTGGTCTTTAGACCAGGACCAAAGAGTAAAAATGTCACTCAAAACATGCAGTGTGATGGCCCCGCTGCAAGGGAGAAGCAGATCACAGTCTTGTACCTGAGGGCAGCTGGTGAGTAATGCTCTTCAAAGGATCACGACCAAACCCTTTGCTCAGTATATCTCTTGTAAACACTAGAAATAGATCAGTGGTAATTCTGGGGCTGGTAGAGAAGGTGACTCTGGAAAGTGACCTTTCTTTTGGCATCACTACTCCACTATATGGCGATGTGGGAGATGTGTTGGTCTAGTTTATTTAAACATCCCGTGGGAACTTCTATGTGGTAATCGGACCAATAACTAATGTTATCTCCACATAGAAGAGTTCAGTTTCAGGGATAGACAGCTTATCATTTCCTTATCATTTCTTCACATTCTCACTTAAATACTCATCAGGTTCAGCATGGAAAAAAACCAAGAAAAAAATCAAGCATAAGAGAGCAGTGGGAAGATGCCTGAAAGTACAGCCCTCATGCTGAGATCCACTGGGAATTTCTTTTCCCCTTCCTTCAACTTTTGCTATTGTTCTGTTTGTCTCAGACTTAAAAGTTTCTAATTAAATAGACACAAGTCCTTGTAGTTCTCTGTCCTTTGTTACTCTCCTCTCATGATCCAAGGCCAACTCCAGTTCAGCACAGTTGCATAACCCTGGCTTATACTCCTAAAAAGACTACTATGCTGTGAGAGAGCTGAGTGAAAGCACGTAGCCTGGAGCTACGTGAGATAAGAAAGGTAAAATTGCAGAGGTAAGATTGTTGAGATAGGCAGCAGTTCAAAGATTCAAGAGGAAAAATGTTGACATGAAAAGGTACAAAATTCCAAGAGAGAAAACAAAGAGTAGGAAGCTGACAACTCAGCAACATCAAAGGTCAGCCCACTCCAACGAGAAATTGAGACCAACCCTTCCCCATCTGACTGACAACTGTTTGTTCAACAGAGACTCACTGGATGTGGTAAACTTATTAATGTCTAATCTCGTAGTCCTCATCAGTCCTAGCTATTTCTTATATCTATTAGAAAACAAATAACTGTGAGTCTCTTTACAGGTGGCAAAAGTTGCCTGATCAAATCTGGGAGTGCAATGGGGAAGGTTTACCCCCAGCTTCATCTTTTTTTTCTTTTTCCCCCAAAGCTCTCCTGCCAGAGCTACTTACTTGTCAAAAGTCTGCCTTCCTCCTCCAAACACAGGCTGCTCATTTGGGGTTGAGCAACAGACTGACTCTTCAGTTATACTTAAGGAGATAAAAGGCTTGACTTTGCCTTCCTAACACACTGACCACACCCTTTCCTTGTTTTCATGAAGTCCAGGCATGATCATAACGTAAGCATTTCTATTTGATCTCTTAGTTCAAATGTTACTGGAAAATACTCCAGGTATAACCTGGGCAATAGTGCCAAAAGAGAAATGAAATAATATTTTCTACTTCAATATGTATCCAAAAATTTCCCACCTTCATTTTCCACCTATGTTTTTAAATGACACATTTAGAGAGAAGTTGCAAAAACAGGGTCTATTTGCTAGATTTTCACAATAGAAGAAATTTAACACATATGCACTCAACACTTTCTACTTGATTTTTTTTAGACAACAAAATATCATTTTGTTAATGTGAATTTAGCAGTGAATGTCATTCAAGCTGGCATTCCAGGGTTTGAGAATGATCACAGATGTCGGGTTGTTGATGCAGATGAACATGAATATTACATACAATTTAGGTACCTAAAGCAGTTGAACCTCATTTTCAGTTAATATACCAGTCCACTCAGTTTTTATTGGTGTAGGAAAAACATAAAGAAGGGAACATGTCTGATGTCAGTTCTCTTACTTGTCAGTGAGTAAGTACACACTTGTCATTTTACTTGCTTGGGGAAGGCATATTCCTGCTTGTTAATGGATTATTAAAGGGTGTCTTCTGCTTCACAGCCTTTACACCTCATTCATCTGTCAAAACAAGAATGCTAAGAGTAGATAGGAGCATAGCCTATGGAGTCATTTGCATCCATCTTACTCTTTAATGAATGAACAACAATATATACACACAAGATGTACACAGTATTGTATTCAAAATTCTGTATCATTTACAAATGAGCACCTGATAAGCACTTACTATTACAAGGAACATGTAATAAATGATTGCTGAAGGGATGTAAATAGATGGGCCTGCAGGGATTTGTGATAGCTTTCTTCCTCTACTTCTTTTCATGCTAAGTAGTGTATATAATCTGAATCCTTAAGAATACTTTCTTTGCAGGCCATTGCCAGCAGCCCTGAAGAACCTGTAGGTTTGAATAGTGACCTTGTAAGGTGGCTTTGGAAAACACACCATTAAAATCACACCATTCTCACTAATCAAGATAGGATTTCTTAGCCTTCATGCGAAAGTATCATCTGCTTATGTGGATATGGAATGAGGAATTTGAATGTTACTTCTACACATTCAGCTACAAAAAGGCTGCCAATAATCAACTGATGACAAATGATGTCTTTCAGGAGCTATATTGGAGAGAAAGGAGCACAAGAAGCCTCAAAACAGTTATTCTTGGGATAACATTATCTATACCAGGGCATGTGTAGATATAGACAGATAGATGCATACACGTTTGGTACTTTTAATATTGTCATGAAAGGAATTGTTAATGGCTAAATGGTTAAATATAAATGGAATTGTTAATCAAATTTATAATTCCATTATAAATGGAATGGTAGATCAAAGTGTGCTAAACACATAAAACCCCACAATTTCATATTTGGAATCAGAAGTACATATAACTTGTCTTCTGTTAACTCCAAGAATTTAATATAATATTGAAGTTTGTGATACTTTGAATATGTGATGTGTTAACGATGTAGTATGAATTTAATCAAGCAACAGTATAAAGAGGGTTGGGTAATGGCTCTCAACTCATGTAGGCTGTTACTAATATAATCTGATTCCTCTCTTTGCCAATTGCACCAACAATTTGGCATGCGTAGTAAGAAGTTATTAAGGATTCTGCAACAGCCTTCCTGTTGCACGGCACAGATAACATAAATCTTGTTAACAGTCTGACAAAATATAAATGGCTTTATAATAAACTGCCACCCTTTTAATATCGTCAACAACTTCAGAAATGTTATCTGGTAACTGCAGGGGGCTAAAGTTATGCTTTCGGAAGGCTGAGTTTTAGTACCATACTTGCACATATCATGTGCCACCCCACCCCCCAATGTTCTTCTTAGCACAAAACAATAATTAAACTTAATCTTCTGTATCAAACACAGGCATGTTCAGCCATTTAATTATAGTCATGTGGGAAATTTGGCAAAGCATAGCTTTTAAAACTGATAATACTTTTCAATTTTTAGAGGAATCAGCAAAACTCAAAGTGTTTCTAATTTTCCATACTTTTCTGACTGTGTTGAAAGTATCTCATAATCTTATGTACATCTTACCAGGGTATATCCTATTGTAACATTCCTTCATCAGATGGGCTTGGGTTCCCCCCAGGCACAGGCAGGGTATAGGAGAGCTGCAGGGTGGGGAGCACGGGCATGCTCAGCTGGGAGGAAGAACAGGGACTATCCTGTGAAGTAACTCACTCCACTGAGTATTGAAAAAAGCTCTAGAAAGGAAAGACAGGGAATCTGGATGGCAATAACAGACAGAACAGATTCTTGAACTGTAGTAAAGTGTAGATGTAGGCTCTCCATGTGTAGTCACTGTCTGCCCAGTAGACATAAGCAGGACCAGATGGAGGGGAATAGGACTGGAAAGTGAGGCTGCAGGAGGACCTGAAGGCTGTGGGACAGGAAGGCAAACACTGAGAAAAGGAGTTTATAATCTGCTTCTCCAGTTCTAGAAAAACAAGTTTGCAAATAAAATTTGATTTACCTAGCTCCAGATTATAAAATGAAAAATATTTCCAAAGTGCAAAGCTGACTTTTCATTAATACTATCTTTTTTTTTTTTTATATACAAGCAATTGGTATGTAGGAAGGAGTCTGACACCTTTGCAGTGGGGATGTTGTGTAGGAAATGAATGCTGAAGTAAGTAAGAGGTTGTAGATGCCCTACAGCATCAGACCCTGGATTTCTTTCACCATAAAATGATATTATTCAACAGGTTACATCTCAGATTCTGTCATTTATTCACTCACATCCTTTGCTTAATGTTTTTAGTTTCTTATGAACTTTAGGTATGGCAGAAGGTGACATTGGTGTTTTAAGGACTGTTGTCCCTTGGGGAAAAAAAGAAAGGATAACAGAGCTTGTGATGTTATTTATGGCAGACAAATTTTCTGTAACTGTACAACCCTTTGCTGCTGCATAGAAACTACTTGGAAAATGAGAGTGACAGTCTGGGATAAAGAAAAAAAAACAACCAAAAAACACCAAAAAAAGTCTGATCCTCCCTGTCCTTAAGTATTTACCACAGAGTTTGGGTCACTGCATGCAGTCTACAGTTATTTTCTGGTTTAGGCTAGATTCTGTGGCTTTACCTGGTGGAGTAATTCTTTATTTTAAATTGTCCCACTGAGGTCATCAGTGCTGTTCATGAGATATTACTCATCCTAAGCAGGAGTGCCAGAATCTACTGACATTTTGGTTCTGGCACATGATTGGCTATCTAATTGCCATATATTGTTTTGTAAAATGTGTGTGAGTAAAAATCAACAAATAGCAAGAGTTAGCAATTATTTTTGCTCTGAGTTAATACCCTTGTTTCCTTCTGAGTGCAGGTATTCATATGAAAAATAGCCCTTCAGCAAGCATTTGTGTGAACAAAAAGCCTGTTTGTATGAATGCTCATAAATAAAAAATCCTAAGAGTTGTAAACATCGTTGAACTGAATAGTCACTTCACATTCAAATGAGCATTAGCAAACACTGAGCAAAGACAGAACTGCTTTAAGAGTTTATGTGCTCAGGGAATTTCTCAGCAATCACAGAAGGTGTTTCAGACTAGGTTGTTAGGACAGAGCAGTCTGTCTTTGAGTAAAACACTGTAGACTTCTGACCTTGAACGATTTGGACATCCCTATTCCCTTCTTCTACCACTCACTGGTAGAAAACTCACACTCCAGTCTGAAGTCATCAGCAGTGGATAACCAGATCCAGGAACTGGACAATAGTCAAAGAGTGTTCTGAATGTGTGAAATATATGGGTTTTCTATCTAGTAGATGACTGACTTGTGTCCACTTCTGTGCACCTGCACTGTAGTTTTGGAGTTGGTGCTGAAGAAATGGAATGATAATCGTGTCCCTTTAGGAGATGACTTGATCAAAATGTGTTTCAATTTTCCTCAAAGTAAGTAAGATCTCTGCTAACTGTGTTCCCTTTAGATCAAAAGTGAGGTAGAATATCTGTTTCCAAGGAGACAAATACATGCTGGAAATAAATTATGGTTCTGACTCTTCACAAAGAACCTTAATTTACTTTGCATGTTGTGCCAGATCTGAAATCCCATTTGCTTGCTGAGTGTGAAACACAAGCTTGACAGATTTCTCAGATTTTCTTTAGTTTCAATAGACCATGGTTCTGCCTAGTTCTCCTGGGCTAAACTGGTACTGGTGAACCAGCAAGCCAAAGGACAAACCAGTGACACAATTTCCTACACAGTTAATTATTGGCAGATTCCTCACCACAGTTTTGATCGAGGCCAATCAGCAGCCATTGAACCTTGAACCTTGGTTCAAGTGCATTGGTACAGTCTGGAGATCATTTCCCATAGGAAAATGTGAATGCATTGGACTAAGAGAAGCATGTCAGCAAAGGCTATGCCATGGCACTTATTTTAAAGGCCAGAGGATGGATAGACTTCAGTGTGTCTTGCTTATTAGTATTAAAATAGTCTTTAGAAATAGCCCCTAAACATCTCTTTTACTGCTAGTTGAATTCCTAAATTACTCCTGCCAGAGAAATTGGTACCTGGCCAACAGCAATCCTAGCAAGGCAACAGGTGAATTTAAGACAAGCATGAAGCAATGGTCTCTGTTCCCAGCAATGTCTCCTGAGAGAACTTCCAACATGCAACAATTCACCTAAGCATAGCGAAGGCCATGTAGTTCTGTGCTTTTGCTGTGCAATTCCGCTAAACATCATTTCTGTATAGACACAGAATCAGTTTAGAATGGAAATAAACTTGCAATTTTTAAGGATTCGGATGGGGTTTATTCATCTTTAGGTTAACTGCTGCATGAACAGAAGCACCCTAAGCAGAAGGAGTAAATATCTGTAGAGGTTTTTGTACTACAGTTTATACTAGAAGAAGCTGGAAAAGTTTTATTTGCTGGAAAAAAATTGATTTAAAATACTTGTCAATGTTATGCAAAAGGAAATGGCCCTCTGATATTTTTCTTTATCCCTTAGCAGGTGAACAAACAGTTTCCATTTCCAGAAGAAAACTCCCTGTGTATATGCAAAATAGCTATCTAGGGGTGGGTTTGAAGAGACTCATAGACTAAGTGCATCCTGCAAGTATTGCAGAACACTAGATTATAATGTCTGTTGTGATTTTAGTAAGCAAGTAATGATGTTACTTTTCCTTACCAATAAATTCAGACAGTCTGACTTGTTTATACAAGGTGTTGAGACAAAATATCGCCCAGGTTTTTTCTATCTCTTCCAGCAACGGTTACATATTAACTCCTCCTCAGTCAGTGATGAGAAATGAAAGAACGCTGCCTGTAACTTAACCTCTTCGTGTGCGTTTTTACTCTCCTGGCTGATCCTGGGAGCAGTTTGAGAAGTCTCAGGAACTGCCTGTAAATGCATCAGCCTTGGAAATGCCAGCACGTTTACAGGCATTGGAAGGGTTTTCCATGGAAAGGTACCGGGATGATCTTCGTCTGCAGAGGTTGTCCACACCAGCAGATGAAGCATGTGAAGGTGCGCTGGCAGGAGTAGCTTGGGCAATGGGAGAGCAAGTCTTTTGGCACATTTTGGTGAGCGTGTTGCATTTGGTGTCTCTAGAAAAACCTGTCTCAAAGCTTCCACTGTCTCCTTCTGGCTGAATAATGGGCAGTCAGGAAATTTGTTCTCCTGGCCATGTCTTCATCTCTGGGTGAGTGTAGCAAATGTTTCATCTTGTGTTCAGCTCCACACCTCCCTACCCCTGTCCCAACACCCAGGTTTTGCCTATATTTTTGAAAAAGGCCTCTGTGCAACAGCAAAAGTTACTTGAGGCAGAAATAGTTCTTTGCGTTTCACATGCTTCAGAATACAAATCTGTCTGCAGGTAATAAAATGTTGTAGACTTACTTGTCCTGTTTAGGGAAGAAAAGGAGTTTCTGTAACAGTCTAGATACTAATAAGAAAAGAATAAAAGCAATTTTCCATGGATATCTCATTACAAAATTTCCAATTATGTAAACAGGTATTAGCTCAGTTGGTTAAAACTTGGTGGTAATAATGCCAAGGTCATGGATTCAATCCCCTGTATGGGTCATTCACTTAAGAATTGGCCTTGATGATCCTCATGGGTCCCTTTCAACTCAGAATATTCTGTGATTCTGTATTTTTGTAGATAGAGAGAGAGTAAATTTTTAGAATGGAAGTTGTGACTACATAATTCCAGTCCTGTCATCTACTTGTTAATGAGATGACTCTGATCCAGTTTTATCTCCCTAAAGTCTGGATTTCTGCTAAAAATAGAAATAGAAGAAATCACCTTCTAAGTGTACTTATCCTTTTCCATTTTAAGAAACCTATGTGGCTTTGTTCAGACAGCTAATGTACACATGGCAAATTTCACTCTGCCATATCTAACCTCCTGCATTGGAAAGATTGGCAAGCTTAGGTGTTTTTTTCCAACTACTGAGTAGCATTTTACTCTAACATTTTTACAAATTACTGTTTTGCATAACTAACCTCTTGACCTAGAGGTTATCAAAAAAGGTATTTGTGCACACACGGCAAGATGAAGTCCTTGAAATTATGAAAGTCAGACTAAAACTACTTGATACAATTTATCCTGAGAATATGAATGCTAAACTGTAAAGATGCCTGTAGAGCTAAGTCGCTTTTGCTGTATAAGTAACTACTACAATTAAATATGAAAATAGGCCTATGAAAAACATTTTATTCCAAACCAGTATCTAGAATGTGATTGACACCACTGTAAAGCCCAGGATCTAGGATATGACAGCTATCAAATGAGAAAACATCCTTTTTTTTGTATAAAGATGGTCCTTGCTCTCCATTATTAGACTCTGTGCAAAACTGTGAAATCAGGGATAACATACAGATTTATTTTTTTTAATATGTAAAAATACAGAAAACAGTCTGTTTTCTGATCCAGCTTGCAAAGACATCTTCAAATATCCATAATCTCAAAGAAAGAAAACACTGCATGAACACCCTGTAATGCACAAAGATAATTAGTTTAAAAATGATGCATTAATTCTCAGTATTTAAAATTAAATATTTCCTAGATTCAAATTATTCAATCTGATATCAGATTTTCATCTAGGACACTAGGGAAAAACGCTAAAACAACAAACAACAAACCCACTCAAATTATTCTTTGGCTAAATTATCTAGTCATAGTAATAAAAAAGGGTCCTGCTTTCCTGACATGAAATTATACTGTATCATGAATCATTCAGCATTAAAACAAATCAGGCATTGGATAAAAGTTAAACTTCATGCTGGGCTCTAATGGAGGAGGAGTACTCAAAACCAATTCCCCTTAAATTGCCCTTCTGTTAGACACATTAAAGTAATTCCTGCACTTGTGCAGACATGATAGATCATGTTGTCTGCAAATATTTGGAGGTTTTTTAGTCAAAAGCCTGAGGTTTAAAGCTTTTCATCCTTATGTCTCTACATGATACAACTTTGTTTTACAATTTTCTTTTAATTGAATCAGATGCATAACTCTACAGAAAGTTGTCAATATTATTTCAATATTTTTATGGTTTTTAGCCACCAAGCTAAAGTGTATCTTAAGCAAATATCTTATTAGTAGTGATTTGTTTTCGTTGTGATAACACAGTTTGGAGATTTTGTCTGAAAGCACTTCGTAAAGTCTCTGCCCCAGTGAGATCACAACCTCTAAATGATATAGTGCTGGGGAAAGGTTAGAGCACATTAAATGTACTATGGTAGGTAAACCCACCAAACTACTGTTCTCAATGTTCACAATCTTATTCTTGTCATGGAAACCAAATAGCATTATGTCAGGAAAAATATAGTACTAGTGCCTATACTACATTATTGAGAAATTACACAGGAAAAATAAAATCCAAGGATAATATATTTTAAGCTACTTTTGATTGCAGAGAAACAAAAGGCAAATATCCTAACCGTGACACCTGGCAAATTTCTTCCTACTTCCACTGAATTTGGTAGCAAGCTCCATTAGTGCAGTATGAATACGATCAAATCCTTTTATATTGGATATTTGTGCCTGAATTTGGTTTGCTTCACTAAACATTGCTGGTGATCAGATAAGTACCGAGGTTGTCTATTGATCTGAAGACAAGGTAATTGCTGGTGGTCATACTGACAACTCGATTTTCTTCAGCAGTTTGACGACTAAGCCTTCTGATCGCATACTTTCCTTTTTATGATGATTAAGTATAATTGTAGCCAAGTGAGCTCTTTGTATACAGTGATTTTCTGTGTGCAGCACTTCTAGGGAATCAACAGTATCTTTTATTCCTTCTTCATGAGCTATATCATTGGCACATCCCCCTGTGTAATAGTTGAAAAAGAATGAACAAAGAATGAACAAAGCTTTATTAGCTAAACATAACCACAATTTATTGTATCTTAAACTCTGGCTCAAGTTCTTGGCTGTGTGCTGTCCCAGAACTATCGAAGAAACCCAAGAAGAGGGTCTAGGTCACTTTTATTTGTTACTATGCAGGCAAAAATTGGTCTTGCCCATTTAATCTGGCCATGACAGTGTTTTTCTTCCCATATGCAGCTTCCTGATTATGTTCTACTCTTGGCTAAAAGTGTACAAAAGAGTAAATTTGAATCCAGGCTTCCAAGTCATATTTGTTTGCGGAAAAATGTAACAGAAGGGACAATATTCACCAGTATGTGCACATGCAGGGCCAGGGTAAAGAAGGAATGTTCTAGCCAGGCCTCAGCAAGCCAGAGGAATGTGAACAGTAGTAGAGAGAGTGCTTGTCAGCTGCCTGGGGCAATTAAGGTTTATAACCACTAATCTGGGCTGCAGTCTCCTGAAGAGCCAAGGCGGAGATAAACCTGACTGCTGGCCTGGCTGCCAACTGTGTGTTTACCTGTAGTGCTCTGAGTCTTGCTGCTACCTTGCCCTGTCCCAGACCTGACTTCTTCCTTCTGGTTATTCTGCTGGGCATCATTCCCAATGCCTTGATACAATCTGGGGTGAGCATTAGGCACCAGAAAGGATCAGGCATTTATTGCTGGACTTATCTGCAACATATGAGCATTGAAATAGTATTAGTGAATTGATAACTGAAAGGAATGCAGAAAAGTAGCTTTTACAGAAACTCAAGAAGATTACCCTATTAGAAAGAAATACTCTTTTCATGAACGCACCAGAGGGAAATTTTAGCTTTTCACAAGCCAGATAAATTCCCAAATCTCCAAGTGGTTTTGTCAATGGTATTGAGGGTAAAAGAGAAAAAAAATGTACTTTTATTTATGATGTCTCTTATGTATGTGCATTACTGCACTGAAATATTTTATCTTTGCAGTTAAAATGTATCAGTAATTTTCTTCTGTTGTGATAAACATTAACATTCACTCAAAGGAGAATTAGAAACTCTAAAAGGAGTGTTTGCAATAGATTTTCAATCTGCAGACCTGACTCTACTACAGACGGAAAGTCTTCTTAGAATGGGAAAGTGACTGCTTATAGAGAAGTGCAATTTTTCTGCACTTGTCTGTTTGATTACCATGGTCTACATCATTACAATTCTCAGAGTCCCATACCAAAGGAACTGAATAAATGCAGAAATATACAATGGTTACATTAAATAGCAGATATTTTCCATTTTGATTTTATTGAATGTTTTATTAATTACAATGTTATCATTAATTTTTTGTGTTGAGGTCAGTCTGTACACCATGCTTTTCTCCATCAAGTGGAACTTGGGAAAGCTGTTCTGTGTTGTTTGACATGAGTAAAGCTGTAAAAGCATAAATGTTTGATACAGCTCTGCTGGGAAATATATTTCTACATTGCTGTTTTTTCAAAGTTATAATGGAAGAGCAATTCCCTGTTAAGTTATTCTTTTTTCTCACGAACAGCAAACATTAGACTGCATTGCCATTCCATTAACAGCATGGTTAAAATGACTAGCTAGGTTGTTCTGTTTTTTTCCTATTCTAACCTAGATTTTCCCTTCTTAGACAATGTTTTGCAAATAGAACATTTCTTTGCCTACCTGCAATCCTTAGTTAGAAGTGATGGAGGTGCTATTTTGCAAGTGGCTTGAAATGGAGGATTTAGCTGAATTCAGAGGACTCAAGAAATGCAGAAGCAATTCATCTGGAGTTTCCAGAGCAAACATTGCTTTTCTGCACAGAATTGCCCCAAATCCAGGCCCTCAGCCCAACTTGGAGTGACAGCACAATGGACCTGATGTGCTGTGAGGAGGATAAGTGTTGAAGAACTGGAGCAGGTGGTAGCACAGGCTGAAGATTCATCATGGCAGGGAAGAAAACTAATTGATCACATTGCCCTGTTGAGAAGAGCGGTGAAGGAAAACAAAGCACTCCTTCTGCACGAGCAATCAGAGGGCCAAGAGCCAGCAGCTTGTGTGACAGCTGGTGCTACTAGTTGTCCTGGCGGGCAGTGCTGGTCTCCTCCTCTCCTTCCCCATGCTCTGGCCTAAGCTCTAATTAACCAGGCAAAAAAGAGCTTTGAGCCACAGCCTGGAAAACATCCCAAGACCCAAATGCTGAGATAATTTTATTATAAGTGGCTAAATTAAAACTAAAGCAGAGGGACAATATTCTTACAGTTGAGGATCTCTGATACCATGTGATCTTTGCTGAAAGCAGTGCTGATGAGTTTTCTGTGAACAGTTAAAATAAAGCACCAAAATGTCGATCTCCTAGTCAGTGTCCATGATTGAATTACTTCTTTGCTTTCACTTTTTTCAATTGTGTATCAGTTGGTCTTGGCATAAGTTGCCCATATTAAAATTACAACCACAAGTGAAAATAAGAAAATTTATATGTGCTGCAAGAAAGAAACAGAAAAAAAACTCAAATACTGTTTAGTACTTTCATTTGAAACTGCATATACTATTTTCTCAAAAAATAAATATTTGAGCAAAGTGAGAAGAAGAATTTTCTAGTAATAACCTTCACTCCTGCTTTCTAAGAGGTTTAGGATATTCCTGAAAGTAATCCTTTCAAAATTTAAAATGTCTGGTTTGAGGCATCTGCTCCATATGATTGGATATATGTTCATGGTACAAATATGGCACAAATGGAGGGGCAAAAAAGAAATAGAGGGAATGCATCTTCCTACATAATTAAGAAATAAAACATTATTCATATTGTCAAAAAAGTAAAAACAAAACTCTCTTGTACTGAGGCATAAGTTTGAAATTGATTTGCTGTAGAATGACTAAATATTCACAATGTTGTATTGATGTATGAAACATAGTATTGATGATGTTAAAGCTCAAATAAACAGAAGACCCTTGACTTTATTAAACTCATGTCAGTTGGATTTTATGATTAAGTCTTCTCACATACACAAAGCATCATGCCTGCTGCTAAAACTGTTTACTGGGGCCTAAAGCAATAATTATTTTTGTGATGGCTTTTAAAGTTAGGATTGGTGTTTTACTCTAAAAACCAATCCACCTCCCCACCAAAAAAGAAGCTTAATTTGTTATACAAGTCTTTATATGGACCCAGACCTTTTACTTTCATAAAATCTTCAAGATGACATTGCATAACTTCCATGAACAATAACAAAGCAAATTGCAAACTATGTTCTTCCTTGTTTGGTGACCATAGTTAGCTGTGCTTAGAGTTTCATAGTCTTTTCCTGTATGACTGCTGATACAATTAACATTTCACCTGAGAGAAAAATGTCTGCAGATTACTCATGGTTTTGAGAAGGCTTTCTCCATAGCTAAAATAATCTTCATGCTATGACAGAAGAGCATACCTTAGGGACTTAGTGACTAGCTTGGGAGGGGTATCGAAGAAATCCTACTGGTAGATATGTAATCCTCCCTGGAAGAACAGACCTTGCCAGAAATCTGTGGCAGAGGATTTTTACTATGTCAGCCTTTTCTGTCTCTTTCATTACTGTTAATTCCATTTCCTCTTTTTCAGTTTGAACTCAGACATGAGTTTCCAGCTGAGGTAACCTCATCTCCTGCCTCATCTACTTGACTTCCTGCATATGATTTAAGGAAATTGATTGTCCTTGAGCATCAACCAGCTCTCCTGGGACTTTTTCCAGTTTGGTACTGACAGGATCCTGCCTATGTGTCCCCTGAACAAGTAAAAGTCTGCTTCTCCGAACCCCAGGATGTTTATTCTAATACTTGTCTTCTTGGCTACCCTCCGGGTCTTCCAGCCAGGACTATTACACCATTTTATGGATAGTCATTGTGGCCAAAATTGCCACTGATTGTTACATCCTTGACTGCTCACTTGTTTGTAAATGTCGTGCTTTTTTTAGCCTCATCTGCACCTATGAAAAACTGTTGCCAGCACAGACCAGAAATGTTCAATATTTCTTGCACCCAGTGAAATATCCATGTGGTTAGAAGCTCCCACGAGCACTAAAGCACTAAAAAAAGAAACAATGGCCCATCATGGTTCCTGATTTGGTGATCTGTAGCAGATGCCCACGAGGATGTTCTATTTGTTGATCTCCTGGATCAAACAACTTTTACTCATTGCCTATGAACAGTCATGTCACTCATGGCATAGAATTCAGCATTTGAGCCACTCTTTTGCACAGAGTATATTTACCCAACTTGTCTACCCTGACTGATCTTCCTAAAGAGTTTCTATCCATCCAGCACTCCAATTGTGTGCTGACTCACACTGTATCTCTGAGTTTCCACGTGTCATCGTTCTACATCTGCAGTCATATTTTTTTTTTCCTGTGCTGTGTGTGTATCAGGCATATGAGACGGGCTCCTGCTCATTCTGCTTTCTCCTTGTGATTGTAGCCCTCACTATGTCACCTCATGAGTTCTTCCACTCATCACTTCCTGCTCTGTTGTCTGTAGCCTTTAACCTCCATCACCCAATGAAGGCAGAAGCAGCTGTAGATTAGGGCAGAATTGGTCCAATTGATTTCTTGTTGGTCATGTTTGAACTGTCAGTAATTTTACATGGGAACAAGGACATTATTTTGAAGTATCAAACTGAAACCTGAGGGGGGAAAAAAAAAGCTATACTATAATCTGAAGAAGGTCAAGAAATGGGGAAGACCTGATCTAAAGATGGCAAAATAATTGTATCACACCACAATTTTTTTTTCTGCAGAGACCATAACGGAAGCAGAAACTTATCTTCAGCAAAAAAATGTTGATATATTCGCTATTAATGTAATATTTGTCATCCTCTGTAGGTATTGTTCACATATGAACTGTGATACAGTATTTCAGTCAATTGCTATATTTCCCTTGGCTTAAATGAGGGAAGTTAGTGCAGCGGTTCTCAGAGTTTATTCTGCTGACAATCTGCATATGTCGATGTGAGGCCACATGGTGGAGTCAAAGCCATGTTCTGTCTGCAGGCTGGTCCCTGCAACAGCCACGAGCAACAGTCAGGAGAAGCTGCATCTGTCTGTGCAGAGCTGTCCTTGCAGCCTGGTAACTTTTTGCTATAGATGGTCGCTACGGAGACATTATGTGTTGTTGATGATGATTTATTTAAAGAAAAACTCACAAACACTGCCCTCCCACTGTTGGCAGGCCTGGATGGATCTGTATTAAAAGTGAAAAGATCCTGTGCAAAGATTAGTGAAAAGATCAAATTTAACCCTCCCTTGTCCCAGACAAAAGTAAAATAAGAAATGTTTTGGATTGAATCAAATTACAAATTAACTTTAGAAATAATTTTTCTTTAAGAAGCCAAAGCTATGGAAGTAAAGAACTAGTCTGCAAAAGGTTGTGACTCAAGTCTCTGGTATGGTTGATGGTTCCCCCTGCGGGAGAGCCCTGAGCACTTCTGGTGATGAGAGAGCCCCAAATAGTTCTGTTGTCCCTGCCTGAGTGGATCTAAACTATTCCCTTCTATAATGCAGTTAAGTGCTTTAAGCACTAGCCTGTATTCTCAGGATGAATGAATGGTTAAATGTTTCTTAAGTGGAATATAAATAATTGATTCTTGCTGCCACACATCTATATTTCCAACTTTGTGATTTAAGCCTTTTCTGTAGTTCATTTTCAATCGCCTTCGTTTCAGGAATACTAGAATGAAAGAAAGATATCTGCTCATGTTCATTGCGTATTATCATGAATAATTAATTGTAAATAAAACCAGTGAGGCTAAATTTTGCATTCAAATATTAATTTAACTCATCAAGACTCCCAGTGGGCCTTAAAGAGAAACATCATGAAAAGTTACAGCTTTGATCTGAGGGGAAAAAAGATCATAATTTCTTAAAAGTGCTGGAAGAGAATAGATAGACATTTGAAAAAGTATGGGGGGAAAAAGGTATGAAGAAGATTAAAAAGGAGCTCTGAACGCATGTACATACAAGACATTTCTTTCATGTAGTTATGTGAAATTCAGGTTTAAATCTTTGCTCCATGAGCTTTCACAACTGCTTACTCTTGTTTAAAGTATGTTTATAGAAGCGATGCTTTATTCATCATCAGAAAATCTCAATAAATTTTTATAAAATAATGGAAAGCAACAAAATCTCAATAAATCTGTAGTGCCAGATAACCATCCCTATTGTTAATTCCAAGTTGATGGATGATTTTGATTGTACTCTTAGAAGTCTTATTCTAACATTGAACACTCCTCTATGAGATTGTAAGAAGATTGAGTGTGCCCTAGAAAGATATTTTTTCCCAATCTTTTCTGTCTTAGATAAAAATATCAGTAATATACATTCCATAATCCTATTATTTTTCAAAAAAAAAAAAGAGTCCCATCTCTTTGAAAGATATTTTGAAAGAAACTTTCACGTAAAAAAATTATATTTCTTTTCTATCTATTGTCATTTATAATAAAGATTACTGCAGTTCCTGATGGATTTTTCCATCTTTAATACAATACTAGGGCTTTGACAAAGAGGTAAGGACTTGTTTCACAATGGCTCAGTGTAAAAATAATTTTTTATTTTACTATTGTGAATTATTTCATTCTGGGCCAAACTACCTACCAGTATCGTCTCCTGGTCTCTGGACCGCAGTCTGGAACTGAAGTGCCTGGTGAGTGTCTCGCTTCTTTGTGAAACTACAAATACACCAAACTTCTGGAAGTTGTATTTGACTCTGGATCCAGATTTCAACATTAGCATCTGAGGTATTGCTAATAGTGAAAGGTTCCAACTCAGAACACTTCCGGGTGTCTCTCAAAGGTCACCTTTATCGAATGTTTTCAGAATACCTCCCTCCCTTCTGCAGTATCCTGAAAGATACCAATAAGGCTATTAGAGCAGAAGTTGTTAGGTTCTCAGAACTATTTCGATCTTCTCCCCAATATTTTTTTCTTTTTTCTTTTTATGACCCCCCAGAGACCTTCTAAGTAATCTGAAAGAGATTCCATGGTGTAGTTATTTTTTGGAAGTTCTGAACGAAGCAAGTAAACAAGTCTCTTCCATTTCAAACTCTGCAGTTTTATCCATATATTTACATATATGTATGTTTATATTTAACTATATGTATAAAATATATACAATCACATATAGTCAAACCTTCTCACACTTAGGATAGTCAGAATAAATTTTATCCTATTTTTTCTTTTTAATAAAATATAAACTATTTGTATTTATGTTATTAGAAACAGTTATTCCTGTCTATTAATGTCAAATAAATATTTGTCTTTGCAAAAATCTTATTGGGAAAGTAACAGTTTGTAACTTGTTATAGGTAATAAGCAGTAAACAGTGGTTGTGTCCCTAATTTTTTCCTCTTTGATCCCTATCAAAAATTAAATGTCATTTCATGCTTCAACTGACTTCCCTCAAAGAACTGAAAGTCTGATTAAAGCAAACATGCTTAGTACAAAGTTTTTTTCAAATTAAACTGACAAAGTTATTACCAGAACTTGAAGAAATTACTATTGCTATATGCAAAACACATGAAAGATTAAATATTTAAGCAGTCTACTTTCTTAAAGGTTTTAGCTGTAATATCTGCTTTCAGAAGGAAGAGTATTAAGTAGGCTTAATCTCAGACGTGACAAAGTATAATCCTGCTCGTTGCTTATATCTGATGGTGTATTCAGTTGGCTGAGAGATGGTCCACCAAAAACTATTGCCTTTCACAGTGTTACTCTTTGACTTTGGTCAGTCACATATTCCTCAGGTCAGCAAAACACCCTCACCAGACTTCCAATTTGTAAATTTATATTTCTTATGTTTGTAAAAGGAAAAAAATACCCATCTTATAACTGCACTGTTAGTGTAATGATTTTCCAACTGGAGTGTGGTAGGATGTTGATGTCAAACATTTCAATTGTTAATTGAAGTGTAGGTACAACAAAGACAGCACTTTAACACCATTTTTTTTCAATCCTATTTTAATCTCTCACTGCTGCTGGACTCAAACCCAGAATATTACTGCAAAGAGCTCAGTCTTTAAAAATAAACTGTGAATTAAAAGGGAAAATGAGACAACTCCGTGTGATTATTTACATATATGTGTTTGTGTTCAGACATATGCGTGTATACATGCAAATAATATATCACATTTCTGCATGTGCACTGTGCAAAAAATAGTCTTTTCCTGCTTCAACACCTTTGACAAAATAATATTATGTTGTTAATGTTATATTTTGAGGGACTGCTTTTGGGGAAAGAGTAGGAGTATGTGATATTTTTCAAGACATTGTACTTGCAGTTGGCCTTGCATTTTGTGGACTGTATTCTGTTAAACAACAAATCCAATGCAGGAAAGCAGTTTACAGGGCATGCAGATTTTTGTCATAACAGATGAGAGATGTTAATCATATGCCTGCTGATGCTTCATCATGACAAAGATTTCCAGAAGGATAGCAAATAATTTTGTATCAAGAACAAACTTGATCAGAGAATGTTCTTTTGGGTAGATATATCCTTGCCATTTAATATCTTCACTTATGTAACATGATGATCATATTAGTCAAGAGATTTATCTACCATGGAAACATAAAAGCCACCTGGGAAACATAAGAGTATGAGCTTGATAACCATCTCTACAGATGATGTTGGATTGCAGCTAGGGTCTTAGCTACCCAGGATGTCCAAATATTTCCCTACATCTTTGTCAGATGTAGTGGATGTATCTGAACTCTTTTGTATGGCAAATAGAGACACATTTCCAAGCATTCCCAATGGGACAGAATTTTAAAACTGAATTGGAAGTCCCTCTTGCAGATTCCAAATATAATTATGCCAAAAGCTAGAAAAAGGGAACATCAAGCTCCACAAGGAAGAGAAAACCCTCCAGCATAGAAATTAGTCCCTGCTCAGAATGACGATAGGAAAAGACAAATTATAGCTTGACAGGAAATGGCACAAATGAGATCAGGGTATGCTGATGTCTTGTTTTTTGCTTGAATAATGAGTTTCCTTCCCAGCTGACTTTCTCTCCAACAGTTTGAGAAAGGAAAGAAAGGTTTTGATGTATGATCTGTTTTTTCCACAGTCTTAAGGGCTATGGAAAACTAAAAAGCAAACCAGCAAAACAGAAAGGAACTGGAAACAATTAATGATACTACAAATGTTTTTAAATTAAGAATATGTTTTGGGGTTTCTGCATTTTGGGTATCTTCTTTCTGAAGCACGTAGTTGACCAGCATTTTCCTAGCACAGAACATGTTCCTTAAGCTTAATAATTCATTCTACTGTGTATGACAAATGGCTCATCTGATCACTCATGTTGTTTCTTACTGAAGTACAGAAGTAGGAGGCTGCCCTAGGTTAATAGACAACAACCAGTCCCATTGATTTAGTCCATGAGTGCTGCTTAACAAATGCTTTAAGTTGATGGTGTTGGCATGTGGTCTGTGTTTCTCTGAATGTTGAGATACATAATTAAAATTCATAATAATAATTATATTTCACTTGTTTTCATAATGGTTGTGGTGGGTTGACCTTGGCTGGCTGCCAGTTGCCCACCAAATCACTCTCTCACTCCTCCTCCATCAACAGAATGGGGGAGAGAATACAAAAAAAGCTCAAGATACAAAAACTGTGTGACCACTCAGGAAGTACCATCATGGGGAAAACTGTCTCAACTTGAGGAAGATTAATTTAATTTATTGCCATTTAAATAGAGTAGGCTAATGAGAAATAAGGAAAAAATCTAAACCCACCTTTCTTTCCAGGCTCAATTTCACTCCCAACTCTTTTATGTCCTCCCTCCAAGCAACGCAGGGGAATGGGAAAAGGAAGCTGCAGTCTCTGCCATTCCTTCCTTTTCATACTCTTTCCCTGTTCCAGTTTTGGGGTCCCTTCCATGGGATATACAAACTTCTTCAAAGTGGGTCCTTTCCATGGGCTGCAGTTCTTCATGAACTGCTCCAGCACAGGTCTTTTCCATGCGGTGCAGTCCTTCAGGAAGAGGCTGTTGCAGCGTGAGTTCCTCACTGGGACACAGATCCTGTGAGCAAACCTGCTCCAGCGCAGTCTCTTCACAGGGTCACATCTCCTTTGGAGCATGTCCACCTGCTCCACTGCAGGGTCCTTCATGGGATGCAGGTGGGTCTCTCTTCCACTGTGGGCCTCCATAGGCTGCAGGGGATCATCCTGCCTCACCATGGTCTGCACCACAGGCTACAGGGGAATCTCTGCTCCGACACCTGAAGCACGTCATCGCCTCCTTCACTGACCTTGGTGTCTGCAGTTTTTCTCTCCCATTTTCTCACTTGTCTCTCCCAGTTGCTGTTGTGCAGCAATTTTTACCCTTTCCTAAGTATGTAATCATAGAGACACTACCAGCATTGCTGATGGGCTTAGCTTTGGTCAGCAGTGGGTCCAGCTTAGAGGTAGCTGGAACAATCTCTGTTTGGCATAGGGGCAGTTCCTGGTGTTTTCTCACAGAGGCCACTTCTGCAGGCCCCTGCTACCAAAACCTTATCAGGTAGACACAAGGCAGTGGTACATATAATATGTTAGACAAAAAACCCGAAAATTCAGCCCTGCAAAAAAAACCCAAAAACCCAAACCCAAAAAACCTCTACAACCAAAAAAAAAAAACCCACAAAAAATCCAAACAAAAAACCCACCAAAACCACCAAACCCAACCAACCAAACCAAACCCCAAACCAAATAAATGAACACCACACCAACAAAAACAAAAACAAAAACAAAAAAACCCCCACACCCCCCCAAACCTGAGAGGATGTAGACATAATAACTGATTAAAAGGTCTCACTTTCCCAAAAATAACCAGCTTTTTTGTCTCCCTAACTCCTGCAGTTGTAGACATATATTTTTTGATAGCTGAGATAATATTTTGTTTGACGTTTGGCTAGCACACTTTGCACCAGGAAACTGCAGCAGTCCTCTGTAAATTCTTCACATGGGTCACAGGCACCACAGGTACACAAGTTTTGTAATTAGTAGTGATGGAAATATCTACAACTATCTCCTTTCACTCCTCTTTTTCCTCCAGAAAACTATTAACTTTGGCTAAGATTGTATGAAAATGTAGCAAGGTGTTACCGATTATATTGGTTGTTTCTGAACTCCTATTGGAAAGGCTTCTACCAATCCTTCATTCTAATGCTGCCTTTGTAAAATGAATGTTTTTATTGTTCACCAAGAGGAATGTTATATTTAAAAGTGTAAGTGCTGTACTTCAGCCTTTACTTTCCACTGGCAAGAAGAAATAAGGCTGAACAATGAAGAATGTTAACATGGTTCATCCTATCTTCAGTTTGGGCAATGTGGTAATTTATGATGTAGTGGGTAACAACCGGTCTTGCTTCCTCCACTTACACAGACTATTTAGTAGCAAGCTGCTGGATGGTGCCTAGATGTTGGCCAACAACAACGCCCCCATCATTCTCCCTTCAATCCTCCACAGCTCTCCAGACTTCTCTTTCTGCATATCAGTCTCCTTGCTACCATAAAAACTATAGTTCTCCTTTTCCATCACCACGTGCATAGGATAAAGCTTAAAACAAGCAGTAAAGGACTGCTCAAGCTGTGTGAAAGCTGCTTCTAGACACTAAAAGGTGAAAGTTTGCTCTTCTATAATATATTGTTTCTCTCAGTGTCAGTGGGTTTTCGGCAAGTGCTCAAGTGTTTTTCTGAGCCAAGGCTTGCATTCATAATTAATTTTGAAGACATTTGTAGTTGCATATTGTTATTTAACTTGGAGAACTTCTTGATACTTAAACACAAACTTTTGGAAAAAACATATCAAAACATTAATTTATTGTAATTAATCTAATAAAGCCTTTATTTTTATAAATAGACAAAAGACATTGTAGGTTGCCTAATAACCCTTATGCATGAGCAGAATGAATTTGCCTGCTGTAATGAATGCAGGTAGATTGAATGATGTTAATGAAAACAGTCATCAAAAAGGAGGTCTCTTTTAAACTATTAATATAGTTTTACTGACTGTCTATAGCAGTTCAATTAATGTTTGTCAGCACTTTTAATTTATATTTAGAAATATGAGTTTCACTGAATAGAACTGTGTGACCCTGTGGTTTTCAGAAGTCAGTGGGAATGAATGAGGAATCACCTCTTTCTCCAGGCCAGACAGCAGCAGCTGCAGTCAGCAGGGGCACTATAGCTGGATCCCTCTAGTTATTTTTTTAAAGGTGACTGGCGGGCACCATCTGAGATTACTTCAGACTCTGGAACAAACTCTTCCGCAGCTTGTGCCAAAACACGTTGAATTCGGTGACCTTCTGGTCATACTGCAAAGGACATCTGTTTGACAGGGCTTTCGTGGGATGTTAAGGATGATGGCATTGTACAGATCTTTATGGATGTGGCTGGTTAGACTCCTGGTGAATTGGTCACTTAATTCTGCTGAGATTCTATTTAATTCTTAATTGTATTAGAGTACTTCAGATCTGAGATACCCATCTCTTTTTTTTTTTTATATTTGTTTGTTTTTTTGTGCGTTTTGCTTTTTGTTTTGGTTTGTTTTGTTCAGGTTTGTTTCATTATTTTAAAGTCAATGGGATTAGCTTGAGTGTTTTGCTGAATCTCAGTGAAGATAAATGCTGTATCCTCTATTACTTTAACGTTATTTTGGTACTAAATAGAAGAAATTACAGGATTAATTCAGTTTCCTTTTTGACATGTCCCAGAAAAACTGGTTGTTTTGCAAACCTCGAACTTTGAACAAAAGATCACAAAGAACTTTGTTGTTTATGAAACTGTTGAGGAAGTAGGAGAACTTAAAATGTGAAGCTAAGACATTCAAGATATTATATTTGCAATTCATATGAATAAAAACTCAGTACAACATTAAAATGAGAAAAATTAAAAATGAGAAATCAATACTTTAGGCTAATTAAAAAAGTAGACAACTTGCTTCTCACATGTACAGCTAATACCTATTAGTATAAAAACACTTGGTAATAATTTTTCTGTCTTTAATTAATGTCTTACAGTTTTCCCCTGTATTGTTTTATCTATTCTCATAGGTCATCCTTGGCCCAGATCTCACACTATTGAATTTAAATAGAACACAGCATGTTCTTGGTCTAGCTATGATTTTTTTTTTTTTTAATTTTTTTAAGATCATTACATGCATTTACAAGAGTAAACCTGAAACTCCACAAATTCTCTGAGATGCTGGTTCCCCTCCAGCATGAGTGGTGATGTCCTGAGCAACATTTAGAGCAGCAGAGATCAGAGGTCTGCAGATGTGAGCACCAGCCCTGACCCACGTCCTGCACACCTGAAGCCTGAAGTGTGGGAATTCATGCTAAGTTTGCAAATCCCAGTTTGCAATACATTTTACAAGATCACATTACTGCAGAAAACCCAGGGGAGAAACATTTCCTTATTTGCTTGTTTGCTCTTTTCCAAGTCTGTAGGCAAGCCAACAGAGGTGAAGAACTAATTCTGTGAGAGTGTGTGAAACCTCAGGAGCTGTGAAGTGCAAAGATACTACTACTGCCTTAAGAAATCTAAACCACAGATATGTAAGACTGGAAGATTACAGGGGGAAATATTGTTATATTCTTCTTATTCTCTGGTCATTCATTATCAGCCACTGTCAGCAACAGGATGCACCGTGATGAACCTTTGATCTGACCAACAATGGCCATTTTTGTTCAACTACGTTGTGTAAGCAAATGCTGGGTATTGCTCTAATACCAACATTCACCAGCTGCAACTGAGCAGATTTTGGTCTGCTAACTTTGTTTTGTCATTCACTATATTGCAGCAAACTTAACCTTTTATCATAATTTGTATGTGTTGCTTGAATACACAGTTGTACTCATCACATCACTGGGTATATCTTTTTCTTCTACTGTATAGGGCTGTGACTCTTCAAGGCAAGAATGGTGTTTTTAGTGCTTTCTCTCAATCTGTACTGTAATGTTCCAAGGTCATCTTTATTACACTCACTGCACAATGCTCCTAAAATTCTCTGTGTACATTTGTGCACTCACAGGCTTTTTGTGAAAAGATTGCTTTGAATAAGTCTGTAAAGCAACAGCATGCAACAATCTTTTACTTGTGAAATTGCCTTTCCCTTTGCTAGTGATCCTTTAGATACATAAATGATATTTTACATTTTTTAATAATTGTGCTGCATCATTTACTTCAACCTGAGCAATTTCACCAAATAGTTAGCTTTTAGCAGTCTTCAAAGGTGATTTATGAAATAATAGATAGAATGTTCCTTGCATTTTGGAGTTTATCCCTTTAATTCAGAGTATTTAATTTTTATTCATTTGGAGTATTTTTATTTTATTTTATTTTTGTGCTTTAATCTGTTCATCTGCCCACTTGGTACATCATAGGCACTTGTTCATTGTCAATGAAGCAACTACAAACTCCAGGATTTCTAAATACATAGCAGATCTCAAAAACACACCCGTGACCACAGCTGACTCCTGGGATCCAGTGCCTAGAAGCCACTAACTCTTAGCAACACAGTGTCACAGTAGATAGGATTCATAACTTTGCAAGGGATTAAAAAAGACCTCTAGAGATAGCAAATACCAAAAAGGAATAAGATATAAACTGACTCATACTTGTGAAAATGTGAACCAAATTTTGCCCTCGCACTGTCTTATGTTATAAACTATAAGGCAATCACCTTTCCCTTACCTGTCATCGCTTTCAGATTCAAAGTCCGTGAAAGTGAACACTGTGGCTTAAGGCATAGCTCTGGGTTTAATACAACTGACATCCGATTCTTTTCCTAATACTTCAGAATTATATATGTATATATTAGAAAAAAAAGTGGAAAAGGGGTTATATTTTTCTTAATTGGTGATTCACTGCACCCTCCCTTTGGTGATAAGGCAATCTTCTGACCTCCTCTTGTGTTTAGTTTTCTTTTCTTAGTCTTGCCATTTGTAAAGGTGCAACCTGTTTTGAGAGGGAAAGAGACTATGTGATCAGGACTTACAGCTTGCTTCACAGTGTGCTGAGTCACAATGCTGTCTTTTATAACAGTGTTGCCTTTGAGACATTCGTTTTTTCATCTGCAGCAGTTTTCATGAATAAATTACTTAAAAAATAATTGGTGAATTTTTGAAAAGGTCTCTTTGTGTCCTGTAATTATCTCATAGAATTTAATCTAGGAATGTACTGACTAAAATGCTTAAAGTGATGAAGTAGACAATGTTTAACTTATGCTTATTTTTAAAACAATGTTTTCTGATACTTACAATAATGATGATGTGTATTTTTAATATACTCTGTATTGTCCATGCTTCAATATCCTTTCTCTGGCATGACTCTTATTCCACCTAAAACTAACAGAATTAGGGTTTTTTCACTTGTAAAACATTAAATTGCTGTTTATTAGCTCCTATAACAAGGGAAAAGGCCCTAGAATTGATCACTTTTTAAACAGTAGACCTCTGTCTGAATTGAAATTAAAAATAAACAAACCACTCCACTGAATTTCTGCCATGTAAATTTTAATTTGTCACTTTAAAGGCTGGACACATAACCTTAATATTATGAAAACTACCTATTTACAAGATAACCTATTTGTATTACAATAAGTGCTTAGCAAATGGAAGCAGTTCTATTATAACAACTTAGTTTCAGAAAGTTGTAAATAAAGTTTCCTATATCTTTGAGTGTAAGAATGCTTTTTTTAGTGTAGGTATAATTACTGAAATCATCTTCAAATGCTGTTAGGTTTTATCTCTTAATTCTGTTATGTGACATCATCCTTCAGTGCTTTTTGAAAGACAATTACTTCATTGGTTGTGGTTATTTCCCTCCAGATAGAGATCATTACAAACTACCTTCTCTGAACTCCTTTGTTCCAGGAGGCATTTGCATTGAACAAAGATTGACAGAAAGCTGCAACTAAATTATAGTTGCTATCACCTACATCTTCTTTCCCATGTCATTTAAGTGGCAGTATCAGAAGGTAATTCTTCATAGAGTCTGGCTCATCTGGGATTTAGTCCACCCAATCTAAATTTTTATTTTTTTTTTTTTTAGATTCTGTTTAATTATGAAAACTACAAGCTGAAGGCTGGATAACACAAGCAGAAACAGTTTTCCCATGTTATAGACACTGCCTGTGTGACTTAAAGACAGAAGATTAGAATTCTGCAACATCATAGTTTGGTATTGTAGAGAGGACTTCAACGTCTCACAAGTAGCCACAATGACAAGGTCATTGACTGACTTGAAAGATGTGGATGTTGGAAATTACCACCCATAGAGCCATAGACAAGAAAGTTTTATGTGACTAGTAATAGGCCACATTTTTAGAAACCCAGCCTTTACTTCCACATGGACAATTCTGCCCATTAAGATGCTACTGTGCAGTTATTGTCACTAATCTGTGCTTATGCAAGTAATTCATAGACCATACAACCAGGATGAAGAGGCAGACAAAATATTCTGTCAGTAGCTGGGAAAAGGAGAAGTCTCACAATTGCTAGCCCTTGTTCTCATGGGATACTTCAACATGCAGATTGCTGAAAATACAGCTGAGAGAAGACAGTCTAGGAGGCTCCTGGAGTGTGTGTAAGATAACTTCCTGACACAGATGGTAAGGGAGCCAAGTAGGGAAGGTGTCCCACCGGGCCTGTTGCTCACGAAGAGAGGGACTTGTGGGTGATAATTTGAGGGTGTCTTGGGCACAGTGATCATGAAATGATAGAGTTTTCAATTCTTGGAGAAGTAAAGAGAAGGTCAGCAGAACTGCTGCCTTGGACTTCTGGAGGGTAGACTTTGGGTTGTGTAAGGACTTAAAAAGCACAGTTGCCTGTCTCAAACACTGTCCAGGCCACAGGATGAACTTGCAACTGCAGTGGGAACTTGAGATAAGCACAGAAGGGAGGAATTTGCAACAGGAAGGGACTAATTCCAGGCCTGGCAGAGGTGAGATCTGGTTAGCACATCCTGGTTAACATATCTGGGCAAAAATTCTATTGTGGCAAACTGTGTGAAAGGAAGCAACTGCTCATACACGTCACCCCAAGTTATGGTAATGGCATCTGCAAACACATCCTGTGGACACCCGGAACTTGGACTGCATAAGGTAGTACCCTCAGAAGAATCATAGAATCTGCTGTGTTGGAAGGGACCTCCAAGATCATCAAGTCCAACCCTTGATCCACTACTGACGTGGTTACTAGATCATGGCACTAAGTGCCACATCCAGTCTCATCTGAAAAACCTCCAGGGATGGAGAATCCAACACCTCCCTGGGCAGACCATTCCAATGCCTGATACCCTCTCTGTAAAGAACTTCTTCCTAATAGCTAACATAAACCTCCCGTGGCACAGCTTAAGACCATGCCCTCTTGTCTTGCTGATAGTTGCCTGGGAGAAGAGATCAACCTCCACGTGGCTATAACCTCCTTTCAGGTAGTTGTAGAGAGTGATGAGGTCTCCCCTGAGCCTCCTCTTCTCCAGGCTGAACAACCCCAGCTCCCTCAGCCTCTCCTCATAGGTGCTCAAGTCCCTTCACCGACCTGGTTGCTCTTCTCTGGACCTGCTCCAGCACGTCAATATCCTTCCTGAACTGAGGGGCCCAGAACTAGACACAGTACTCCAGGTGTGGCCTCATCTGATGTACCTGAGTACAGGGGAAGAATCACTTCCCTGGACCTGTTGGCCACGCTGTTCCTGATACACGCCAGGATGCCATTGGCCTTCTTGGCCACCTGGGCACACTGCTGGCTCATGTTCAACTTCCTGTCAATCCAAACTCCCAGGTCCCTTTCTGCCTGGCTGCTCTCCAGCCACTCAGTCCCCAGCCTGTAGCGCTGCATGGGGTTGTTGTGGCCAAAGTGCAGAACACAGCACTTGGCCTTGTGGAACCTCATCCCGCTGGAATCAGCCCAACTCTCCAGCCTGTCCAGGTCCCTCTGCAGAACCCTCCTGCCTTCTATCTGATCAACATTCCCCCCCAACTTAGTATCATCTGCAAATTTGCTGATGGTGGACTCAATCCCCTCATCTAAATCATCAATAAAGATATTAAATAGAACTAGGTCCAACACTGATCCCTGGGGGACACCACTAGTGACCGGCCGCCAACTGGATGCAGCACCATTCACCATCACTCTCAGGGGGCCCCACCTCTGAGAAGCTCAGGGTGGAGAAAGACTAACAGGACACCACTGGATCCACGGGTGTGACTATCTTCTGCTTGATCTCTCTCTCTCTCCCTGCTCCTCCTTTGTAGTTCTATTTCTTTCTATCTCTCTACCTCACATTTGTTTTTAAATAAAATCCGTATTATGGACTTTGCACATGGTCTTGTCTGCACTTTAATTTGGGCAAAGGCATCTCTTACTAATTGGATTATGACAGGTTGTTGAGACTCATTGACAAAGTCCCTTGAGAGGCAGTCCTGAAGTGCAAAGGAGTCCATGAAGCCTGGAAATTCTTCAAGAAGGAAATCCTAGTGGTACAAGAGCAGGCTGTCCACACGTGCCAAAAGATAAGCTGTTGGGAAAAAAGACTGGTCTGGGCGAACAGAGAGATTTGGTTGGAACTAAGGGAAAAAAGGGAGAGTTTGTGGCCTTTGAAAGAAGGGGCAGATAAGGCAAATATGGGCACTGAAAGAAATGGAGCTGCACACCACACAGAAGTCAATTTTGGGATTTCTCCACCGATCTTTTCCAGCGTTCCCCTTTTATTCACATTCTCTCATAAACAGCATCTGGTGTTTGTCTTTTAGTTAACTGAAATTCCCAGGATCATTCTAGACCAGTGCTTTGATCCCACACATTCACCTTGCATCATGTGGTGGCTGTGTTCAGCCATGGGAAAAACATGCAGACCGGGCAGGCTGTTAAGCGGTGTTTGCTTTGAGAACACAGCATTCTCTTTATCAAAAACACCAGTTAAGGCCAAAGCACTCCTTTTTGATCCTAATTAACTGAATTCAAGTGCTGCTGGCTTAACTTGTTCCCACAGGCAGGAAACTCATGGAGACTACAGGGACCCTGTGAAGTTATGCATGGAGAAAATTAGAAAGGCCAAAGCCCAGCCAGAACTTAATATGGCTACTGCCATAAAAGGCATTAAAAAAATGTTTCTATAAATACATTTTTAACAAAAGGAGGCCTAAGGAGTATCCCCATCCTTTATTGGATGCAGGAGGAAACATAGCGAGAAAGGCTGAGGAAAAGGCTGAGGTACGTAATGCCGCCTTTGCCTCAGTCTTTAACTTAGGGTACCCGGCCCCCTGAGCTGCAAGACTGGGATGGGGAGCAGAATGAAGTCCCCATAATCCAAGGCAAAATGGTCAGTGACCTGCTACACCACTTAGACACACACAAGTCTATGGGGCCGGACGAGATCCACCCAAAGGAACTGAGGGAGCTGGTGGAACTGCTCACCAAGCCACTTTCCATCATTTATCAGCAGTTCTGCCTCATTGGGGCAGTCCCATTTGACTTGGGGTTAGCAAATGTGATACCCATCCTTCCCAGAAGAGCCAGAAGGAGAATCCAGGGAACTGGAAGCCTGCCAGCTTGACCTTGGTGCTGGGGAAGGTCATGGAGCAGATCATCTTGAGTGCCATCATGCAGCACATGAAGGACAATCAGGGGCTCAGGGCCAGCCAGCATGGGTTTGTGAATGCAGGCCGTGCTGACAAACCTGATCTCCTTATATGACAAAGGACCTGCTTAGTGGATGAGGGGAAGTCTGTGGATGTGTCTATTTGGATTTCAGTAAAGCCTTTGACATGGTTTCCCACAGCATTCTCCTGGAAAAAAATGGTTTCTCCTGGCATGGATGGGGATTCTGTTCACTGGACAAAAAATTGTCTGGATTTATGGGCCCAGAGAGTGGTGGTGAATGAAGTTACACCCAGCTGGTGGCCAGTCATTAGTGGTTTTCTCCAAGGATCGGTACTGGGGCCAGTTCTATTTAATATCTTTACCAACGATCTGGGTGAGGGGATCAAGGGGACCCTCAGTAAGTTTGCAGACAACACCAAGTTGGGATAGCGGGAAGGCTCTACTGAGGGATCTGGACAGGCTGGATTGATGAGCCAAGGCCTATGGTATGAGATTCAACAAGGCCAAGTGCTGGATCCTATACTTAGGTCACAACAATCCCATGCAGTGCTACAGGTTGGGGGAGGAGATGTCCTTGGTGGAAAAGGACCTGGGGGTGCTGGTCGACAGCAGCTGAACACGAGCCAGGAGTGTGCCCAGTGGCCAAAGAGGCCGATGGCATCCTGGCTTGTATCAGACCTAGTGTGGCCAGCAGGGCTAAGGAAGGGATTGTCCCTGTGTATTCAGCACTAGCAAGGCCACACCTCAAATACTTGGTTCAGCTTTGGGCCCCTCATTACAGAAAAGACATTAAGGTGCTGGAGTGATTCCAAGAAGGGCAATGAAGCTGGTGAAGGGTCTGGAGCACAAGTCTGATGAGGAGTGGCTGAGGGAGCTGGAGTTGTTTAGTCTGGAGAAAAGGAGGCTCGGGGCGATGTTATTGCTCTCTACAACTACCTGAAAGGAGGTTGTAGTGAGGTGAGGGTGTTGGTGTCTTCTCCCAGGTAACAAGTAATAGGACAGGACTCTTGTGAACAAATAAGAGCAATTACGTTTGAACTTTAATAAAATTATAACCTATTCCACAGAACTATTGCAGTGTCTTTCAGTAATGACTTAATATAATCTGTCAAACTCAGTATAGTTGTTTATTCAATTATTATCTATTCCTGAACATGTCACATTATATGAGGTGATGTGCAAGCACAGAATAAATAAGAGTTCTCACTTTGATGTTTCATCCATTTCTATATAAGACAGCCACACAAGGAAAACTGCAAGGAAACCATGAAATCATGCTGAATGGCAGTGATCTTAGCATAAGATCAAATACGTTATTTTCCTATGCACTGTGACCATGGTTAGACAAAAGACTGGAATATATTCAGTGAGGTAGTTTTCTGGAAAATATAGGGAATTGCTAAGGTAGCATGAGTGGTAACATAAAAGCACAACAGCCTGTTTCGGAAATGCGGGCGGGCACAGTGTTTTTAATTTGGATGAAAAGTTTATTGATCTATAAAGTTAAGCACAAAACTTCAGTAGATATTGTGGGAAGAGAACTGGACTTTTTAGGTTAAATTCAGAAGAAGATTTAAGATGCATTCAGGGAACAGAAGTCGTTGTGTCCAGTAATTACTTCACAGATTATTCTGAGTTGGAAAGGATCACGTGGATCAAGTTCAACTTTTAAGTGAATGGCTCATGCAGGGATTGAACCCACAGCCTTGGTCTTATTAGCAACATGCTCTAACCAACAGAGTTAATCTCAGGGTCTTCACATTATGACACATACAATCTTTGTGCAGTCTGAGTCTTTCCTCAATTCATGTAGTAAGTGAATGATGGAGTCATTATCTTTTGTTTTTTGCCCTTTGTCTAAAACAGTATTTAACTCTTCTATCAAAATGCAGCTGTTACACCAAAAGACACCACATCAAGAATATAACACAGACTAATGGCAAAGGCTTGTTCCAGCAATGGGATATGGGAAGAATGAAACTGCCTGTATATGGTAGGTACTTATACCCTGGAGAAGATTCACTGCCATGGAACTGCTGTGCCTGCTTCCATTGCTATGTTTCTAAATACTGTTTAAATTGACTTTTCAGCTTAGCCTTTTGCTTTATTAAAATGTCTGCTTTTAAGTATGCTTTCATCAATTCAAAATTATTTCTTTACATTTAAATGTGTTGATAGTGTTTTGTTTTCTTTAAATTGCTTTACATCAATACTAAACTGAAATTAGTTGCCTTCTGTTTCACTGAACAGAACAACCAGCTTTTCTTAGAAGTCAACATCTTTATGATGTTTCTCATCCATATGATACATAAACAAGGTACCGATAATCCACGAGGACATGAGAAAGGAGGATTTCATTCATGTCTGAGCATGGAGGTAGAACAGTGAGAAACAGAGAGCTAAAGCCTGGCAAGAAAAAATGGCCTTAACACCAATATTCCCAGAGGGCATGAGCAAGGCAAAAGGAAAGCTAGAGGAAAGACCTTTGCAAGAAAGGCTGGGCTGACTATACATAGTGGGAGTGGTCCAGATTTACTGTCTGTCAGTGTGTAAGGAACACGGAAAAGTTTCAAGTGCCTAGTTATGGGTGGGCAGGAGAAAGGGTCTGTGTTCCCTTTCATAGGTTGTCCTTGCATTCTATTGAGTTCAGCTGCACTGAAAAATACCAGCGAATGCAGATTTACAGAAGCTGCACTGACAGTTTCTGGCCCTGGTTGTTCTTCTTCTGTGAGGTTGTGAGTGGCTTTGGTCGAGGCATGAGAGATGTTTGAATTTTCAAAGCTCTGCAAAATAAACATACTGAGCTGATAAAAGCATTTGTAAATTAAAGATTACTTTAATCTTCAGTGACAGATTTATGAAATATTGCTTTAAATTCTACTTCATGCTGCATAGTCAACTGAGTTTATTTTGGAAACAAAAGCAATTTAAAAGAACACATAGATTACTTTGGCTACTGAAGAGTATAAATTATCCTTAACTAAATTTTGTCGGTAGAGTATGTTGAGCTATTTAGATAAAACATACATTTTGACATTTATTACAAAATGATCTCTTCCCATAGACTGCTAGTCACAAAAGGGGAACACAAGATGAATCATTATGAGGCTGGCAATTTTTTTTCTGACATAAATGATAATGGTTTAAGATGAAAAAATTAGACCTTTATGTGGTTGGGTTTTTTTTCGGTGGGGGTTTTTTGCTAGTTTTTGTTTTGGTTTTATTCTGTATGGTGCAGTACTATGCAATCAGACAGTATTGCATTAAAATTCCAATGTTAAAAATACTGCAAACATGTAAAAATGTATCTTGATATGGCAGATGCTGTTGCTAAATATATATTTACCAGGATGCAGAAGGAATCCTTCTGAGCTAAAAGCAAGAAATCTAAGAAATCTCTTATCTAAGTTGAACGCCTAGCAATGAATCTTGACCCAGATTCCTCATAAGTCAACAGTTTTTGAACACATAGCCTCAGCAAAGCACAATTTCCAGTCCCAGCCTTTTGTGGAGATATATTTTTCAGGGTAGAATTCTGATTTATGCAGTTGGTTTTGCTTTCTCACACAGATAATATGTGAGAAATATTTCCAAGCCTAAATGCAATATTTTTCACCAACTAAAATATAACTGTGGCGGGTACCAGTAGTATGCACTGCTATGCATGTGCCAAGCAATCTGTGAGTGACCCTACCCTAGAAACATGCACTGTTTTGCTTACAAGCTGGCAGATCCAGACTCTCTGCGAACCACCCTCACATTCCACATCCAGGTCACTGGGGTACACATGAGGCATGTTCCCCAGCCCTTGCTGAAGGCATGGCTCTGCTTCCCAATTCATCCCACTCACCCCAGAGCATCTGGATCATCTTTCTGGAACAGGCGCATACCATCGGTGTCCTATAGTGCCCATCTGTATCTGTCCATACTTTTTGGGTGGAGACAATAGCTAATCTAGATTTGCTGCTGACTGGGCTGAGGAAGGAAGCCTAATGCAGTTAGCAAACTGTTAGCAAGTTGTCAGCAAACAATTCTCCTTATTTTATTAAGTGTAATTACATACTACATTGCTTCTCCTGATATGCATTCTTTTAGGCTCAAAAAAAAAGAAGGAAAAATACCTCCTTAAAATTATATAAATATATTCCCTTAAGATTGTGCCTAATGCATGCTTTTGCAAATTGCCAGATGAGAGGGGAGAGAGTAGTTACTGTCTACAAGCTGTATCTTATTTCTGTTTATGCAAGTGAATAGGCAAATACAGATGGTTTTGGAGTGAGAAAGAAGAAAAATAATTTCCAAAGCACAGCTGTTTCTCCAAGATATGTACAAATCCATACTTTCACTTACCATGGTCAGAGAAGATTCAACTGCCCAGTCCACAAAGTTCAAATTTTCATGGTTTTTCTCTTTTCAAAGTTCTGGTTTTGTACACTACTTGTTGTCCAGTTAAAACAGCATTTCCCCAGTTTCAGTCAAGACTGCCATCTTAAACAGTAAAACGGCTAAAGAAGCCTATGGTTTGCTCCTCTGTACCTTTACTTTCCAGTTTTCCAGGTCTCATGCTTTTCCCACGAGACATGAAAACAAATGGAAATTCATAATTGACTATATTTACCCTAAAGTATCATGTAGACAGCTGCATGTTGCTAACAAAAGGTTCCAGCTATTACCCAACAGCACTTCAGGATAATTTATCAGGAGCTTTAGTCAAATCAACACTGGTTTTGGTAGGAAATTCAGTCCTTTTTTGGTGCACGTCATGTTCCTGTTAAGTTTATTTCTTTACTCTGGTGCTTCTCTCTTTAATGTCATTCCTTTTCTGCGGCAGGAATCACACACAATGCTTCTGATTCTCCAATTTTGCAAAACACATAAAAAAGCCACTTTAATCCCATTAATATTAATATTTATATTTTTAACCTGACAATTGAAGAAAACAGACTAACGAGTTATTTGGTTACCTTTGAGATTTTCACTTCTTCATTTTATAAAAATGTATCCTTTTGAATACTGCTTGAATATGTATAGAAGCTCAAATGGTGTGCTTTGGAAAAAAAACCCCCAATCTACAGTCCTACCACAATTACAGGGTAAAAAACCCTCCTGTGGTACCACTAATATTGCACACAACTTCTTCAGACAGAAGACTTACTGATATTCTTCCCTAATTTAAACCAGGATGGTGTCTCATAATACAATAAGGCAGAATTATTTGTGCAACAGAACTTAGTTTCTGTTTCTGAAAAAACCCCACCGCTCTCTACAACTCTCATCTTTGTTAGCACACTGCCTTTTAAATCCTGAAAATACTCCTGCACACTGTGAACAACCACTTAATTTTAAAAGCTCATCATAAAGTGTAAATAAATCCATACCCACTGCATAGTAATACTTTACTGTCAATTTGAGTAAAGCAGAAATCTAATCTTCACAATCAAACATCTGTTGAGCTGCCTAACACAGTGGCATTCTGTTCTTGACAAGGGCTTTGGTCATCTTGGTAATTGCATTAAGGCTCAATCTATGTGCAAAGCAAAACTGTAATAATACTCGGTTTCATGCTAAAATATTTCTTTAACACTTAAATTATAGAAACCTTATAAACAATCATGCTCTGTGTTCTTGAAATGGTATTTAGCATATTTTTGTCAAAGGAGTTGCTTCAGTGCTAATTATATTAAACTTTGCAACAATCAGTCTTCAAAGAGTGTCTTGGGATTTATTCATTTGCAGTAGGTGAGCTCAGGATACCCTTGGCACCTTCTCTTGGAGTGTATGTACAGCTTATCCAAGCAGTCATTCACATGTTGTATCTTTCCACGGGGGCAGTGAAGTGCACTGCTTTTCTGGCTGCTGTCAGCTGTGGGTCTGGGTCAAAAAGGTCTCTAAATGTGTTCTACATTTTTCCTTTGTAACGTTGTGCTCTTTAGGTCTCATCTTGCTTCTTCAATAAGTAGTTTTAATATCAATCTTTGTATTTCAGACATAGGACTCTAAGTAACAAACTCTTAAAGAGTTTATTGAATCAAGATCATTGCTGAATTATCTCCCAGCTTGACCTAGCTCTGATACTTTTATTCCTTACATAGTAATGAACAGAATATTCTGGAAACCTGTGCCTAATGCTGGTCTCATGTTGAATCTATTCCCATGCTAATTTGAAGTGATTTTACTCCACTGCAACTGAAACAAATTCAGAAAAAAGTATCAAATCTTTCTTACCCCACTTAAGTGGTGTAAGAGGGATGCCATATCTTTTTTAGTGGTGCATCAGAATAAAGGGATGATACTTAAATCCTATTCTTTCAGAGCTGTGGTAAAGAAAAGACTTTTAAACTATCTACAGATGAAGACATAAATTTCCTGACCTTTAAAAACTGATAAAAATATCAGTGACATGATATTTTAAACTGGGTCTCAAGTTGCTATAAATGTGTAGCAATAATAAAAAAGAAATCAATAAAAAAATCTGCAGGATCTATAATTCCATTTTGGATTACAGCTGGTGAAATAATTTGACCTGGATAACATAGTACAAACGTTTGTGTGGAACATCACAAATATTTGCAGCAAAAACGGTATATATATGTTAAAAAATAATAAATATGTATGTTACTTAACTTTGACCTTCCCTCCCCCCGCAAAAAGACTTGTTTTGCTTAATTCAAAAATATATAACGTCTCCAAAGAAATAAAACATTTTGTTCAGTTTACAATTAAAGTATCAAATCCAAAAATCAGTTTATAGATAGGCTGTTGCTTCAATTTACTGCCTAGTATTTTTCACTTCCCTAAAAGTAGATCAATGTTGGTTCCTCCTGCTTCATTCCTCCTCAAGCCCTTTAGGATTAAGTTTATGCGAACTTTTATTGAAAACTGCATAAAAATGGGAAAGAATGTTAGGATTTAGCTCACTTCTTCAAACATCAAAATTGTAATTACGTAACTTCTGTTGTTTGATGCTCACCTGTGGTTGCCAGGAGCTGCAATTTATATTAATGTGGGGGGTTTTTGATGGTGAAGGGAAGGTTCTGCATTTTTTTTTCCCGGACGAGCAACTTGTCTAACTCATGAGAAACTGCTGATGCAGACAGCAAGTTTCAAGGAAGTGATTGCATATTTATGTGGAATAGGAAAACCTTCACATTTGCATTAGGTAGGATATAAATAAATCCGAAGGGCTTGTCTTCCCCTAATTGTATAGCATTTTATCTTTATATGGTAGAATTTAAGCAATATAACCCTCAATTTAGAAATAACCCTCAATTCAGAATGCATGAAAATCTTGATGTAAAAAACACATGGTATCTATTTAATAGGAACAGTCAAAGCTGTAGGAGTCTTGTTCTCAACTATATACCTGTGCCCATGCTTACAATCAAATAATTTATAATTCTCAAGTGACTGGATTAATGACCTATTTGCCATGTCTGTAACCCATCACATGTATTTTTGTAGACCACTCAATTGCAGAACAAGAAAGTATGAATTTATTTTGAGTTATGATACTGATAGAGCCACAGTCACAAAACCCCAAGATTTACTTCAAATCAGCTGAGTCTTTTTATGAAGATCATAATATGAGTTGAAGAAGCTGTTACTTCATCACAAGGCATGTTTCTCCTCAGCTATGCAGCTGCTGCATGAGTGGTCTTCTTGAGCCTATTCAACAGTTCAATGGTGAAGGGAATCTGAAAATACCAAGAAGAGTTCCAGGGAGACAGAGAGGTTGTATTTGTCACCTGAACAACTGACATCTTTGCCTTTCCCACAGATTTCTTCTGACACAAAACATGTCCCTCTTCACTACTATAAACACATTTATCAGCAGTTTCAGATAAGGAACTGTAGCAAACATCTGCCTATCAAAAAACAGTGTTACATTTTGTGCTGTAAATAGACCTCTGACAACTACTTTCTGAAAAACAATTAAAAGTATCCAACTGGCATAAAAGTTTCAAAATTTAGGTCTCCATAGTGCTCTCCTTTATGATTGTTTCCATGTCTGTCTTATGGTTAAGTAAGGTAAACCAATTTCACTCATGTTTCAAATTCTCCTTAAAACAGCAGAATAACCAGTAGAATATGAGAGGGAAAAAATGAAGCTGCTGGGTCCTGCACTTTGGCCACAACAACCCCCTGCAGCGCTACAGGATGGGCACAGAGTGGCTGGACAGTAGCCAGCCAGAAAGGGACCTGGGAGTTTGGGTTGACAGGAAGCTGAACATGAGCCAGCAGCGTGCCCAGGTGGCCAAGAAGGCCAATGGCATCCTGGGCTGTATCAGGAACAGTGTGGCCAGCAGGACCAGGGAAGTGATTCTTTCCCTGTACTCAGCGCTGGTGAGGCCACACCTGGAGTACTGTGTCCAGTTCTGGGCCCCTCAGTTCATGAAGGATATTGAGGTGCTGGAGCAGGTCCAGAGAAGAGCAACCAGGTCAGTGAAGGGACTTGAACACAAGTCCTATGAGGAGAGGCTGAGGGAGCTGGGGTTGTTCAGCCTGGAGAAGAGGACGCTCAGGGGAGACCTCATCACTCTCTACAACTACCTGAAAGGAGGTTGTAGCCACGTGGGGGTTGGTCTATTCTCTCAGGCAACTATCAGCAAGACAAGAGGGCATGGTCTTAAGCTGTGCCAGGGGAGGTTTACGTTAGCTATTAGGAAGAAATTCTTTACAGAGAGGGTAATCAGGCATTGGAATGGTCTGCCCAGGGAGGTGTTGGATTCTCCATCCCTGGAGGTTTTTCAGATGAGACTGGATGTGGCACTTAGTGCCATGGTCTAGTAACCATAGCAGTGTTGGATCGAGGGTTGGACTTGTTGATCTCAGAGGTCCTTTCCAACCTGGCTGATTCTATGATTTTATGAAAAATTTAACCTTTTCCCTTTGAAGTTTTAAATAAAAGAAGAAAGCAGAGGACAAGAACCTCTCCATGCAGATTCACAAGACAAAGGTTTTGGAGGATAGAAATAGATCATCACTGTGTTCTGCTGGGCTCATGCAGAACGCCCAAATGAAGGCTCCATTATTTCTCTCTGCTTAAGCATTAAACAAGTGGGCTATACTATGAACATGACTTAATAAGCCATTTCAAAGCCTTTTGATGGCAAACACCCTTATGGATCTGCTGATGTATGTCAGAGTGAATGCCTCTGAGAACAACCAGACATTTATTTTTTTACACAAAAAGACATCCTTTATGACTTTTTTTCTTTTTTTTTTTTTTTTTTTTTTTTTTTTGCTTGGCAATAACATCCAGAAGGCTTAATACAGGGAAAGATCATTTCAGGATAATATATCCAAGAAGGTGGCACCCATCTGACTCTGGCAACCATCACTTTGTATGCTTTTGGTGAACTTACATTATCAGACATCTCCACCACCAACAGATATGTGATTATCTGCAGGATGCAGTAATTCAAAAGCAAATTTGAAGCTGTTGCATTTTGAAATAACACTGGCCCAGAGATGGTTGGTTATGTCATTACACAGTTGGCTTAAAATGAATTAATAGAATCATATCTCACAGTTGCATACAATTATTTTTATTACTTTTTAAAATATGTCCATAAAATTTTACAGTGCCTGTTGTATAACACCCACCATTTTCCTGATCGTTTAATGAGTGATTCTGAGTAACAGCATCTCCACCTTGTGGTAAACTAGAGAAATAGATCTTCCTTAACGAGATCTGCCAGAAAGTACCTCTGAAAACATTATGATAATCTAGATCTATGCGAACTGGATCTTGGCTTCAGGTCCTTCAGGGAGTTTGTTTTAGTGTGATTTCTCTCTACCTTCATTTGGCACTTGTCATCTGGGACAGTCCTTGTCCATGCAGAAACCTTGTTTCTTACAGGCTGACAGCAGGGAACTTGTCTTCCCCTAAGGGGTCAGGGAGATACTGTCTCTCTATGAAGTGAGAACTAAAGCTATGAATGAATAGCTGTATCTAGGCATTGAGAAGTTTAAAGGTTTACAGATACTTGTAATAGAGGAAACTTTCCATTCTGGTGCAATTGTAAAGGTTTTTTTCTTGAAGCTGTAGCATCAAAGCAGAAGTTTTCCACTGCCACAGCTGACTAGGAGCATGAATGTGCATGTGTGCATAGAGTTTGTATTTTGGGGTTAGAGTTAAATTTTATAATTTGGACAAATCTAATCTGAAAAGAGAAATGTTTTTCAAGCTCAAGAAGAGATCCTTCCTCACTGGTACTGTCTAAAACCTAGCTAATCACTGGTCCCTGTCTGCACTCTTGATTGCCACTGTGCACAGCTCAGACACCTGAATTGGGCTATTGGATGAAAGTCTAATTTACTTCTTCTCCTTTGTTTCCATTATTTTTTCTGTTTGTTTTTTTTTTTTTTTGGTTTTTTTTTTTTGGTTTTTTGGTTTTTTTTTTTTTTTTGGTTTTTTTTT